>NC_142877.1:100237121-100540151 GCF_051225735.1 Oryctolagus cuniculus
ACATCTGTATTAGTAAATCTTCTGAGTTCTAAAATTTCCTAAGTCCTCCTATTCATAAACCCCATCTAGGAGGCTGGAATTGTTGTGTTGTGGGTTAAGCCAGCACTTAAGATACCAGCATCCCTTCTCAGGATGCCAGTTTGAGTCCCAGGTGCTGCACTTAAGATCAGACTTCCTGCTTATATGCCTGTGAAGGCATTAGAAGATGTCCTAAATGCTTGAGCTCCTGCCACCCATGTGAGAGACCAGGATGGAGTTCCTGGCTCTTGTTGTTGGCCTGGCCCAGCCCTGGGTGTTGTGGCCATTAAGGGGAGAGAACCAGTAGATAGAATATAACACACACACTCTCTCTCCCTCTCTCTCTGTTGCTGTCATTAAAATAAAATTTTTAGAAATCTAACTCTGTTCTCCTATTTGTATTGCTACTACAAAGTGTAAGTTCCTTAGGGGCAGAGACCACTTTACTTTTGGAAGTCCCTAGTGTATACTATGGGTCAGCAGGAAGGAGACACTTTATAGTTGTTCAACTACACAGAAAAAGTTGAGGCATATTTTTGCATACACTCTGTTCATTCACTGTCATGCTGAGTGAACCTGAGGAACACACATGAATAAACAAGTCCATTACATTATTGGTAATTCTACTTAGATGCAAACACAGTATTATCAGCTGTCACTTAACTCTAAATCATAATTGGTTCCATAGATTGTGGCTTTTTATCAAATTATTCCTGAAAAGTTTGCCAAGCAAGGTGGTTATAGACTGTGGTGGAATAAAGAAGGCCATAGACTCATCACCTGAGTCTGATTCTTCTCTTGGTACTAGGCTGGCCTTGGTGTTTTTGGTTTTTTGTTTGTTTGTTTGTTTTGTTTTGTTTTTGCCAATAGACTCTGGAGGAGGTGACACTCTGGAACTTCTAATGCTCCCCTTTCAGCTTCCTCTGGCTCCCCTTGGAACATTCTAAGAACCCTGAGCTGCAATGTACGAAACTACCCTGAGATCCTTATGCTAGAGAGCCAACATATGGGTGTTCTGATTGACAGGTCCAGTTGAGCCTCACCCTGCCGATCACTCTGCCAAGGGGAAAACATGAATGAATCCCTTGATCTTCCAGAACCCTTCATTGCTAGCAGAATTCTGCCCAGCAGCCTCTGTTGTTACCACATGTAAAAGAAGAATCACTCCTCTGAGTAGCCTAAATTCCCAACCTACAGATTTTTGCAATAATAAAAAAAAAATCATTATTAAGTACTATATTTTGAGTGGCTTTTGCCTAACCTCAGAAATGGAATACCGCCTGTTTTCGGACTTCTGCTTAATCATTTAGTACTTTATCAGCTGAGTCAAATATAGAAGGATTCCTATTCTGTGTCCTTCAATTATGGAATTAATTTACTAATCCAATCTGCTAATCCCTTGCTGCTATTCCTGGTGAGATTTAGTTTCTATTTCTTTCGCAAATAATGAACTCCCAGTTGGATGTATTCTTTAAGATTTCCAGCCGTGGCCAGTGCCACGGCTCACTAAGCTAATCCTTCACCTGCGGTACCGGCACCCCGGGTTCTAGTCCCAGTTGAGGCACCGGATTCTGTCCCGGCTGCTCCTCTTCCAGTCCAGCTCTCTGCTGTGGCCCGGGAGGGCAGTGGAGGATGGCCCAAGTGCTTGGGCCCTGCACTCACAGGGGAGACCAGGAGGAAGCACCTGGCTCCTGGCTTCAGATTGGGGCAGCGTACCAGCTGTAGCGGCCATTTGGGGGGTGAACCAACAGAAGGAAGACTGTTCTGTCTCTCTCTCTCACTGTCTAACTCTGCCTGTCAAAAAAAAAAAAAAAAGATTTCCAGCCTTTTCTAGCTTCATCATTCTTTCTCTTCCATCCCACTGCTCTCCCACTCAGATGTTGTTGTGCCATTACCACAGATATCAGCAACCCTGAATCTTTGTTCTGCTTTTCTCCTCAAGATAGCACCATGGGTTCACCCAGCAACCAAAATGTTAAGAGCTATTTGAACAGGTAATAAAAGCATGTTGGAGATGCTATAATCCTGGAGGACTTTACTGGATGACTGCTTTAAATATTCCTCATCCCAGAATAAAAGGGCCTGGATTAGATGACCGCTCGTGATTCCTTCCTGCCAGAAGAGTGTCTTATGTTCAACAGAATTAGTCACGGCTATGAAACATGTGAGCTATCAGCTTTTGTATGGCATAATTTGATTGCAATTAAATAATTGCTTGAATTATGTTTTTATGTAAATTTGAAGAATTTCATCTTTGGTGATGTTTATTTTTTTTAAAGATTTTATTTATTTGTTTGAGAGGCAGAGTTACAGACAGTGACAGAGAGAAAGGTCTTCTGTCTGCTGGTTCACTCCCAGATGGCCACGATGGCTGGAGCTCGCCCATCCAAAGCCAAGGGCCAGGGGCCTCTTCTGGGTCTCCCACACCAGTGTAGGGACCCAAGAACTTGGGCCATCTTCTACTGCTTTCCCAGGCCATAGCCGAGAGCTGGATGGAAAGTGGAGCAGCCGGGACTAGAAGCGGTGCCCATATGGGATGCCGGTGCCGCAGGCGGAAGATTAGCCTGCACCATGGTGCCAACCCCAGTAATATTTGATTTTTTAAAAAGACATAGTAATTTGAGTTTCTTCCAACTATAATCAATGTTTATCAATATATTGATTTCCTTTCTAGTATTTTAGTAATCCATTGTAATTTTTTTTTCTCTGTGAACATTTTTAAACTTTATAATTTTTCATTTCTGGTATATTTATTTGTTGGCCAGATGCATTTTTTTACTCTACTTTGATAGAGAAACCCATCTACTTTGCATTTTTCTTTGGAGACTAAATTATGCATTTCAGAAATGAGTGTGCTTCATTTCCCCCATTGATGGCAAGATGATCATTTTAAAATGTAGAGAAGATGTAAAATTCTGCTTGTATCTTCTCTGAGGATCTTCCCTTCAAAACAAGTATGAAGCAGCCTGGCCAAGTATAATTATTCAATAGCTTCTTAGGTTCTCCTTTAAAATATACCCAGTTATTCCAGTGTCTAATTTTTGGCCAAAGCAATCAGGATTGCCAGTCATTCTGTATTTACCACCAAACACAGTGGGAGTAAAGAGTTCTTTGCATAGATGAGATGAATGGCCAAAGCAGATTGTGGATTGATGTGTGATCTGCGTTTTAAAGCAGCAGAATTAAAATGAGGGTACGGGGTATTGGTGGGTCGATGTGCTGTAGAAGGTCCCATAGTTAGATCATCTACCAGTTCTTGACAATACAGAAATATTTAGATGCCATAATGGAGAAATCCCATAGCTGTGCTGTTCTTACTTTCAAGTGTGATTCAAAGTGGGTCTAGAGTCAGACCTGCAGAGAGATTCTTTTCTTTGTTGTTGTTATCAGGGAGGCAAAGCAACGCCATTGGAGTCTGCCATGGTTTATCATTTGGCCCTTCAACTCAGGCAGGTCTTTAAACTCCAAGATCATGTGTTAATGCTACTGAGAGAGTAGAAACAGTCCACTAATCTTGTTTAGGGGGTGAGCCTAGCAGGAGGTTCTTAGGTCACTGAGGGAGCAATCTTGGAAGGTAGTTCTTGAGGGAGAGTTTTTATAAAGGCCAGAGTTTGGACATGGCCTCTCTCTCTCTGCTTCCTGGCTCACTGTATGATTGTTCTTCTGTATGTACCCAATTATTTGCCATCTGCAATGGGCCTTTTGCCAGACCTAAATCCTGCACCATGCCATTTGGACTTTGAACCTCCAAAACTGTAAACTAAGTAAACCGTTTCTCTCTATTAGCTGCCTCATGTATATTGTTCTAGTAATGAACAGCTGGGTAACACAGTCTAAAAGCTAAAAGCAAAAAGCAGTCACATAAATGAAAGCAGCCACACAGAAATACACTGCAGAGCTCAGAGCAGTAGAAGAGTCCCATCCCAGGGATTGGAGACTTCTGAATGGAAATAGGAAAAACAAAAATCATGGAGCCGCAAGATGGGAGCATGCCCCTAGGTGAGGAAGCCAAGTCAGAAAGAGATGCTGCAAAGCACATCAGCCTTAAGAAAAAAGAGCCATACAGGGTTATTTACTTCAGATCCTATTCAAGATGAAATGGGGAGCTACTGGAAGACTTGGAGCAGTAGAGTGAAATAGGCTAATTTTCTTGGAAGAGTTCACACTGTGGTTGTGTGAAGCATACACACTTAGGAATAAATAAGTAAGTGAACGGTAGTCAGGGAATGACCCAGTACATTCTGAAGAATGCTATTAACAACCTGCATGCTTGATTATCCAGTTGTCCATTTTCTCAGTTACAGGAGCAGAAAGAGAAGGAGGCAGACCTTATGTGAGAAAATTGTTACCTCTCTGAGTGGTGTGGACCTTGGCGTTCAGAGTTGTCTTCTGGTTTCCCTAAAACACTGCAGCTGTTTTTCTTGAATTTACTGTTAGGTTATCATATATTTTGCAGTCCTTTAGGAGATTATTCCATTTTTTGTCCATCTGGAAAGAATCTAAAATTATTTTTTAAATTAAAAAGTTAACAGGTTTGATCACTGGGGTCTAACGTGCAGGAAAAATGAAAATCTGTTTTGTTAAATGCCACAGTTGTATAAAAGTTATTATCTAGTACTTGCCAATTGCCTCCTAAAATATTTTTCACTAATTGCATAACAATGGACGTGAAAGGAACCTGCTGGAAGAAATTTGGTTGTGGTTTAATGTGAAAGAGATTGAGGTTGCTTTCTCCCTGGGTCCTTCCGTAGCTGCGTTAGAGGACTATGAATATAGGTTTGGGTCACACTGTAAGTAGTGAAGGAAAGTAACATAGCAGAGGTTGTTGTGTATATTTCTTCAAGCCTACATCTATTGATGGACAAGAAATAGTTTGCGATAGAAAGAGATATCTAAGTGCTGAAATCACAATTATTTATTTTATAAGCTGAATGCAGCCTAGTAAACTAGAAAAACAGAAGAGTATAAACTTATGTGGTCTGATATGAATTATTATTCTCACTTTCACCATCTTTGAAATGGGAACATTAACATTTACTTTGCTTACCTTGTCCAATATGGCTAAAGACTGTTTTTGCACCAGAGACTTTTGCTAGACTGTTGGGATATCAAGTAAAATCATTCTGATTCTTGCCCTTAAGAAGCTTATGGTTCTGTGGAGAAGGTAAATCAACCAAAGATTAGATTGTGGGTAATTGAAGTTGACACTGGTTGCTGTGGGAACAGAAAGGAGGTGAGCAGGGTGGGAAATACAGAAGCTTATGAAATGAAGACACCTTCGGTGTGATTCTTTAAAGCAGGGATAAGAAGCATTAGAAATAACTGGGAGAACGATATCCTTGATTCATCAACAAGAAATAAAGGAATTCTATGATGAGAGTGGGGAGAGAGTCCAAGAGATTCTCAGAATGGAATAAATCTTTTATTTTTAAAAAAAAATATGCTTGCATTTTGTAAAAAAAAAAAAAAAAAAAAAAAAAAAAACAAATACAGCTAGCCAGGGCCGGTGTTGTGGCTTCACAGGTAGAGCTGCCACCTGTGAGGCTGGCATCCCGTATGGACACCTGTTTGAGTCTCAGCTGCTGCACTTCCATCCAGCTCTCTGCTAATGTACCTGGGAAAGCAGCAGAAGATGATGCAAATGATTAGGCCCCTGCCACCCACATGGGAAACCCAGATGATGAAGCTTCTGGCTCCTGGCTTCAGTCTGGTCTACCTCTAGCCATTGTGGCCATTTATGGAGTGAATCAGTGGATGGAAGATCTCTCTCTGTCTCTTTCTCTTGCTCCACTCCCCCCCCCCCATAATTGTGCCTATCAAATAGATAAAATAAATCTTTTTAAAAAATACAACCAGCCTCAGTTTATAACACAGACATTTGTACAATATAGAGTTGGGTAACACCTTATGTCAATATCATTATACAACATTTTTTTCCTATTAATAGTTTATATCTCTTTTTTTCTCTACCAGAGCAGGGGACACATTTTCTAACAAAGGTCATTTGGATATTTATAACATCATTCGTGGGCCATATAAAATTATCAAATTAAAAATTAGCCTGCTACAGATTTATTGAATCTTGAATATGGCTTTGAAAGGCCAGAACAGATAATTCTGTAGGCCATATATGGCCTGCGGGCCACATGTTCACCACCCCTGTGTCTACACCATAAATTGTCTCAACTGTAAATAACGTTTTGCTGTGGGAAATTTCTTCCTTTGCCTAATGTTTCCTTCTATGTGGAAGGAAATATATCAGTGTAATAACTATGGAGTCTCCTCACTCTTTGGGATAAAGTAGGGGGTGAGGGATGAAGGAATTAACTGAAAAAACTTTGGGCTGAGGAATTGGGCATGCATAGCTCTACTCTTTAGTCTCTTTTTGATTCTGTCTTTCTCTCTGGAAAGGCCTGAGTTTTGAAATTGGGGGAATTAGTCAACGTGTGGAAATGCATTACACACTGAAGAAAAGTCTAAGGAGATCAAGTTTGGGGAAATTGACTATGTTTGATGCATTATCTTTTAATTCCATTTTTCCATGGACATTTTGAAGTTCTCTCCTCTATAGAGTGGTGAGATAGATCCATTTAAGCTTGTTGGGGGTTGAGGGATGGATGGAATGCTGGGATCTTACTATGGTGCTTTGCACCCAGATCTGTTACTGTCTTTTCTTTCACCAAATAAACCTTTGTTGGATATCTACTGGGTATCAAATCTGTCTCAGGCACTGGAGATGTATCAGTGGACAAAGCAACCAAAAATCCTGGTCCTCTTGGATCTTACACTGCAGAACTTACATGTATGGGGATTAAGCTGACAAATATCTTTTTCATAATTGCAAAGTAACACATCAAGTGGGAATTGGTACTTCGGACAAAAATAAATGAGGGAATGGAATAAGAGGTGCAGAGGTGGATGAAGGCTTCCAGTTTAAAATAGGGTGGTCAGAAAAGATGTCGCTGGGAAGGTGACATTTGAGTGAAGACGTAGAGGAGGTGAGGGTGAGCCAAGTCAAAGCCTCAGGCAACAGCAGGTGTGGGTTCAGCTTGTGGACGGCACTGCCCTGCTTTGGGGCCTCCTGAGACCTGGAGTATCTGTAAGGGGCCATGTGCTCTGGGTCTGATAGGATCTCCATGCATGTAGGAACCGTGTGTATTGACATGAAGTTCTCTTTCTTCCCACAGGGGAGATGCTTAAGATAGTACATCTGTAGGGGGTGTTGTGGGTGAGGGAGGTGCTCATGCCCTTATCCTGTGTATCATGGGCACTGCTAAGCGTTCCAGACCTTCACTCACCCGTGGCAAAGGAGTGACTTCTGATTGTGGGTTTGGGCATGTGAAATTGGACACGTATGCATAGCTCTGCCCTTTTCTTCCTGTTTTCTCCTAGAATCTGGTCTATAAGTTTGTACTCTGGATTGCCCTTGGCTATGTAGTCAGCCTTGAAACTCACAAGGGAGAGCCATGGCTGGGTGATAACTCTCTCCAAGTTTGCTGCTCAACATGATAAAGTGCTCTTGTCTGTATACACAAGACATAGTCTCCTCTAGAAGGTTTATCAGAAAAAGTGATGACTTTTTTTCTGTTATTATATCTTCATCTTCTCAGTTGGGTCAAAATTTTGATGAGGATCAGAAATGTTATGTGTGAAGAATCCTTAAACCCTAAGATTGTCCTCTTTCCATCCAGTCTGTCTGTCTGTCTATTATGTTACCTGTTTATTGAATAATGAATTAGAGGATGAATGGATAACTTTAAAGTGAGCTTGTGCTCTTATAATTGAACTTGAGTACTTTTGGAACTCCAACATCTAATGAGAAAGAGTAAAATAATTTGATTAGAATAGGCATGGGGGCCAGCGTTGTGACACAGAGGGTTAAGCCATTGCCTGTTACACTAGCATCCCATATGGTCACCAATTTGAGTCCCGACTATCCCACTTCTGATCTGGCTCCCTGCTAATATGCCTGGGAAATCAGTGGAAGATGGCCCAAGTCTTTGAACCTCTGCACCCATGTGGGAGACCCTGATGGAGTTCCTGGCTACTGGCTTCGGACTGGTCCAGCTCCAGCTGTTGCAGCCATTGGGTAGTAAACCAGACAGTAGATCTCCCTCTCTCATTCTGTCTCTCCTTCTCTCAATAATTCTACTTTTTTAAACAATTATTTAAGTTATGTAGGTTTCATGTATTTCATATCTACATATTTAGGAACAAAATGATACTTCCTGTCCTGTTCTCCCTCCTGGCCATGCTCCAACCCTTCTTCCTCTTCCCTCTCTCATTCCTACTCTTAATTTTTATAAAAATCTATTTTCAGTTCACTTAATGGTCATAAAGTTAACCTTACACTAAGTAAAAGAGTTCAACAAATAATATGAATAAAAAAAAAAACCACTCTTACTCAATGGAAGAGGCAAGGGCTGTAACAATCATAAAATCTCAAAATGTCAGTTTCACTCCAATACATTACATTTTAGGTACTCTATTAGTTACCGTGGATCAGGGAAAACATATGATATCTGTCTTTTGGGGACTTGCTTATTTCACTAAGTATGTAGTTTCCAGTTGTGTCCGTCTTGTTGCAAAGGACAGGATTTCATTTTTTTTCACTGCTGAGTAGTACTCCGTAATATATATATACGATAATTAATTTCTTTATTCAGTCAACAATTGATGGACATCTGGGTTGATTCCATATCTTAGCTATTGTGAATTGTGTTACAATGAGCATGTGGGTACAGATAACTCTTTCATATGCTGATTTCTTTTGATTCGGGTAAATTCCCAGGAGTGGGATGGCTGGATCATACGGCAGGTCTATATTCAGATTTCTGAGGTACCTCCAGTGGAAAAAATCACATCCTTGGTCTTTGATGTTTTTGAAAGGCCGGTCAGTACTCATAAAATATGTGTGTATAATAAATATGCCCACTGTTCCTTCCTGATGGTGTCACTGCAGATTTTACTTCATCCTGAAACCAGAGATGAGGCTTTTCTTGTACCTCAGTTATGTGTTTGGGAAGAAGAAGGGGATTAAGTATCTGGATGTTGTGAAAAATAGCAGATGTTCCAACAAGTAGGGGCACTTTCTAAGCTACATAAGGATGGGGACATTTGTGAAGCTGTGGAGTTTTGAGACTGCTGGCAGTTTGGCTGTCTGGAGGGTATGCTGCTGAAAAGATAGACACCAAATCCATGTGTTATGCTAACACCATCTCTGGGCTGTCTTGGCTTTGAGTAGCTTAGTGACTACTGTTGCACAATTTTTTTTTTCCTTTCTGCATATTTACTGAGGAGCCTAAGGGCTCAGACAATGATGAGAAAGTCAAAACAGGAATTGTGAGAGAAATAGGTTGCTTTTCTATTATATTTGCTGAGCATTAGAATTATGCTTCTGTTTTTAAATAGAAATTGTAGCATAAAGAGATACCATAATCCATATTTTGATTCATTTGGGTGGTTGAATTTGGGCATAATGGGATTTGCTGATATTCTTCTTGGTGATAAATGTGACACCCTAAGCCAGCCTGGAGCTTTCTTGCGTAAACAAAAGACCAGAGAAATTAGCATTAGAACAAACCACATTTATAAAATGCTATTAGCTTTTGAGGTAGATTTAGATTCTTTTCTCTAGATTGCAAAAATCCTCTGCTCCTGTGTCTTTTCTGCTCTGTTACTTGCTGAATTCAAGGCTGTGAACACAAAAGTGCTCAATGAATATACTGTGAGGATGACAGACTTGGATAGAAAAACAGTTCACCATTGTTTCAGTCAGCTGGTTTTAGTTAGATTCTCTTTAAAAAGGCTCTACTGGTAGAATTTGGTAGAA
This sequence comes from Oryctolagus cuniculus, assembly GCF_051225735.1. Lineage (NCBI taxonomy): Eukaryota > Metazoa > Chordata > Mammalia > Lagomorpha > Leporidae > Oryctolagus > Oryctolagus cuniculus. The sequence continues at coordinate 100,246,972 of NC_142877.1, forward strand.
TCCATAGCTTTTCTGAAATGATAGCAAAAGGCCAGTGCTGTCTCTGTGATGCCCAGGAATATCTAGAATAAAAATAAATTGGGAGAAAAAGTCTAAGAGTTGGAGTAGTGGGCTTTGTCATGATGGAATGTAATGCATAAGAACTGTGACTATTCTTCTCAGGGAGTCTTATCCATTGATAGGTTTTCCTGCTCTTCTCATAAAGGGTACAGGTAGCACTGTGTTAACTTGTTGTGAGAAATAATAAATTATGTTATCCCAGCTGGTACATTATGACTGACCTTGTAGGGTTTACCAGTGTCCCTTCCCTGAGAGTTCAACTTGAATGCTTTGTGAATGATAGCTGAGCCATGAGACTCATCAAAACCTTTCTTATGTAGAGTTGGTAACCCAAAAAGCTACTGCCCCTTTAAAACAGATTTGTGAGAAAAGGGGCTTTTACTTTTGTGGAATCATATTAATGTGAGTAGGAAGAGTTATAAGAGAAATCATTCTGAAATATTACAATCCCAATTGTTGAAGAATAAAACTAGGACTCATCATATGTAGTACATTCTTAGGGATGGTTTATTTTCATAGAGATTTTGTTTAAGGAAAGGGCGATGTAGAATTTTTTGAATTTGTGCTTAAAGATTGCTGTACTATTCCTTCAAAAGGCATAAGGTTGGTTTATTGGTAGTTTATGGTTGTGTTTTCATAGCAAGCATAAAATAGTTGAAGCAGCAAGTGATTTGTGAGTGTGCATGATGGGGATGGGGTGGGGAGAATTTATTGTTCTCTCTAGCAGTCTGCAAATCCACCTGCCTGTTCAACACCACTTCTTAGCATGTGGGGTGACCATCTATATTATATTTAGACTCTATGCTTCTTTATTGATTCACTTTTACCTATCGTAATATTTTTTGCAATCTCTTTGTCCTTATGTATGTTTTATCAACTGGGAGTGAGAACAAAATGAATAAAATGCTTCAATTACAAGCTTGTCATTTTTAAAAAGTTTTAAAATTTCAATTCTCTGCAGGTTTTCTAGAGACCTCTCAATACTTGGAGACCAGTACTGGGTCTGTGGCCTGCTATAACTGTTGTCATTGTCGTTCACAATAATGCCTCTTTGTTCTTCAAACCCTATCATGTTCATGCAGATTTATGCTAATGATGATTTGCTATGCAAATATTTCAATTTGTATTTATAACAGAGAAAGCATTGACCAGCAGACCTGAAATTGAAGCTTAGATCAGCTCTTGACAGTGAGATCTCATGTATTTTACTTAAGCTCTCTAGGACATAGTTTCTCTGTATAATAAGAGATCCTACTGATCGTCTTACAGAACTGTGGTGAAAATTCAGTAGTTGAAAGGCTTTACAGTTCTTGAAATATCAAACAGGTGTTGGACATGCAGCAGAGACTGCTCTCTGTCTACCCAAATCCTTTCTCATCTTCTGTCTTAGCAACCTACTCCTGTCTGGATCCAGTCTGGACTGTATGTTGCAGCTTCCCTTGCAGCTAGATGTGACTATGTGTTCAGGCTCTTGAGGAGAAACAATAGAAGGAAAGATGTATCACTCTTGCTTCATTTGCTTTGTAGGTTATTTCTGACCTGGGACTTCAATTTTTTCACCTTCCTGATGGACTGAAAGCAGAGTAATCTTGAAGGCCAAGGTCATTAGACCAGTACCCTGAATCGAATTGGGGGGTGGAGCTGTTGGCTGATGTAGAACAATTGTCCTGGACCTTTGAGTGAGAGATTGACTTCTATTTTGTTTGGGTCTTGACATTTTCAAATCTGTTTGTAACAGCAGCTTAGCTTCCCATCACTGCTATTGTTATTGAGTCCATGTTGATAGAGTCACAGAGTACTAGGACTGGAAGGAGCCCTAGAAGTCATCTCACGAATAAAAAGAAAACTCCGAGGGGAAGCAATTTTTACTTGGTTACAAAACAAGTTAGTTGTGTCACTGGAATAAAATCCAGTTTTCAGTACGTAATTTTACCTCTTTGTACAATGAAGAATAAACATATGGAAATTAATACCTAAGAAATGGTACATACAGAACATATGAATAGAAGCAGGAAGTACCTGTGTAAACTTTTATAAACCCTTGTAGAAATGATGTTAGAAAAGTGGGTGGTGTTTTACATAACCTTTAACACTGAGATCAGGGCGAATAAACAGAGCCTCGCAGAGCATAATCTTTGGGCGTCTTTATTTGTTGTCCCTGAGCTGGAGGGCCCCCTGTCAGAGGGAGGACAAAAATCTCTCTCGGTTTCTGCATGGACACAGCCTCCACAGAAAGTGACAGTGTGACATGGTACTGGTATGATTTAGCCACAGCTCTCTGTTGAGAGCTTCTGTGCTCAGAAAGATTGATCTAAAATGGCTTCTTAAAACAGAACCAAACAAGAGAGAGATGAGATTATGTTTTTAGCATTTGAACCAGAACATGATCACTCTGCTTTAAAAGGTCTTATGGGACTGAAAAAGCCCTGGGAAACAGAAGTTGCTGTTCTCATTAAAGGAGAGTATTTTTATTCATTGTTTTTATTCACATCAGTTAATTTAACATGCCTTGAAGGGGCCTCTTCTAGGGTAACAGTATTAAAGTAGCAGCTTACTCACTGATTATAAACAAACATTAGTCAAGTTTACTTGCAAAAGTTGGTGCATGGATTAAAAAGTAAAAGAACTGCCTCCTACCTGGCAGATGGGATGAGTCCCAAAGGTCTCCTCTAGCCTTTTGACAATATGCCATATGTGAAACTGGAAATGGAAGCCAAACTCTGTAACCATGGCTGGGAAACGGTTCCACAATCCAGTCTGGACCTACTTCTCACCTTCATCTCATGGCCTTCTGTCTTTGGTTTGCTGTAAGATGCCCTGCCTGGTCTTTTATTTCTATAGCCACAACCTCTTTTATGCCACAGGGTTTTGCACATGTTATCCATATGGCCAACTACCTCTCTTCTTGGGTCTCAACTTAAACGTCATCCCAGAGATGGTTCCTGACCATCTGCTAAAGTAGGTTTCATTCTACTCCATTTTCCCTACTTTATCTCATTTCTTTCATATTACTTATAGATAGAAAGTTCATCTCCACTCTAAAGAAACTTAAGTTGGCTAATGGCCCTTTTTTTTTTTTTTTTTGGACAGGCAGAGTGGACAGTGACAGAGCGAGACAGAGAGAAAGGTCTTCCTTTGCCATTGGTTCACCCTCCAATGACCGCTGCGGCCGGTGCGCTGTGGCCGACACACCACGCTGATCTGAAGCCAGGAGCCAGGTGCTTCTCCTGGTCTCCCATGCGGGTTCAGGGCCCAAGGTCTTGGGCCATCCTCCACTGCCCTCCCAGGCCACAGCAGAGAGCTGGACTGGAAGAGGGGCAACCGGGACAGAATCCGGTGCCCCGACCGGGACTAGAACCCGGTTTGCCGGCGCCGCAAGGTGGAGGATTAGCCTAGTGGGCCGCGGCACTGACCTAGTTGGCCCATTTTGACCATAAAGAAGTTCAATTTAGGAATAGTGAGAGAACTCCATGTGGAGGCCAAGCTAGTGCCTTTGATAGGGAGAAATTGAAATCAAGAGACTAGGAGTGTAACATGGGGTTAGTGACTTGAGTAGGGTTTCTTTGGGGTGGCAGGCAAGCTTGGGTGGATTCCCAAATAGAGATCAATCTAGTATGGTGGGTTGGGCAAGACCCAGAAGGTTAAGGACCAGAGAAGAAGCCAACAAAGTTGAACCTAAAGCAGCAAAAGAGGCTGACTTTTTTTCTGGTTTTTTTTTTTTTTTTAAGATTTATTTATTTATTTGGAAGTCAGAGTTACACAGAGAGTTACACAGAGGAGAGACAGAGAGAGAGGTCTGCTATCCGATGGTTTACTCCCCAACTGGCCACAATGGCTGGGGCTGTGCCAATCTAAAACCAGGAGCCCGGATCTTCTTCCAGGTCTCCCATGCGGGTGCAGGGGCCCAAGCACTTGAGCTGTCTTCTACTGTTTTCCTAGGCCACAGCAGAGAACTGGATTGAAAGTGGAGCAGCTGGGTCTCAAACCAGCGCCCATACAGGATGCCGGCACTTCAGGCCAGGGCATAACCCACTGCGCCACAGCACTGGGCCCAGAACTGACTTTCATACAGACTGCTTGATGTTCATGTCCATGGCCAGCTCTTCAGCTAGCATCACAGCAGTTTTCTGGACAGCCATGCTCAAGCCATTCTCAGTATTACTAAGGACCTGAATGATGGTCCGCTGGGCTACCAACTTCACTTTTTTTTAACTTTTATTTGATGAATATAAATTTCCAAAGTACAGCTTATGGATTACAATGGCTTCCCCCCCATAACGTCCCTCCCACCCGCAACCCTCCCCTTTCCCACTCCCTGTCCCCTTCCATTCACATCAAGATCCATTTTCAATTCTCTTTATATACAGAAGATCAGTTTAGTATATATTAAGTAAAGATTTTAACAGTTTGCACCCACATAGAAACACAAAGTGAACAATACTGTTTGAGTACTAGTTATAGCATTAAATCACAATGTACAGCACATTAAGGACAGAGATTCTATATGAAGAGTAAGTGCACAGTGACTCCTGTTGTTGACTTAACAATTTGACACTCTTGTGTATGGCATCAGTAATCACCCTAGGCTCTTGTCATGAGTTGCCAAGGCTATGGAGGCCTTTTGAGTTCACCAACTCTGATCATATTTAGACAAGGTCATAGTCAAAGTGGAAGTTCTCCCTTCAGAGAAAGGTACCTCCTTTGATGACCTGTTCTTTCCACTGGGATCTCACTCGCGGAGATCTTTCGTTTAGGTCATTTTTTTTTTTTTTTTTTTTTTTTTGGCCAGAGTGTCTTGGCTTTCCAAGCCTGAAATACTCTCATGGGCTTTTCAGCCAGATCCGAATGCCTTAAGGGCTGATTCTGAGGCCAGAGTGCTCCAACTTCACTTCTACCTGAAGGTAGTTGTACTTGTCTCAAGTCAGACAGCTGGAAAGATTCTTCCTTTCTCTAGCGTTACCCTCAACTAGTTCTCAACTATGTGCATCTATCCAAGCAAATAGGATGTTTTTCTACAGCCCTGCTGGCTTGACTCGTTTGATAGCAGTTTTGCTCTTCAGGTCGAATAGCAGTTTGTAAATCCTGAGCTGCCATTTTACTTTCCCCAAATTCTAATCACCCTGTGCCTCATTCAAAAACTAAAACTCCCTTCAAGTTGTGCTTCTTTTTACAATAATTTCACCCATTGCCTTAAAGAGGAACCCAAAAATCCTCCTGGCCTGTCGATTGTCCTGTAGTGCAGATGATTCTCTTTAGACCCTGCCTCTGTATTGTTGTAGTAATAACAGGTGACTTCCTGGAACACTGTTGGGAGAATCATAAGAAAGTTCTGACTTGGTCTAAACTCTAATTCAGATTAAAAAAAATCCAGCATCCAGAACCACAATTGTTTTATTTCCTTATAGAACCAAGGAGAAATTGACAAAGTAATAAGACCAAATCTTGGCAAGAAATAGGACATGCAACATGATGAAATCTGATAACTAGCATAGTTTACTGAAGAAAACATAATACTAAAAATTTAACTGTACTTTGATTATCAGGATAAATTGCATAATAAAATATACAGGTATAATGGAAACGTCAGAAGAGATAAATATATGATAGATGATACAAAACAGTGAATTATTTTACTTAGCTTCAATTTTAATGTTTTTAAAATGAATGAAACAGTGTATTTATATGCAGGAAGCCATATTATCATAAATATATTTGCTGAAACAGGAAGCATAAATTGTGGTTTAAATTTAGTCATGTCTGATGGTATGCTTGAATGTTTCTTTGTGATTAAATGTGAACAATTGCTCCTTTAAGGTAAAGGTCTGTGTATATGTGATTAATCAGATTGAAATGAAAGTGCAGACAGCTCATGCCATGCCTAGTTATCAGAATGATTGATTTTAGTCTCTGCTTCTAGGTGAAAAAATATCTGTTAATAACCCCAGCAGCCAAACCCCTGATGTCACTGGTAGCTCAATGATTTGTGCACATTCTGCATTATCAAGCTCATTTGCAGGTATAGGGGCTACACAATGATCCATTGGATTGCAAAATTATAACATGAAAAAAGTGACATCCAGATTTATGCAAGAGTTATGACTGCACAGTGCATTTCCTCAGTGAGAAGTTTAAAATTGCTGCTGTTGTAGCTGTCAGAGGCATGTTATTTTCTTTGGTTTGTGTGTAGGCAAGACTGTCAAGGTTTGATCACACAAACTGGTGTTTCTGTGTGTGCCATAGCTCTCTGCTGCTGGTGACAGTTTCTGAACTGAGTTGTTATTAAGTCTTCAGCTTTAAGATAGTATTTTACCAGCTTAGTTGTATTACACTTGATTGTAAATACCTTAATGTTTTACTGGGTATAAAAGATTCAGAACAAAATAGAAGAGCTTCATAGTAAGTCCTTGCATTGGGGATTGCTGGTGGTGACTATTAATTACTCTTCCTCACATAGAGAAAATCAGTATATCAGATTCAGCATTCTAAAATCTGGGTGCATCCTTTCAAAAAGAAGCACTGGGATTAATAGGAAATTTACATATAAAACTTGGGTGTCCTCGCTATCCTCCCAGCTCCCCGTATTCCATGTCTAGCCATTGTGTCATCTGATTGTCAAACATTCTGGCCCTGTTCCTTTATGCCAAGCAAATTTATACTTTTTCACAACTATCAAAGGTATTTGTTGCTGGATGCATGTTGGTCCAATATGTGTAATGGTATTTATTTGGTACTGACTCCCTTTCAGATTAATGTTTTTCCTGTACCCATAACAGTGTTTCATTCGTTGTTCTAAAGAAATCAAAAGAAATACACAAAGTTATAGAAGCAGATCTTGACAGAATAACAGTAGATGTATTTTGTATGATTCAATATATCTATTACATGCTACCTTCATGGAAGGAAGTATAATGCTAATAATTTACCTACACTTTTATTATTGGGGTATATTATGAAGTAAAGTATAAGGATGTAAAAGAAATATCAAATGCTGCAAAAAAAAAAAAAAAAAAAACAGAGCTAAACCACAATTGATTAGATTTCAATCATAACACTTGTTAAATGAATGAAGCAATGTATTAGACTCTGTTTATTAGAAGATTCCGTACCGTTGTGTTTGGCGTAATCTCTGACCTATAACAATTACTCTATAAATATTATTATTATATCATTATTATTTCTGTTACTGGTGTTATAAGGAAAAGAGTAGGGTCCGGCACCATGGCATAGAAGGCTAAGCCTCTGCCTGCAGCACCAACATTCCACTTGGTCACCAGTTCTCCATCAAGCTCTCTGCCGACCATTGTGGCCATTTTGGGAGTGAATCAGTGAATGGAAGACCACTCTTTCTGTCTCTCCTACTGTCTGTCTATAACTCTACCTCTCAAATATTTTAAAACAAAAGGAGAAAAGTAACACAATTATGATATGCATACTTACCTGCTGAATATATGGCTAGATAATATAGGTGGAGCAAGACCATCAGAATAAAGAAGACTGTTCCAAAAAACCCCCACCCCTAAGGAGCCAGTAAAATTTTCTGAGAGTTTGACAGATTTGACTGTTCAGTAGCTTATATTCATCCTGACCTAAATCTCTGTGGCTTCCCCATACAATGTAGTAAGCACTGACCACATGTTGTGTTGATATTTACATGTTTAAAATTGAAAACTCAGTTCATCACTTTAGCCACATTCCAAATGCTCAGAAACTGCATGTGGCTAGTGGCTACTGTATCGGACACATGAAGAATGTTTCTACAAGAAAGAGTTGTACTGGGCAGCAGTGTTCTCTGGCAGACTGTGCCCAGGCCCTAGAATTTGGAACCTGAAGTCTGCAAAATACAGAAACTGTGCAGTCAGGTGCACAGAGCTTTTTGGAGAAAACAATTAGTGAGGAACTGATGAAGAACAAATTATGCCCTAAAGGTGCATTTTAAAGCCCTTGGCTCCTCTTGAGTGACTTCCATGGTTGGTAGACATTGACGGGTTAACTGGAAGGACCATCCGCTGTCACTGAAATCAGTCTTAGCATCCCGGGGGAGAGGGGGAACTGTGGGTCCTGAGCAATTGCTATTGGAGGAAAAATAAAAGTAAGGAATCATCCAAGGGAAAAGCAGTTTGTGGCAGAATGAATCTGAGCGTATGTGTTAGCCTTAAAAAGTGGTCTTTTCACATCATGACAATGTGATTTGGTGGTTTCTTTAATAGGTCTGAATTTAATCATGCTTGGAAGGGGAGCGAATTTGAACCTGGTTACTCGTTTTTATGATTGAGTTCCCAGTTATCTATCACATCATCATGAATTGTGTTACATTTATTAATGATGCTCACTTAATTAATACCAAGAGAGGCAGAGCTAATGTCTGTCTTAGTTCTGACAATTGCTAGAACCGCAGCTGATGGCATTGCTTTCAAAATGCTACCCGAATTTAACATGTACAAATGGACATTTACATTCTGCCACCGAAGCAATGTGAAAATATAAGTGACTTTTTAAGGCTTTTCTCCATAAAACTTTCTTACCTTTTGTCATGTTTTTTCAAGCAATTTAAGTCACTTCAGTTATGGGAAAATTGTAGAATTCTTGCCTTAAAAGCTTCCTCCATGTAAAACCTCTCAGGGAATTTGAATATGGTAAAATTCACTAAAATTCATTGAATTGAAAACCGAAATTGTTAATCACTGGAGAATGAAGTAGATTGTATGGTACTGCCAGCATATTAATTTCTGGGTGAAAGTTATACATATTGATTGTTTTTGAATTAGATAAGTGCCTGTGTTCAATATCAACTTTAGTTTATTTTTTAAAAACCAAAAAATACATTAAAATTGTAGTGATTTTGCTGCTGATTTGGATGCCTGCTTCTCCCTGTGGAAGTGCCTGGCTCACTCCTGATTCCAGTTTCCTGCTAATGCCCATCTTGGGAGCAGACACGATGTGTTTCAAGTCGTCAAGACTCTGCCACCCACATGGGAGACCCTGGCTGAGTTTCCATCTTCTGGCTTCAACCTGGTCCAACCATTGTAGGCATTTGAAGAATGCGTCAACAGATGGACTCTCCTGTATTTCTCTCTCTCTCTCTGTCTCTATCTCCCTGTCTCTAAATAAATAAGCTTCACAGATAGGGTGATTCTTAAAGAAGAGAATTAAAAATAAAATAATAGTATTACTTTTTCTCTGATTCCCTAACCTATGCTGGATGAAAGTGACCCTGGGAAGCTCACTGTTAGCAGGGCGAAGGAAGGTAGACAGAGCACTAGACCCATGTGTCCTGTACTCTTGTCCCAGCTTCCCCATAGTTGTCCCCGCATCCTTCACCATCCCTGAGTCTAGCTTTCTTATTATTCAAATGAGTGAAAGGGACAAAATGCCAAGTTTCTTTGGCATTTTTCTAACTGTCTTAGTTTTCTACTGCTGCATAACAACTGCTCAAAAAGTTAGTGATTTAAAACAATACTTGGGGCCAGTGCTGTGTCATAGTTGGTAAAGCTGCCGCCTGCAGTGCCCACATCCTCCATGTTCACCAGTTCGAGTCCCAGCTGCTCCACTTCTGATCCAGCTCTCTGCTATGGCCTGGGAAAGCAGTGGAAGATAGTCCAAGTCCTTGGGCCCGTGCACCTACCTGGGAGACCTGGAAGAAGCTCCTGGCTCTTGGCTTTGGATCAGTGCAGTTCCAGCCATTGCAGCTAATTTGGGAGTGAACCAGCAGATGGAAGACCTCTCTCTCCCCTTATGTCAGTCTGTCTCTGTCATTCAAATAAATAGGTAATCCTGGAGGCTCAATTGAATTTTCTGCTCTGGGTCTCTTGGGCAAAATCAATGCATCCACTGGTCTAGGCTCTTTTTTGGACACTCTGAAGAAGAATCTACTTCCCAGCTCACTGGGGTTGTTGGCAGGACTGGGTTCCTTGTGAGTGTAGGATTAAGGTCCCTACTTCCTTGCTGGATGTCAACTGGAGGTCGCTCTTGGCTTTTAGAGGCAATCCACATTCTTTGTCATGTGGTCCCTTCAGTCTTCAAGCCAACAACAGCAGGTAAAATCTTTCTCATACTTCTACCTTCTCTCACTTCTCCTCTGTTATCAGCCTGAGAAAACAGCTTTCAAAGGACTCAGGTGAATAGAGTGAACTAACCGAGATAATTTACTTTGACTCTAAGACAATTGATTAGTAACCTTAATCACATCTGCAAAATAACTTTAGCCATGTAATGTAACATAACCAGGGACACGATATCTCATATTCAGGATTTGAGAGCCTCTCCAGGGGCCATTCTGGAGTAAATCTCCCACAGTAACTCTAAAAATCTTTGATTCTATATCTTCCAGACCAGCAGAACATGACTTTCTATAAAGTTTTTCACTTCATTCTCTTCTACCTGGCAATCATTTTTTGTTATCTAATGCTGGTTTCTCTTGCTGAAGTTTAAACTCACTGCTTTCAGTTTTGTCAGTAGCTTTATGAAATCAAGTTTTATCTTAATGCACTTCTTAGTGCCAGTAGTCCATGGGACGTTTCTAGAGACAAGTGCTCATTTCAGTGCAGAACCGGCATTCTCTCAGTGATGCGGACAGAGATGGCTGATATGGGAGAACGGAGGGCTGTGGTTTAACCAACCATAGCAGCTGCTTAGATGAACTGCTCTCTAAGAAGAGGCAAAGGCGTATTATAGCACACTCATCAGTGGGGAGCAGATGAGAGGCAGAGGGATGAAGAAAACCTGCTTTCCCTTAGCAGCAGCCATTGCTGTTTCAGGCATTTGTTTGGTCCTTTTAAATGAGAGTGGCCTTCTCTGAGTCCTGCCACTTTTTGGTGATTTCCAGTGATTGAGGTGGTTATGGCAGTGCCTTTCATCATGATTTTTACTCTCTAAATAAGCGGAATAAAGCCCGAAAATGAAGATTATCCAATAGATGGAATGAAAATTACCCTATCCCATCTCTAGGGGAAACCATTAATACTGGCTTGCATATCCTTCTCTATATCATTCTATGATATGTGCATAATTTATTTTAAAAAGATGATTTTTACATTTGACAATTTATGGTGAAGATTCTTAGATGTCAGTAGAGAGAATTCCGACTTTTTTTTAGAGAAGATTCTTTTTTGTATTTATTTATTTGAAAGTTAGAGTTACACACAGAGAGAAGGTAAGGCAGAAAGAGAGAGGTCTACCATCCACTGATTCACTCCCCAACTGGCTGCAACGGCCGCAGCTGCACCAATCCAAAGCTAGGACCCAGGAGCTTCTTCCAGGTCTCCCACGTGGGTACAGGGGCCCAAGGAATTGGACCATCTTCTACTGCTTTCCCAGGCCATAGCAGAGAGCTGGATCGGAAGAGGAGCAGCCAGGACTCAAACTGGTGCTGATATGGGATACTGGCATTGCAGGGGTGGCTTTACCAGCTACGCCACCCTCTATGACATTATTTTAAGTTGCTGTCTCCTAATATTTTATCTTGTGAGTACACTGGTACTTAATCATTTCTGATGAATATGTAATCTGTTTACATTTCTCAATTTTTACAAAAGTGCCTCTTTCAACATCTATGTAGCTAGATCTTTGAATATGACCTTAATTGGCATAAGTTTTGAGAATTTAGGTTGGACTAAGAACACACACATACTGAAATCCTATAAAATACACTGACAATGACCTTTAATTGTATAATGCTCAATAATTAATCTGCTATCACGGAAAGAACACTAGGTTTATGGTGGAAAGACAGGCTGGAGCTCTTCATTCATTGCTTGCTAGTGCTACAGTTTTTGTTAAATCAATCTCCTTGGTCCTCAGTGACCTCATCTATAAAGTGGGAATAATAATATTCATTCTGTCCACTTCAGAGAATCATTATGTAGGTGAAGAGAGAAGGTCAGTGGGACAAGGACTTTGAAAATTGTAAAATGATTAATAAGTATAAGGCATTCATGTGCCTCTTTTGCTAGGCAGGGCCAGTGGTCTTCAGGCATATAGTCTATCATATCCCGTTGAAGATGAGATCTTTAGAGATCACTGATTATACTGACAGTCACCAAGAATGCACTGTGGAAGTGATGGCACTCTAGTGATTATGTCACTGGCCCTGGCTTTGAACTCAAAGTGTGTCTCCAAACTTGTGTGCATGTTTCTTTTTTTACACAATAGTCTATCTATGACTTGAGAAGTCTATTCCATATGGTTACTGTAGTTGTTTGTTTTTGTCACCTTGCTTTTTTCAAGCTGACTATCCACTCAGTCCCCTGCCGATCTATTATGTTCTCTATGAGGTTGTCTTTATTGGTACTCATAGGTGGCACTTAGCACTCATATGGCACTTTTCATCTTGAAAGCACTTTACAGACATTAGCTAATTAATTTTCACATCACAGCATGATAGGTAGATAGGAAGCTAATCTAAGCATTTGAGCTATGGTGATGAAAGGTGTGATACAAGTACAATAAATTACTTTTTATTATTCTTTGGAGGAGGAAGAGATGGTTATGTAATTTGTCCCAAACCACAAAAGGCATTTACATCGTAGTTGAAATTCATGCCTAGGCTGGTAAAGTTGGTTGTATTGCAGGCCCCCTTTTGATTCTGATTCTGTCTCCACACAAAGACAGTGCAATGGGAGTGAAACCAACAACCTGACTTCCCCTCTCCACCCTGCAGGAGAAGCAGCAATATTGGCACTTGAGTCCCTTTCTTTGCTTCTTTTCTTTTTGAATGATTACACTTATTGAAATGAACCTAATGAGAAGTTTGAAAATATTTCCAAGAGGCCTCCAAGCTTATGTGAGAGAATGAAGGGTGGCAGCAGGAGACAACACTCCACAGGGGGAGAAGTATGGTGGAGTCATAATTTGCTTTTGTAATCCAAGAGCCTTTCTAATTGAAAAAATAATGTTCTCACAATTGCTTGAGCAGATGGGAAAATAGAGAATGTCAGAACTGTTTGGCTTGACTTTCATAGGTTGTACTGATAGGTATCCTAGAGAGGAAAGAAGGGAGAAATTATGGAACCTAGAAGTATTGGCTCTGAAACTTACCCTTACCCTTTGGACTCTAGTCTTGGGGATGCCAACAAAAGTCTCCAAAATTGATTTCAGAAAAGAAGATTTTAGTAAAACTGTTTGATGTGGAAATGTCAAGTTTCTATAGCGTTTCCCTTCCTGGTAAGTTCATGGATGGATCTTAGCAGTGAAGCTACAAGATATCTCTCTTCAATCATATCGTCAAAAGTAACTTGAGAATAACACTCTGTTAGTATGGTATCTGATTCAGTGTCCTGTATCCAGAAATGTGGTCAAGACATTCAACAGTAGGAATTTGGATTTTAGACTTTGGAAGTTGAGGAAGGAGAGGAAGCCATCACAAATACTGAGGGTCAGGATTTTGTCTCAGAAATTCAAGATGATGCTTGGAACACCTACATCCCATATCACAGTGTCGGTTTTTGAGTCTTGGCTCTGCTTCTGCTTCCAGCTTCCTGCTACTAGTATGTGAACCCTGGGGGGTAGCAGGTGAGGGCTCAAGTAATTGAGTCCCTGCTACCCACATGGGAGACCCAGATTGAGTCCTTGGCTGCTGGTTTGAGACTGGCCCTGCCTCAGATGTTGGCAGGTATTTGAAGAGCAGATGAAAGATATTCTCTCCCTCTCCTCATTCCCTCTCACTTTCCTCCCTCCCCCTTCCCTCTTTCCTCTCCCTCCCTTTTAAATGACTGAAAATATTTTCTTAAAAATAGAGTAAGTAATGATTTTTGATCCACTGGGCAATAAATTATCTCAAGTAGTTGGATTTCCATAGTCTCCACAATTTCTCATGCCAGTGGGTACAATATGAACACCTGAGCAGATGGCCCAAATAAGAGGGCAGATTTAACATTTAGTTGTTAATTTATTTTATGATGTAGGCTGTCATGTATTAAACATGAGATAAATAAAAGTGATGGGCTAATTATGGAAGCGTGCACTGCCTTCTAATTTCTCTGGAATTATGTGTTTAGTATTTTTAGTGTTTTTTAAAATTTGAGAGAGAGAGAGAGAGACAGAGACAGAGACAGACAGACAGATTACACTAGCAGGAAGCTGGAGTCAGGAGTCAGAGAAGAGAATGGGATCCAGACGCTCTCATGTGGGACACAGAAGCCCCAACTTACTAGGCGAAATGCCTACACCTACATGTTTACTATTTTGAAATATTCTACTTGCAGGAAGATTTGTCATCAAAGAAAACTTTTTTAGTTGTGGAATTCCAACTTCGTCTTCAGAGAGGCTTAGCTGATTTCATTCTGCTATGTGAAGTCCTAGACTTCTTTAACACAATTGAGACTTTTTTTTTTGGTAGCTGAATCATATTTTAGACTTATATTTTTGACAACCTATTTCACAGTTGACTAGACTCCCCCTCCCATTCTGGGATTCTGTCCACTTTTAAGCAGTGGATCCACATTTGTTGTCATAAAAGGGCAATCTTTTCATTTTTAAAAGATCACTTCTGATTAATTCAAGATCTGTAACTTGTTTTGGTCTATTAATTTTATCATATTTCTTTCAAGAACATTTTGTTTGGGAGAAGAATGTATCAACACAGAAAAATATCTTAACAGTATTCAAATGTCTGATTGTGTGTGTGTGTGTATTTTGAAAGCAAAAACAACTAAATTCTTTCAAGCTCAAGTTAATAGTAATATGAGGAGCATTGAAAACACTTGTGAACTACAGGACTATTTGCTTTGTGCTTAAATAATGAAATGAAATTTTGTTTTATTTATATGCTACGTAATTACATAAATAAGAGGCATCATTTTCAGTTTTATAAAAATTTGAAATTTTAGAAAAATAGAAGTTTACTTGCTTTCTAGCTTAAGATAATTATTGTCTAATTCAGAAATCCCAAATTTTATTTAGATATCTTACAAAAAGCAAACCCCAAACAATAAAGTATAACAGCTTTATTACAAAAACTTACTTTGCATTTTATAGTTTGAGCATGGTGTTCATAAATGATGACATTGGTTTTATGTCTCATCTCATTCCAAGAAATATTTGATACAGCTTGTATGAATACATAAACCCAAATAGTCAAATTACAGATGAATTATGAGTCAAGAGTAAGGAACCATAGAAATAGAACATTAAAACCTGGGGAAGAGTTTGAATGTACAGAGGAGCCAAAGATAAGCCACAAATTATCTCCACCCTTCATGGTATCCCAGTTAAAAGGGAATAGGATCAACTGTGTAAAACAAATGATCTACCAGAAGCAAATATACCCTTTACTCAGGGTAAATTAAGCTTTTATCCTGATAATTAAGTTGTTTTATTAGCATATATATATAATATTAGCATATTAGTATACACTTTTGAAGCAACTCTCAGTGTGGGTTTTGTTATTCATCAGGGTATTTGTTTTAAGATTTATTTATTTGAAAGGCAGAATTATAGAGAGACAGAGGCAGGAGAGAGAGAGAAAGGAGTTCTATTCGCTGGTTCTCTCCCTAAATGGCTGCAATGGCTGGAGCTGATCCAAAACCAGCAGCCAAGAGCTTCTTCTGGGTCTCCCATGTGGATGCAGGGGCCCAAGGACTTGGGCCATCTTCCACTGCTTTCCCAGGCCATAGCAAAAAGCTAGATCAGAAATGGTGCAGCTGGGACTCAAACTAGCACTCCAGTGAGATAACAGTATTGCAGGTGGCGGCTTTACCTCTACGCCATAGCTCTGGCCCTTGTTCATCAGTTTTGTTCCTTCACAAAACCTAAGCATATAAGACATGGAATCAACCTAAATGCCCATCAATTGAAAACTGAATAAAGGAATTATGGGATATGTACTCTATGGAATACCACACAGTGGTAAAAAAAATGAAATCCAGTCATTTGCAACAAAAATAGATGAATCTGGAAAACATCATATTTAGTGAAATAAGCCAGTCCCAAAATGACAAAGACTATATCTTCTCGCTGATCTGTGATAACTAACAGAGCACCTAAAAGTAAACCTGTAGAAGTGAAATTGACATTTTGGGAAGCAATGACTTGAACAGCCCTTGTCTTGACTGTTGAGGAGTAGGTATTTTTTCCCCTTCTTAATACCGTTACTTGAACTCTTTACCTAATATAGAATTAATCATATGTATATAAAGTCAATTGAAAATAGATCCCAGTAAAAAATAATGGTGGGAATAAGAGAGGAAGGAGGGAGTTTGTAATTGCAAAGCTGTACAGTTCTGCAAACTTTCCTATGGATTTACTTCTAAGGGTAGAACTAAAACCTTGCCATGGGTTCCAAATCCCATTAATGGGTGGTAATAATTCCATTTTAAGTGTTGAAGTAATTGTATATATAGGATTAAGTGTTAATGGGATCATATAAATAAGATGAAGTGTCTGATAATAAGAATAGATAGAATTAAAAAGGATACAGTGTTCCAACATGGAAAACAGTTCACACAGCAGACTCATAGAATGACATTCACTCTAAATAGCATTCTAACCTCAGAATCAGCCCTTAAGGCATTTTGGTCTGGCTGAAAAGCCCATGAGAGCATTTCAGGCACGGAAAGCCAAGACACTTTAGCAAAAAATGTCCTACATGAAGGATCTCTGTGAGTGAGACCCAAGTGGAAAGAAGGGGCCATCAAAGAGGGATGGGAAGGGAAGAGAGAACTTGAACTTTGCTTATGGCTTTGTCTAAATACTGACGAAGACTGTGGACTCAAAAGTCTTTCACAGCCTTGGCAGCTCATGTCAAGAGCCTTGGATGATCAATGATGTCATACATGAGTGTTAATTATTAAATTTACAATAGGAGTCACTGTGTACTTACTTCCCATCCAGGACTTCTATCCTCAATGAGTTGTACTTTGAGAATTAACTCTAAAACTTGCTCTCAAACAGTTTTTAATACTGTGTGTGTGTGTGGTGTATGTACAAATTGTTGAAATATTTATTTAGTGTAGAGTTGGTCTTCTGTGTATAAAGTTAATTGAAAACTATCTTAATGGAGAATGAAACTGGGAATGGGAGAGGGAGGAGGAAGTAGAATGGGTATGGGAGTGGGAGGGCAGGTATGTTGGGAAGTATCACTATATTCCTAACATTGTATTCAGGAAATTTGTACTCATTAAATGAAAGGTTTCTTAAATAAATAAAACCTAAGCATAGTAGCATGGTGACTTAAAACAACAAACCTGTATTGTTTTTTTCTATTTTATGAATTATCTGGATTTTTAAAATTAATTTTCAGCTATTTTGCCTGTGAATGGATGCTCTAGAATAGTCTTCCCTGGGAATTTTAGATGACTGGACCCTGTCTCTGCATGCTCTCTTACCCTCCTGAAAGCTACTCCAGGTTCCTTCACCCGGGGGCAGAAAGGTTTCTAGTAGTAAAACAGAAGAAGTGCCAATGGGCAAACACTTCTCAAAGTCTGCTTATGTAATGTTTGCTAATGTCCTATTGGCCAAAGCAAAGCACTTGTCCAATACAGGTTCAAGAATTGGAAACAGGCATTATTCTTCTTGATGTTAAGATCTACAGAGTCCCACTGCAAAGGGTCATGAATACAGATGAAGGAGGAATTATTTTTTTCTACTTTTGCAAACTGTCTACCATAGTTGGGAAGCTTGTTTTTTCCCTTTATGATACCCTTTTGATCATTAATGCTTAGCTGAGGCCTGGAGTTGAGAGGAAGGCTATTGTGTCAGCCATCATTTTTTTGCCTCTCACCTCTGAATGCACCCTTCTATATAATTTGTTCTGTGATTACCAATGGAATTCCTTTAAGCATTTCTCCATGAAGTGAGCAGGATGGCTAGCCTTCTCAGTAGAGAGTACTGGAAGCATATTTCAAGAGGCTTCCTGTAATTTCTGCCTGGCCCAGAGGCCAAGAATGTGGGCATGTGGACATCTCATATAGCATGTCTTAATACCAGGCCTAGAGCATGCTAAATTTTTGACTTTGTAGCCATCGTCTGGAGATACGCTTTCTTCAGCCCTCTACACACAGACACCAGAAATCTGTGCAATGTGTAAGCAGCGGAATATATCCTAGAGGGTCATATACTGAGTGTTATTCCATCTGCAAGCTCATGCTCTTCCTTTCCTACTGTTTAACCTACATACTCTGAAGGCCATTGCCCTTGTCCTAGAACCAGGACTCCCACTGTGTATCCATGTCACTGGTTGCTAATTATCTGCCCCCTCCCTGATATCCACAGCATTGCCTAGTGTTTGTCTTGCAGCTGTAGACCAGCTCTGGTCTAAGTCAGAAAAACTTGCTACGATGCTGGGTTTTAAGCTAACCTTCTTCAGTGATGTCTGGTTGTTACAGGTTTGTCCTTCCTTGAGCGCTCTCTCACATCCTGAGAGTACTATACAGAGTTTTCTTTCATAGTTCCTCTTAAATCATAGACTATAATTCTTATACTTATTTCTCCTGATTTCCATATCCTGATTGGATCTGGACTGCTAAACTTAAAATGTGAAAAAATGAAAGAGATGATAGGAAAATAGGAAATGGATAAAAAGGAACATGATTATTTCTTCCTTCCATTTCTGTAGGACAGAAGCCAGGGAAGTGGGTTAATGGTTTAAATTTGCCCACTTAAGACAGCGTTATAAACAATTTGCCAGGCCAGCGCCGCGGCTCACTAGGCTAATCCTCCACCTTGCGGCGCCGGCACACCGGGTTCTAGTCCCGGTCGGGGTGCTGGATTCTGTCCTGGTTGCCCCTCTTCCAGGCCAGCTCTCTGCTGTGGCCCGGGAGTGCAGTGGAGGATGGCCCAAGTGCTTGGGCCCTGCACCCCATGGGAGACCAGGAGAAGCACCTGGCTCCTGCCATCGAATCAGCGTGGTGCGCCGGCCGCAGTGCGCCAGCCGTGGAGGCCATTGGAGGGTGAACCAACGGCAAAGGAAGACCTTTCTCACTGTCTCTCTCTCTCACTGTCCACTCTGCCTATCAAAAAAAAAATTTGCCATGGCATAAACTCTTTGGCATAAGTCTCATAGGTATTTTAAAGACTTATTTGAAAGAGTTACAGTGCAGCAGAGGCAGAGAGAGAGAGGTCTTTCATCCGCTGGTTCACTCCCCAGATGGCCACAATGGCCAGAGCTGTGAATGACTCCAGGATTTGTGTCTGGGAAACTAGAATGACAAATTAATGCATAGCAGGAGTGTGGGAAGAACACACTGAGGGGCAGGGTGTGGATGATCAGGAACTCAGGATTGCATAGATTGAGTCGTGGTGATTTTTAGTTATCTAATTGACATTATTGGATAGGAAGTTGAACAAATGCATCTGGAATTCAGAAAAAGACCTGGTGTATACATACAAATTTGAGAGCTACTGTATATAAATGCTCTTTAGAGCCACAAGCCTGGTAGGATCTACTAGGAGGTGAGAAGGTGAAGGGAAGGGATTGCCACATTGAAAGTTGAGGAGAGGGCAGAGAATCAGGAGCAGCTAACCAAAGAGGCACAGAAGAGTAGGCCAATGAGGAGAACAAGAGAGGATTGCCAGAAAGCAAATGAAGGAAGTGCACGGAGGAGGATGCAGTAGCCAGTTATGTCAAATGCTGCTGATGGTCCAGGGAGAAGAGTGTAGCCTCATCAGCTCCTAAGTAACAGACCGGCAGTGGTCCAGAGGACACTGTATGCATCTAGGGTACATAAAACACTCCCCAAACTCCACATATCCAGCAGCCCCTCGAAAGAAGCGTGGTAAAATGGAGGAGCTGAAATACCAAGATATAGTGTGTTTAGTGAAAGGTTGCTTCAATGATTTAATTTGCTTACCTTTACATATTGGATTAAAAAGGTTCTGCCTACCAGGGAGAGACTCAGAGGGAAGATGAAACATCAATTAAGTAAGTAAAGGAAGCTACATTTTCTTTACACATCTGAATGTGTGCCAAGTAATTAAGTGACCTCACCTCATTAATGAAGAGTCACACTCTGAAGGGTTTATTTTTAATGTACTGGACTAAAATATAACTTTCATTTGTAAAAGTGTAATTAACAATATAGACACAAGCTTCATGCATATGTTGACTGTAAATGAAGTGCATCATTTGTCATAATTGAACAGTGGCCCAAATGACTACCGACGTGCACCACAGTGTTGGGACTATGCTGGACACATAGAATAAGTCCAGTCATATTTTTTCTTTTGAGTCATCTATTCTCATGGATGAGGTTATACTATTAATGTTTCTGTAAAAGTGTGCCCTAGTTGTTTGCCTGCCACTCCAAGAGCCATGGTAATGTCTCAAGCCACAAGAGAGGCAGGTGGTAATGAATGGACTTCTTAAACCAACAAAGAGAAAAGGTTAAAAAAGGAATAATTAATTAAAGCTTGTATGCATTCGTCTACTTTTTGTTACTTTAACTAAAATTTCTGAGAGGAGTTGCATGGGGAAACAAAAAGGTATTTCCAGCTTACAGTTTGGAGAGTACAGCTCAGGATCAGGTGGCCTGGTAGTTGGATGTCTGTAAAAGCTGGTTATGGTGGGGGCAGAGGCACCATAACAGAGAAAGCTAGGCTGAACTTGGACTCAAATACTGTTTAATACTGTCAAGAGAATCACACTCCAAGGGCACTTACCCAGTTACATAAACACCTCCCACAAGCACCCCCAAACTCCAGCACCACAGTTTGGTCAAATCTCTACCCTTATTCCATCAACCATTAATATTAAGACATCAGATTTAAGCATCTACCTGAATTTTAGGGAGACAAGTTCTGCTGTACCTATAATATTGTCCTTTATCCAGACATGGGCCTTCATATTATTCTTAATTAAAAGAGCTTATGTCTGTGAACTTAGAATCACCAAGTGTCTGAACTATCCTCATTTTCAGTTGCAGAAACTGAGGATCAAGGAAGCTATGGGGTTGCACCACTTATTAGATAATAGTGGTAATGGTTCTTGACCCTGTCCAATACATCATCGATTATTCTAAGTTCATAATCTACATTAATTGCCTTATGAATTTGGTTTGATTTTTCATTTTAAACGCAGTAATTCTGAAGTAACTGTGAAAAAAGGGACTGTGAAATCATTTGTATTTGTAAAATCTTTCTATTTACACATAATGTTTATTTTCCATAGTCCTTGCTTTCAAAAAGGATAAGTGGTTCTGACTATGAAGCTGTAGTAGAGAACTCAAGCGTATGCAGGACCCATTTTTTTTTAAAGATTTATTTATTTATTTGAAAGGCAAAGTTACAGAAAAGCAGTGACAGAGAGGGAAAAGTCTTCCATCTGGTTCACGCCCCAAATAGGCACGGTGGCCACAGCTGGGCTGATGAAAAGCCAGCAGCCAAGAGCTTCTCTGGGTCTCCCATGCGGATGCAGGGTCCCAAGCACTTGGGCCATCCTCCACTGCCTTCCCAAGTCATAGCAGAGAGCTGGATCGGAAGTGGAGCAGCTGGGACACAAACTGGTGCCCATTTGGGATGCCAGCACTGCAGATGGCAGCTTTACCCACTATACCACAATACCGGCCCCAGGATCCAGTTTTTGATATAAATGAAAAGGTCCTGGGAGCCTGTGGGGAGGTGGAGAATGTGTGCCGGAGCAGCGAGAGGCTGTGTTTTGCAGTCTCATTGTTACACTACCTCCTCGTTGTCTAATTTTTACATGAAATCTAAAAGTTTGTGTGTTGGCTACTTTTTTAGTACTTCAAAAAATATGTAGAAAAAAAAGCTGGGCAGTTGAAATTTAAAAAGGAACCAACAGCTCTGTGGGACAGACTTGGCCTGAGGCTGCCTCCCTGTAACTCTGGTATAGAGGTCTGAGTTGTTTTGCAGGCTCTGTTACTAAGGAATTCCTGTGGTCCAGGATTGCACTAAATCCTATGGGGAAAGGGTAGAAGGAAAATCTACACATTTCAGGGCATTTTTCTTATCTTTTGGGAGTTCCAAGAAAGTTGGAAAGGTCAGTCTGTAACTAGGGAGGCATGTCATCAATATTTGAATACCATAAACTACAGGTATTTAATAATTAAGAGGTACAATGGGGGTACATTCAGATTGATATGTTGCTTCTTTGTTCTGCATACATCCTTTTTGCTTGGCTGTGAAAATGGATCTGGAGGCTTCCCATATTTTTCCTCTTCCAGCTCCCAGCTTTGTTACTGTAGTGGGAGAGGGTTTTGCTTCCTGGTTCTGGTGTGCTAGTTTGAGTCTTCCTCAACTGCTTCTCGAGGACCAAGCACATCCTGGTAAATGGCTTCCTTGGTACCCTGGGTGATGAATTTCTGGAAAGTTACAGAAGGGAGATTTCCAGCAAGTGCCACCAATGTGTTATCAGCCTGCCATTTTGTGAACCGTAGTCCTGCGCTCACCAGGATCTGAGTTTCAGCTCTAGGAATCGAGTTGTTGTTGTTCTTTGGCATTCTCTACTTATTAGCCAATCTTGTTTCTCCACTCCCCTATCTATGGTTGAGACTTCTTTATGTTAAGATTTTCCTGATAAGATTACTGTGTAATTTTGGTGTTTTGGTTGTACTGACATTGAAAAAAGGTGCCACCTTCCCACCTCCCCTAATTCATGATTTTCCCAGGAGTCATGCCTGGGTTCCTGACTGCACCCTGGTGCTTTTCGTCCTTTTCAGCCACTACTTGAGTGAAGATGAATGTCCTGGTTCTTGATATCTTGGTGAATGATTTATAGAGCAGACACTGGCTCAAAACTGACCAGAGTCTTTCCCATAGGTTTTTTTTTTTTTTTTTTTTTTTTTTTTTTTTTTTTTTTTTTAAATCTGAGCTGGAATATGGAGATAGTCTTATGTTAAGATGCAGTGGTGCCTACATGTGGATGTATGTATTCAACAATACTCATTGAAATGAATGCTTTAAATGACTGCAGTTATTACATGTCAAATATAACTCAAAATAGGTAATTAAAAAGGCACATCAACAAACTTGTGCTCTGGGATTTGAAACTGAGAATATAAACTGTCTGAGGCATGAGTTCTACCTTGGTGGGGAAGGTCAGGCTAAGAGAGGGAAACTAACACATGCAGAGGGACAGTAAGAGCCAGGAGACTGGAAGTTTGCAGACTTTGATCTCTAGGTCTTTTGTCTCCAAGAATAAATTTTCTATTATTTAGTCTTGTGAACGAACAAATTCTCTGTTTTACAGAAACTAGTTCAATTTAAATTTCTTTTACTTGTAACCAAAACATCTTCTTCTCTCCTCTGCTATATAAATCCCCAACTCCTTATACTGCTCTTCAGTTATAATAATATCTAAACATATCTGGTATCTTCCCTTCAGGGCTGTGCCCTCTCTGAAATGTGAAATCTCCTAGGCTGGATTGTGATAATGCTGATGTTTGCACCCCTATGCAGATTACAGAAAGAGGGATACCTAGGATGCACTCGTATTTTTATTTTGATTTTAATACTGTGAACATTTTAAAGGAGCTGTGTGATATTGTTGACTCATTTTGAACCCATGAAGAACAAAATTCAGCTGTACCTTACAATACACCTTTATAAATCTGAACCTAAGCTATGCTGTAACTATTGATTTTTAAAAAAAAAAATCTAAAAATCTAAATGTAGGGTTGTACCATTATCCTTCTTGTTAGTTTCAGCAGCTTAACCCAACCTGTCAAGATCTTGATCCTGTCATCTGTCATATCAGTTATCCCTCCTGGCTTCATTTCATCCCCAAATGGGATTTACATGATCCTACACCATAAGCCACTGACAGAGTGTTGAATAGGGCAGAACCCAGTGTGGAGCTTTGAAACATGTCATAGAGGTTTCTTCTGTATTGACATGATTTTAAGAAATTTTTTTGTACTCTGGTGATCTTTTCAGCAGATATCAAGAAAAAGTTTGGAATTGTGAGAAATGACTATTCTGGGTATAATAGGGTTCTTCAGAGAAAGAAGCAATAGGGTGTGTATGTGTGTGTGTATGGGTGTGTGATATCTGTGTGTGTGTGTGTGTAATTACAAGATAATGCCAATTTTCTGTGAACTTTTAGAAGAACTGTCATGTGTGCATATATATGAAAGTATTTTCAAAAAGCCTGCATAAAGAGATAGAATTAAAACATCAATTTACAAGTGCCATTTGGCCTAGCAGCTAAGATGCTTGTGTAGACAACTGTATCCCATATCAGCATGTATGCATTTGATGCCTGACTTGGGCTTCCTGCTAATGCAGACACTGAGAGGCAGTGGGGAAGGCTCAGATGACTGGGTTCCTGCCAACCACGTGGGAGATATGAATTGAGTGACTCCTAGCTTTAGCACCAGTCTGGCCAAAGGCTGTTGTATACATTTGGAGAGTGAACCACACATGGGAACTCTCTTCCTCTCTTTCACTCACTCTCACTCTCTCTCTCTGTATCTCAAATAAATAAGCCTTTTGAAAAATATTATTGCCCTTCATAATGTAGGAAGGAGAGGACTTATCTAAGGAGTTAAAGACCCAAACAGAATAAAGACTGACTTCCTGTAAACAAGAAGGATTCCTGGTAGTGGACTGTTTTTGTACGCAAGCTGCAGTTCTCTGCATCACCAGGCTGCCAGGCCATCCTAGATTTTGGATTTTCTACAATCACATAAACTATTTATTTAATCTCTTTCCCCACTGCTGCCCACACACATACTTCCAAAAAGTTCTCGAAAGATGAGATTTTTAAAATCAGTTTATTTTTTATTCAGTCCACTGTTAACACAAGAAAATACCTTCCCAGAAACAAGCGGAGTAGTGCTTGGCCAGAATACCTGAGCACTATGGGCTGGCATAGACTGAATGTTTGTGTGCCCCTGAAAATTTATTTGTGAAATCCCTTACCCACAATGTGATAACATTTGGAGATAGGGTCTTTGTATTTAGATGAGTTCATGAGGTGAGGCCCCCATGATGAGATCAGTGTTCTTATAAGAAGAGGAAGAGACTGGAACGCTTACTCCCTCTGCCACTTCTTCCTCCCTCTTCATCATGTGAGGATGCGGCATGAAAGCTCCTGCCTACAAGCTGGGAAGAGAGCTCTCCCCAAAACTGAGCGTGCTGACACCCTGTTGGTGGACTTTGCAGCCTTGAGAAATGTAAGGAATAAATGCATGTTGTTTAAGCCACACTGCAGTATTTTGTTATGTCAGCCTGAGCTAAAATAATGGCCCAGCCAAGTTGACACATCAAATTAACCATCACACTGAGGTTAGACATATCTAGTTTGTCACGAAGTGCTGCCAAGGAAAACTGTTCTCAAAGATGCTATGCAGAGGGAGTGAGTGGGCACTGACCTGTTGTCCGCGTACCCCTCATCAGCTGTGCACCTGGGCTAGAGCCTCATCTGCTTGTAGAAGGGACCCTAATAGTACAAACATGTGCATAGTGATGTGTGAGTCAACACTGGATTGCATGATCAATGGTGGTCCCATAAGATTATGGTGGAGCTGAAAAATAGCTATCACCCAGTGATGTTATAGCCTTTATAATGTTGCAGGACACTTTACTGCTATGTGGTGGTGATGATGTAAACACACCTACTGTGCTCCAGTTACATAAAAGCAGAGCATATTCAATTATGTGTAGTACATAATACTTGATAATAAATGACTATTTTACTGTTTACATATTTACTGTAGTATAATTTTATTTCTGTAGAATGTAGTTCTTCCAGTTGTGATAAGATATTTACTATAAAACAGTTTGTGGAATTATGCCATCGCCAGCCTCAAGTATCTCATGTTCACTATATGTCTCTTTTTAAAAAATATTTTATTTATTTATTTGAAAGGTAGAGTTACAGAGAGAGGGAAAGACAAGTGAGTGAGAGAGAGAGAGAGATCTTCCATCTGCTGGTCATTCCCTGAATGGCCGCAACAGTTGGGACTGGGCCAGGATGAAGCCAGGAGCCTGGACCTCCATCTGGGTCTCCCATGTGAGTGGTAGGGGCCTTAGCACTTGGGCCATCTTTCACAGCTTTACCAGGTGCATTAGCAGAGAGCTAGATTGGAAGTGGAGTAGCCAGGACCTGAACCAGTGCCCACATGGGATTATAGCATTGCAGGTGGCGGCTTAGCCCTCTAAGCCATTGGCTCCAGTCCTCACTATGTCTTTTTATTGCATTGTTTTTCAGTGCTTAGTCTGATCTCTTGTTATTTTATTTATCATGGGCCCAGGCGCAGCAGGCTACATTACATGGGTAGGCATGTAGTAGGCTATACCATCTACGTCAATGTAAATATACTCTAACTTTGTACAAAATCACCTAATGATACAGTTCTTAGAAATGACTTCATTGGCAGGCGCAGTGGCTCACTTGGTTATTTCTCTGCCTGTGGTGCCGACACCCTGGGTTCTAGTCCTGGTGGGGCGCCAGATTCTGTCCCGGTTCTTCCTCTTCCAGTCCAGCTCTCTGCTGTGGCCCAGGAGTGCAGTGGAGGATGGCCCAAGTGCTTGGGCCCTGCACCCGCATGGGAGACCAGGAGGAAGCACCTGGCTCCTGGCTTTGGATCAGCACAGCGCGCCAGCCATAGCGGCCATTTTGGGGATGAACCAACGGAAAAGGAAGATCTTTCTCTCTGTCTCTCTCTCTCCCTCTCACTGTCTAACTCTGCCTGTCAAAAAAGAAATGACTTCATCATCAAACACCACAGGACTTTAAAAAAGGCACAGTTTATGCACCATTGAAAACTCCATTCTAATTTGCACAAAACCATAGTACAGATAAGTTACTGTCTTGCACGTGGCGTCTAATGCTGACTTGACTTCTTAGTAACTATTTGTCCATGGACTAGGTCATTCATTTCTATGAAGTCAGTTTTTCTGCTTTGTGAAATGACCATATGACTTGGTTGTAGAGTTAGGTCTTATATTTTAACATGTCAGAAGTACATGTGTAGTGTCTGGCACACAGTAGTTATATGGGAAATGAGAGCCAGGATGATGATGGTGTTAATTTTAGTGATTCCTGTCCTGGTATTCACTCCTAAATGACCCTTCAACACATTTCTCTTCCTAAATATTCCTTTTTTACTTGGCTTAACAGTGGATTCAATTTAAAAACATTGGCTGATCTGGATGACCATAGGGCTACTTTCCAAACATATAAAAAACAAGAGATTCAGATATTGAAATTTGTTGTCTGGCTTAGGCAAGTATAGTCAGAGTCGGGGGACAGTGAGACAGGCCCTCAAGTTCCCATTGCCCGGAGCACACAGCTGGCAAGTCTAATTTTAAGTTCCTGCTAAAGTCCCTTTTGACGCTCATAAATGCACAATGTCCTATTTTATCAAAACAGTGAGTTCTAGAGAGACACTAAACAGATGACAGCCATGCAGCTTTCCCGAACAGAGCAGACCACATGGTCACAAGTAATGTTTGTAAATAAATTCAGGAGTTGTAAGAAGAAATGCAGGATTGGGAATGGATAAATAACAGGACTTTTTCCCTTAATTAAAAGACTTGGCTAATTTGAAACACCAAAGCATAATTTGATTTTTGTTGGGGAAGGGCTTGAAATCAAGCATTAAATCTCTGCTGATAAATTCCATGGCCAATTAAAATCTCAAACATATGATGCTTTAGTTTGATACTATCCTCCAAAAGAGGGACATAACTCAGTAGGAATAAATTATTAATGTTTAGAAAATAAGAAAACATCTTATGTGGCTTGATTTTTATAAAAGTTGTAAGTTGAAAAACTAGCTGAAGATGTGATTCCTTTACAGAGGATGTTCCTGTTCCAATAGATTCTGTTGCAGATTAATTTGAAAATGTTCCTAACAGAACATGTCAACATCCTTACTATCTTTATTATTGTCCATCCTTGTCCTCCTCTCTGTGGGAAAACAAGTTTGACAGTAACAATTGTATCTGTGCACACCTAAGAGAAAGAAAACCAGAGGATGATGTGCAGAAGGATGGAGTTTTGTTTTCTTTTTAGTCCTTTCTCTGTGCCCCCCGGCTTCTCCCTCCTCCTCCATCTAAAGTCAGGTGTTCCTGTGTAGAAAAAGAAAAGGGATGGGAGGGCTTGGGGAAGAAAGAGATCAGTTCTAGATGAAACAGCAAAGCACGAGGGAGAGACATCTTGATGCCCCCTTGGCTTTTTTTCTTTTTTTCTGGTGTCCACTGAGCAAGATTGATTCTCTGATAACTTATCAAGGATTCAAAGAGCTTTGTGCTTTGGATGAGATATCTGCTTCTGTGGCCTTAATTGGCTCTCAGTTCTTGAGGCCCTCCATTGATTCAATTCCCTCTAAGCCATAGATAATCGAATACTAGCCTCAAAAAAGCCTTTGAGGTTGTGTAGTTCATTTTGTGATGAGAAGGACTTTGGCCCTGTGAGCTAATGACTCAGCCAAGGTCATTTGATCACCTGTGGCTGCAGTTGCACTAAAATCTATGCTTCCTGGAAGCAGTGCCAAACTTTTGTCACTGCCGTAGACAAAGGACCTACACACAGCTCACCCTTTCCACTTTCCCGTTATCTGTAGTTTGATGTCACTTTGAACTTTCTTGAAAGCACAGTCAGACAAATGCCAGCTAATTGTTCATTAATTTATTTTTCTTATTCCTTTCCAGGAGGTTGAAGACACAGGCGGTCATATTAATGCTAGATACCTTGGATTAGCATAAAAGTTTTTCCACGGTCAATATTCTCTACCATCTTTCAAGGGCTTTTTAGCCTATGCGACACAAGTGACTCCAATTCTGCTTCTGTCCCTTACAAACATGCAGTTCCACTTTCTTATCCTTGAAAATGCAACAAATTCTTCTAGAAAAATCCTAGCAACAGTGGCAACAATTGGTATTTATTGGTTGCATACAGTGCTTCACCACCAATGGTTGACTGATTAATCACTGGTATCCACTACCTAGAGACTTTGAACACTGGCACACTGATTTACCTTAAAGACACCACAGCACAGGCATCCATTGCTTCTTGTGATGAAGGGAATATTTGAGTTATCCAGAGAATAGCATCGTGTACTAATCAAGGCTCAGACAGGAAACATACCAGTCTAGGTATTTTGAGCAAGAAAGGCTCAGAGGACTGGAGGTATATGAAACCATCAGAAGAAATGGACACTGAAGGGTCAGCAGAAGGTTCCTCTAGCTTGCAGCTTTATTCAGGCCACGCACAGTGGGACACGACCACATGGAACACTACATTAGATTGGTTTCAGAAATCGCTGAAAACACTTTGGTCCACCAGCTGAAGCCCATGCATACGCTCAGTTCTGCTAGAACAGCGCTAGTATTCCTGTTTCTCCTCTGCTTTCTACATATGGTAGGAGTTCTCTTTATTAGTGTGTTATCATTTGGAAACTGACTGGCAAGGAATTCTAGGAAATGTACTTCCTAGGCTTTTAGCTTATGAGATGCAGGGGCTGGTATGGAGGGGGAAAAAATGGTTCCAGTTGTCACCAGGCTGTATGTTTTTTCATACTGTGGTGGGAGACAGGAGAGCAAATTCCATGTTTGGGTTTCCATTTCCATTCTATGTAGGCAATGACTTCTTTTATGAAAAGAAATTTCAGATGGTGAAGCAAATAAAGCTACCAAATGCATGACAAACACAAAGGTACTAAGGGCTGTAGTCATTCCCAGACTAATAATCAAGATTAGAGGTCAACAAGCTTTTTCTGTCAAGGGCTAGATAGTGAATATTTGAGATGTTGCAAGGTATCTAGTCTCAGTCGCAACCACAGAGCTCAGCTCTGTCCTGGTAAGACTAAAGAAAGCATAGACGATATACAAATAAATGAGTGGGGCTGTGTTCCAATTAAATTTTGTTATAACAACATGTGTTCGGAAAGATTTGGTTTGCCGGCCATAACTTTCTGATTCTTGAGTTAAAGTGATAAAACAACCCCACACCCCCAAAAATTAACCTAAGTCAAAAAATAAAACCAATTCTCCTTCTACAAAATGACAAACACACATTTCAACTACCTGGTGCAGTTGTCTGGAAGGGTGATAATGCAGAATGCAGGGAAGAAGGCACAGAGCAATAAATTTTATTTGCTTTACTGCTTTGGTTAAGGGAGTAGAGAGAAGTGAGGGCGTCTCTACACATTGGTAAGGAGGAAGAAGGGACCAATAGCAGAATCCTTGAACACTATTTGTGGTTGCTGATTCATATGAGGTTGTGTGGTACCTGGAACATATACTTCTCATTACAGAGTTGGAATCCAAGTGCTTTCAGCAGAACTTTTTAACATCATTTTCAACAACTCTTCAATTGCTAGTGATGAAAAACTCAATCCGAACTGGCTTAAGTAAAAAGCAGGTTGCCTTGGTTCTTGTAACTGAAAACACTAGGTTGTTACTGACTTGCTTTAAGTTGGTTGTAAATGTGTGTGCAGTATCAATAGAAATGAGTCTCAGTCAGTCTCTCTCTCTCTCTCTCTCTCCATCATTCACCTGTGCTTCCTCCTGCCTTTCTTCCTTTGCACTCACTTTGCCTTCAGGGGGATGAATGTGTTTATCTACCAGCTTACAAACCCAGTGGGAAAAGAATGTAGCTTTCCTCATAGTTATAGGAATGTTCTAGGGTTAGGTCTAGTAGCCCTTAAGTGGGTCTCAGGTACAATACAGAACCAAAAGGAAAGAAAATGGAAAAGGGAAAAGAAAATGCTGTTTCAGCCTGGGCTACGTGACCCAGAGCAGATGGGATCAACTTTATTTTAGCCACATAGGATAAGGATAAGGAAAGAAATATAGTTCCTCAAAGGAAAACCGAATGTTGTTATCAGATGGTAGTGAAATGCAGGCCAGGAAGGTAAAAAACATGGGTATACCAGTTGGGCTTTCTTCTTAGGGTTCCAAGGTACCTACCTCATGCTTTAAGCACAGTTTCCACAGTTCCTGAAGTAAGTGGAATGTGTCTCACTCCCAAGTTCAGCATCGAATACCCTTCTAAAGGGTAGTGGTTCCCCAGCCCTAAACATATGGCTGCTATGTGGTAGATCAGTAAATAAAAGTGAATGGTTCAATGAAAATTAATTTGGGTAAGTATAACAAATTTTCTTGGGAGATACCTTTCTGAAGATTCTTGCACAAAATGGAGAATATTTTCCTTTCTAAAGCAATCATGTGACTGTTTTTTTCCCTTTAGTTCTCATGAAATCAGCTAATGAGACACACACATACACACAAATATGCACACACACACACACACACACACACGATAGTCGGGGAACAAAGGTCACAGTTTCCTTTCTAGAAGGCTGTGACACTTCACATTCCCTTTAGTTTATTCACTGAAGTGCATGGAGCCTTTGAAGCTTTTAAAAGCAAAGAGCATGTAGATTTCATTTTATCAGGTTAAAGGAATGTGAATTTCATCATGCCTGAAACAGACCCTACCCTACCAACCGTGCATATGCAATTGAAGCATGGCTACCAGTACTGCGGTGTGAGCAAGCACTGACCTTTTAGATTACTGCCTGAGCCTTCATTAAGAAGAGCATCCAAAATGACAGCCATGCCTCTAAGGAAGCCCAACATTCCACACTGGTAGCCCAAGCAGTGAAAATTGACTTGGCGTGGGATTCTCCTTTCCCGGGCCCCCATACTGGGAGCTAGGGGCACAAGACAGCATGTTGGCAGATTCCAATCACTTAGGAGCTTTCCTTTATGACTCTGCTTTGTAAGAATGCATCTAGTTAAATCCACAGGGTCATTGACTATGGCTTTCAAAACACGAGGTTTTATGAAGGAATGTGGACCTGGAATCCAAGGTTCAGAGCCCGGACCTTCAAACAGATTAATCACCATGGGGAGCATCTGAAGAGTTTTCCAAGTTGGGCTTCATCCTGTGCCTAGCAACCATGGGGCCCCTATTCAGCAGGCCTAGGTTTCCACTATGGTCTGTTGGACAAGAGCACTGGGCGGAGATCCAAGAACTAGGACAGTCTCATTTCAGCTCTCTGACTGCCTCCCCATGTGCCCCCTTGAGCAGGTTGTTAACTGCTCTGTCTGCATTTCTAGCTTATTAAGAAGAGAACAATAATGCCTCAAGACACAGACTTCCACGGTAGGGGATAGAGGTGGGACAGGTAGGGGGTGTGTGTGTGTGTGTGTTGCGGGGTTAGCGTCTAGAGATCAAGTAAATCATTTGTGGTGAAAAAAGCATCCTACTCTGCCTAATGACTCAAACAAGTAACTGTTTACTGCTCCTACATTTGCCTTATGATAAGATAAAGATGTAGACAGACAGGAAAACAAAAAGGATAAATAGGACTGAGAACCGAATGAAGAACTGACTGTAAATTCCTTAGGATTAATGTAACCTTCCTTAAGAATTTTCTAGAGCCCTGTATTTAAATTTAAAATCGTATTTTTCCAAATTTGAATTTTAAATCATATTTTCTTCTAGCTCAGGGGTCATATGAAAAGTGCCAAATAACTGTCAAATCAGTGAAGTAATTTTACATGTTGGCTGGAAGCAGCTTTAATGAGCAGGTAGATTACCTCTCTACCCCATAAGGCAACTTGTGAGGATTCCTCTGTCTTAATAATGGAGCTGATATTTATTGTGTGCCAAACATGGATTTTCTCATTTCTTCCTCACAATAACAGCACGAGATAGCATGCTTACCATCATATTCATATTACAGACTGGAAAACTAGCAAAGAGATACAAGAACTAAGTGCACTAAATGAGATTGTGGAGCTGGCATTTACACCTGAGCGGTTCACCTAACTGTGCAATCCAGATACCAGCTGCTTCCACTCTCCTGTCTGAGTCCACTGTCTCCCTAGAGTAATCACATGAGACAGGAGGATCTGGAACTGAAGGCGCCACCCCCAAAGAGGTGCTGATTCTGGGCACAGTTGCCAGATTTAACAAATAAAAATATACACTTCCAACTTCAATGTAAATTTGAGATAAACAAGAATAGTTTAAGTATGGCCCATGCATTGTGCCGGACATATTTCTAACCAATTATGTGTTGTTTATCTGCAATTCAAGTGCAACTAGTTTGTTCTCTGTTTCATCTTACATCCCTCTTCCTGGGAGACCTGGATGATTTGGAAGAACCCATTCCACAAATCTTGGCCAAAGAAAATGGTCTGCTTAATGAGTTTTTCTTTATAACTTACCACTTCATCTCTACCTCCCACCCAAGCCCATGTCAAAGCTACTTGTTTCTCCAGGCTGTTGACATCTAAATGCCTAGGTTCTTATCATGGATATTCAGGTAACTGAGTAGGAGGGTGGTATGGGTACCTGGTGGAGAACAACCATCCTTGTGTGTGTGAGTCATTGTGCTTGTGGGAGGAGTTCAAAGAGAATATCTACCTGGATAGTAATAAGAATTGCAGGCTCATGCCCTCCAACTGCCTGTGACTCACAGGTGTATGTTCTTTGGCTCAATGTTTATTATCAAGGACTTGCTCTTTGTCTCCCAGAGTATCTACCTATCATATTTATTAAAACTTGGCTCCTGTCCTGTTCCACTCCTTTTTTTTTTTATCTGTCTGGACCTCTCCCTAGCCATTTGAGTTGATGACTTCTTTTAGGAAGACAGTTCCCCAGGAGATAAGCTGAATTCAGTTTCAATTCTGAAACTGCACTGGATTAGATGTCATAATTTAGGCAAGTGCATACAGGTTTTAATACAATTTATGCAAATTCCCAAAGGTGCTCCTATTTCATACACAAAGCAATGGCCACTGGTAAAATGCTAGTGAAGCCGTGGGTAGAGATTGCATGTGTGGAACTGAGCATTGGATTCAGTGAGCGTTCTCTGAGCCGTGAAAGGGAAAATGGTGTAACCGTTAATGGAGATGAACATGAAGAAGAAGGTCTAAGGGGCTGGAGTTTAGAAGCAATAAGGTACTGACTTGCTGATTTATAAAACCCCATGATCAGATGCAGTAATATCCCTGTTCTGTGAATATGATGTGTTCTGTTTATGAGAGTACCTTTCTTATTTAAACTTTGTTTTCATTTTGTTTGAATGGAACAGAGACAGAAACAGAGGCACAGAGAGACAGTTGCCCATCTGTTATTTTACCCCCAAAATGCCCCCAACAGTCAGGGCTGTGCCAAGCTGAAGACAGGAGCCCCATATTCAATCTGCATCTCCCTAATGGGTGGCAGGGACCTAAGCACTTAGGCCATCATCTGCTGGCTCCCAGGCTGCACTAGCAGGAAGCTGGATGAAGAGCAGAGGAGCCAGGACTAGAACTACGCACTCTGATATCGGATGAAGGTGACCCAAGTGAGGATTTATCTGCTGCACCAAATGCCCACTCAAGAATCTCTTTCTCTAAATAAATAAATAAAAGATATGCCAACCATTTCAATGAAGCAAAATAGATCTTTTTTATTTTGCCTGTCCTTTTAGAAGTCAGATTTTGAATCTAGAATATTTAAAACATTTAAACCATAATCATGGCACCATGGCATCATATTCTAAACAGAATCTTGTTACACATTGTTGACTGAGATCTGCTCAACTATAGAAAAAATTGTGTAGGGTTGTAAGAAGTAATATTAATAAAATTCAATTTTATTAATCAACAATGCTTTTGCTTTCATCTGATTGTAACATTAACACCTTTTGTGGAATATCATGGAATAAATAATTATGTATGCGATTTTAAAAAATGAACAGTGTGAAAGTGTTGACGGAGCCATTCATAGGTTCCTCAGTTTCCTTTGTCTTAGCTCAAAGCTAGATTTCTGATTTATAAATGGTCTGTTCTGTGTTTGAAGATATTGATTTCTACCCTGAAAAGCAACATTTGGACTGTGGAGAAAAAAATGCACCTCATATCACTTACCTGTTTCTGGACTTGAGAAGGATCAGTACGAGGGGCATTAAGGTCATTGGACATGGGAGTATAAATGCTAAAGCCTGTATGTATTTAAATCTGGCTGGTGACAATTTATCTTCATGTTCCTTTTATCCTCACCCACACCATTAGGTAATCAAGTTTAGACTATTCACATATGCATTTTCAATATTTATCTTCAGGCCATTTAAACCAAGGTGCATTTCCGTGATTAAAAGTGGCACAATAAGGAGAGTTATGAAAAATGACTATAAAAGAAGAAAATTGGAGAGATAAGCTAAATAAACGAAACCAATTAGAAAACAGGCTTCACAAAGAGATGAAAATACATGGTAATTTTGTGGAAGAAATAGATAATGTTAGTTAAAGGTTTATAAAGTGCTTGGGGAGAGATGAGAGTCAGCCATTTAAATGTGAGGCAGAGATGAACTGGTAATCAGCGGAGCTGATGGAGTGGGGGAATAAATTATTTGAGATTCAAGTTTTAAATAGGGTTTCAATAGTGTTTTGAGACAGAATGTCAGAAAACCAACACGGGTGAATAACAGAGATCAAGATGGGAGGTAATGAACAAACTTGAGGAGCCTGGATGTGGGAACAAAGAAGAATGAATTCTAAAAGATGAAAGTGGGTTTGAGTGGTAATGAATAACATATTGAGACTAAAATATGAATATTCAGCAGAATATAAGATCATCAGATTAAATAGTTATGAAATGATATGAATATAATAGGAGATAGAAGTGGTGGAGCAGATGGAAAATAAGTCGCTTTTAATTTCTGTTTCAGGATGCAGAGTTCTGATTGCAAATGGGGGAGAATAAATGTCAAGATAAATAAAATTAATGTGCTTTTGGCAAATAAAGGGAGCTAATATGGAGGAGAGATGAAGAAACACCCAAAAATGATAAACCTAAGTGAAGCCATGTTCAGCAATTCTTGCTTCTTCCAGGAAGCCGTCCTTGAAAATTCTCACATCAGCTCCGGTTTGATGCTGTGTATCTGTACCCCTTAAGAGTTCAGTTTCTAGCACTTTCCTCCCTTAATCTTCAGTCCCCTTTATGTTTTGTGTCGAAGTCTTTGCTCGTTGTTATTGTGCATGTGGGTATCATGTCTTTCCCACTAGTTCCCAAAAGCGAAGAGCAGGATCTTTGTCTAACTTGTCCTCGTTCCCCCTGGCTGAAAGCTCCTACTCACAGAGCTTTTTGAATATTTCACTGACTGTTGCACACAAAAAAATTACGTGTATGGATAGAATCATATTTTGGGGTAAGAGACTAAAATTTAAAGCAAAAGTTAAATTCAGAATTAAGTCATCTGCATAGAAGGCTAGAAAAATATTAACCGCGGAGAGTCAATTCAAGCAAATGTCTGACCGTAGGGAGGTCACCATGACCATGAGGAACAGACTTTTCAATTCGAAAATGGAACGTTAACTTCAGCATTATTTCACCTGACAAGGGCTATCCACACACTTAACACAAATGGGCTTTTTCTCTTTTCCTTGGGCAGGCAAAATCCATTATATAATTTTTCTTAAAAGGGTTATCCTCTTGCTCTGCTAACTAGGGAGTGCTTTGTACCGTGCCAAGATGAATGTTCTTAAGCCCAAATGTCTCTGATTTTGAATTTGACCGGCCTTTCTCTCCCATCTCTGCCGACTAACATGGATTTAACCACCAAGGCCATTGGGATCCTCTGGTAGACCTTACTATCAGACGGGCAGTCTACTTACAGGCTTTTTTTTAACGTGAAAGATGATCCAGTCTTCAATGGGAGTCACAGCTAAAAGGCATGGAATTGATGATGACTTAATAATTTAGAGGTGAGAGCAAAAGAGAGGCACTACTTCCTGAAGGTATATTCAGGTAAATTTCAGTGAGACTGGAAGGCACAGACTGAGGAGCTGTTTCATTTACTCCCCTGCCTTCAGCTCCGTATCAGACCCTGCCGGCAAAGTGCATCCAACGACCACTTGAGGTAGGTTCCTCATATTAGGTCTCAATAAAGCCATCTTCCTTCTCTGAAGTGACTCCCCCCCAAATGAGATAGTAAAGCTATCCATTTGCAATTTTCTGGCACAAAACAAATGAGAAATTGTTCTGTGAAACAGAAGTCTGTATTACAGGGCATTAAGCATTCTTTATAACACCAGGAAGGTTTACGCGAAGCGTGGGTCTTTTCTTTACTGAAGTGCTAATGTGGCTCTTCTGGAATTGGAGCATGGTGCAAGGGACTGAAGATGTCATGATGTGCTTAAAAACTCTGGAAATTACTTTCAGCTGAGTTTTGACATGATGCAGGCCCTTGATTCCATCATGTAGGGGCAGCCATTGTTTCAGTGGAAAGTGACTCAGGTCATTTTATAAGTGTGACTTCCAGAAAAAGAAAACACATTTCATGGAGCCTGGGTGAGTCTTTGGATTGTGGAGTAGGGATTTGAATGGTCCTCTGTTTCATATAAATTGAATTTTTTTCTGGATTTACCTCTGGTCAAGGTTTGAAAGGTGGGGGTATTTGCTTCCCCGTCTCTAACTTCTTTTTCTCTCAAAATCTCTCCTAATGGCGCTGCGCTCTCATTCCTAATGCTTTTATTTTATATTATAATATAAGCCACTTTTCTGGCCCTATACAGCCCTTCTTCTTTTCTTTTTCTTCCATATTTCTTTCTTTCTAAAAAAAATTATTTATTTATTTGAAAGGCAGAATTACAGAGAGGCAAAAGCAGAGAGAGGTCTTCCATTTGCTGGTTCACTCCCCAGATGGCCAGAGCTGGGCTGAACCAAAGTCAGGAGCCAGGAGCTTCTTCAGGTCTCCCACATGGGTGCAGGGACCCAAGCACTTAGGCCATCTTCTACTACTTTCCCAGTCATAGCAGAGAACTGGACAGGAAGTGGAGCAGCTGGGACTCTAACCGGTGCCCATGTGGGATGCTGGCACTGCAGGCGGCAGCTTTACTGCTATGCCACAGTGCCGGCCTCTTTAGGTTTCTTTCTTTGGTTTCTTTCTCTTGTCTCACTATGAACCAGGTGTAGTGTTGAGATGGGGATACAGAACAGAAAGATGATGGAACTGCAAGGAGAAACGAAAAAAATCCACTATTAGGATGGACACTATTAGGAATGGACAGACAAAAAATCAACATCAGGGCTCACAGATGGAGATGCATACCATCCACTATGACACCATGAGAAGTGTACTTTTCTTGGCGTGTTCTCACTGGGTTGGTTAAAGGGACAGGCAAGAGAGCCTGGGAGGAGTTTTAAGTTAGATGGAAGTTTCACAAGGCTCTGGATGTTTTTATTATTATTATTATTATTATTATTATTTCAAGACTATTTATTTGAAAGAGTTACACAGAGGAAAGGAAGAGAGAGAGAGGTCTTCCATCCACTGGTTTACTCCCCACTTGGCCACAATGGATGGAACTGCGCCGATCCGAAGCCAGGAGCCAGCAGTTTCTTCCTGGTCTCCCATGCAGGTGCAGGGGCCCAAGGACTTGGGCCATCTTCCACTGCTTTCCCAGGCCATAGCAGAGAGCTGGATCAGAAGTGGAGCAGCCAGGTCTCGAACTGGCGCCCATATGGGATGCCAGTGTTTCAGGCCAGGGCGTTAACCTGCCGCGCCACAGTGCCAGCCCCTGCTCTGGATGTTAATAACAAAGAAGAACTAGTACGATTTAGATACTGAAGAGGATTAAGGGTTGGGAGCTGGTGGATGGATGAAGGAAGGAATAAGGGGAAGAAGAAAGAAGTTTTCATCTTGAAGAATAAGAGAATAAGCAGTGGAATGAGTGTAAGGGATGCTGTCCTTGGTGTGAGAGTTCAGCTGATTGAAGGTGTGATGTACCAGACACAGTTTGAAAGAATTGGTGATTTCTATATAAATCTATATATAATATAGGTTTGGGGATATATATGTAAATCTATATGTAATATAGATTTAAGGATACATATACATATATTATTTATAAATCTATATGTAATATAGATATATATGTACAAATTGTGCTCTGTCAGGGCTGGAATATAGGTTTTTGTCCTTCTAACCCTCACTCATGCCAATGGCTCTTGCAGGTCTGCATGAGAAATTATTGTTGAAAGGACTGAAGTTAATGGAGAACATTGGAGGATTTTAATTAAGAGAGTGAAATGATGACATTTCTATTTTGGAAAGATGACTCTGATATTAGCATGAGACATGGCTTTACGGTATGGATTATAGCAGTTCAGGTCATGTCTCTCACTTTGAGGGGGAGTGACAGAAGTAGAAGAAGGAAGAATAGTAAAATTAGTATACATTGTTCTGTGTGTGTGTGTTTGTGCACTGTATTTTTTTAAAGATTTATTTATTTATTTGAAAGAGTTACACAGAGAGAAGGAGAAGCAGAGCGAGAGAGAGAGAGGTCTTCCATCCTCTGGTTCACTGCCCAATTGGCCGCAATGGCTGGAGCTGCACTGATCCAAAGCCAGGAGCCGGGAGCTTCCTCTGGGTCTCCCACATGGGTGCAGGGGCCCAAGGACTTGGACCATCTTCCACTGGTTTCCTAGGCCACAGGAGAGAGCTGGATCGGAAGTAGAGCAGCTGGGACTCAAACCAGCACCCATATGGGATGCCAGCACTGGAGACTGTGTCCCTACCTGCTGCACCACAGTACTGGCCACAAGGCAATGTATTTCTTACTTTGTCGTGAACAAAAACAATTTAAGAACCTATTTAGTAAACATTGGATTAGAGTTTGTAGAAGTAGAGACAGCAAGGCAGGGTATAGCTACAATCAAGCAGAAAATCATGAAGGCCTGGACTAGGCAGGAGCCACTCTGGGCTAATGTTCTGTCTTTTCATATGTATTCCTATGTTGACTCTTGCAGGACACCGAGTAAGAGAGGAAATTGGTAAGATGGAAGGAGACTAAATTTAAAGCCAGGAAGCTTTGTTTTAGTTTTTGTTTAGATGCTCCTAGCTTTGTAATTAAGGGAAAACTATTCTCTTCTAATAACCTTAATTTATTTTAGAAAAGGAAATCTTTAAAATGTGTACTAAAACTATGGCTGCTGATTTCCATGGTGTCCCTGTCCCACTCCAGTGTTTACGCTGAAGTCATGACATTTCAGATGAGAAATGGCTGTGGTGGAAAGATCAGGAGATGCCAGTGGAGCATGTACAGGGCTACTGCAAAATGTCTGAGCAAAATGGAATTCATTAATTTTGGTGTAAAAAAATGTTTTGAAATTCATGTGCAGTTCATATTACACATTTTCTGTGAACTTTTTGAAGACACTTTGCATGGCTTTCAAAAATGTTTACACCAACAAAAATGTGTCTTTTAATTTCATTCTCCATGATTTCTTTGAAGTACTGTCATATTAGTTTTCCATGAATGCTGACAAATTATTGCAAACCAGTGGTTAGAACAACAGGAATTTATCCGTGCACAGTTCTGAAGGCTGAAATTCTGAAGTCCAAGTGTTGACAGGGCCACGTTCCTTCCCAAGTCTCTGGGTGCATCTGTTCCTTTCCCCTTCCAACTTCTGGCTGTTGGCTGCCTTTGACTTTGGCTGCCTAATTCCCATCTCTACCTCCATCTGCACTTTATCTTATCCTCCATGTGTGTCTTCTCTGAGTGTCTTTTAAGGACACTTGTCATTGAATTTAGAGCCCACACAGATAATCCAGAATAGTCCCTTATCTCAAGAGCTCCAACTTAATTACATCAGCAAAGAT
Source organism: Oryctolagus cuniculus (assembly GCF_051225735.1). Taxonomy (NCBI): domain Eukaryota; kingdom Metazoa; phylum Chordata; class Mammalia; order Lagomorpha; family Leporidae; genus Oryctolagus; species Oryctolagus cuniculus. The sequence continues at coordinate 100,287,531 of NC_142877.1, forward strand.
CCTCTTCCCAAATGAGATCCCAACATAGATTCTGGGATTAGGACATGGGCATATCTGTTAGCGGATCATCATTCAGCCCACTCCAGTGGGGAAGTGTTCTTTGGCCAATATTCCCATGTGCCACTTCACTAGAGTACCTGGTGAGTGCATCCATGCTAGCATGAAGTAGAGAAGGCCTCCTCCTACCGGTGAGACTGAGTGTTGGTGCAGGGGCTGCTGGGTGGAATGGTGAGGCGATAGAGAAGGCAGAGAATCAGAATTGGACCTTTAATTCTTTGTTATTGTGAAGAAGTGTTTATCAGCTCTTAAAAAGGGTATACACTTTCAAATGGGAAAATAACTCAATACAAATTGCAAATGTCTATTTTTAAAGAGGGACATCTACCTCTGAAAATACTCCAAAAAGTTCACAGAAAATAACATTATAAGATCTATTTATTTTGGTGCAAAAGAAGTTGAAATCTATGTAGCTTTTAAAAATAATATGCATTTTCCTTTCATTCCACTCTTCTGTTAACTTTCTAAACTACCATCATATATAATGTGGGGAAAATTGCCTAACCTCTCAAGTTTTCAGAATTCTCTTTTGTAAATAAGTGAGTTAAACTGGATGAATCTCAGCTCTCTTACCTTTGTCAGTTTCATTCCTCTGGGTGAACTTTGTAACAGGTGTCTGACTCCTCTAGCCTGCTTGTCTTCTCTTCTTGTGTTAAGTGCTCATCATTTGCTGGAATCTGCGGCAGCTTAACCGCAGAGCAACCTTTTTCTCTTCCAGTGAATGAGTCTCTAGAGAACTCCAGGATGGAAGCTATCTCCTTAAGCAAATTAAAAGTTTTATTGGCAAAGTAGAAGTTGGTAATGTACATATGATAAGTTAGCAAGGAAGAATATCCGGTTTGGAACAACAGAAGAGCAGACATAAGTTTGCATGGGCAGCATATAACACAGTCCTGTGTATTTTTAAATGTTCAGTAACTGCTTGTTGAATTTGAATGCCACAGATTCACAAAATCCTTCACTCTGCTCTCTCTACTTTCGAAAAAAAAACCTCTGGAGTTTGAGCCTTGTCCCCGGCTTACTGACTTTTCCTTCTACTTCAGAGTTGGGAACCTGAGATTTCACTTGCCCTGGGGTTCAAACAGTCCCTTCAGCCTCAAAACCTCCAGTCTTGCTACATGAAAGCTGTGTTCCAGTCCCTTCTGTGTCGGGAGCCCCTGGCGTTGTATTCTCTCCAGGACTCTGGCATTCAAACAGCCCTGCAGCCATGAACAGGTTTGGCTCTAAATGGCCTCAAGCAGTCTGAGTGCTTTGAGCCTCCAAAGCCTGGCGCCTGTGGGTTTCTGGCTTCAGCCCTGAAAACACCCCGTGTTGCTGTTGGTTCCCTCTAGCATGAAACCTTCAATGAGATTCTTACCTGAACCCCCAGCAAACGCCATCTAGGGAACAACCATCCAGTCCATCAAAACCACCTCTCTACCTACCAGACCCTAGCCTTCAGCTTTTCCTTCCAAAATGGAAGAGAGGGGAAGAAAGGAAAGAACAGACTAAGTCCTGTGTGCTCTTTTCTAAGATCTGACCCCACTCTGGGGTTCCATCCTCCCAGGCAGGTCGGAGGCTGCCTCAGTCACTGTGCACTCAGGAGCTCCAAGCCTCGATTAAGGTTTGCTGGGGGTTCTGCATTTCACCATTTCTACACTTCAGAGTTCAATTTAAGCACAACTTCAACCTACCTTCTTTAGCTAATTATACCAGTTTGTAAAAAATCTTTGACATAGGAAGTGTCCAATAAATATTTGAGGAATGAAAGAATGATCTGAAATATCTTGTATCTGTAACAGTAGAGGATAGTTTTAAACAAACAGTAGGGTAGATTCTTCTAGAAAATGAGGTGAAGAGTTGAGCAAATTTATATGACGTTGGGAGATTCAGTCTTCTTTCCTGTAGGACCTGCTTTTTTCAGAAAATAGATCTGTGCTACTATTAGACAATTCCACACTATATTTGGTTAACCGTAACAGATACTAGTTTTATATTGGAATCTAAACAAATAAATGTTTTCACATAATCTAAAGATGTTAAATTGTTCTTCCCCTCCCAAACATTGCCTTTTGCTTTAATGTTTTTATACATTTTTATGTGACTTCTGTCTCACTCCAGAAACTTCCTTTGAATGTCCCTAAATTTTTCTGTTCTTAGTCCTTGTTAATCCTTCATGTGTCTCCTGCAAAACAAGCGTAAATTTTTATTAAACCTGGGGCTGGCACTGTGGCATATTAGGTTAAGCCTATACCTGCGACACCAGCATCCCATATGGGCACCAGTTCAAGTCCCAGCTGCTCTACTTCTGATCCAGTTCCCTGCTAATATGCCTGGGAAAGCAGCAGAAGATGGCCCAAGTTTTTGGGCCTCTGCACCCACGTGGGAGACCTGGATGGAGTTCCTGGCTCCTGGCTTTGGATTGGCCCAGCTCCAGCTGTTGTGGCCATTTGAGGAGTGAACCAACAGATAGAAGACCTTTCTCTGTCTCTCCCTCTCTGTCTGTCTGTAACTCTGCCTCTCATATAAAAATATTTTATTTTAAAAAAGCCAAAACTTAAATTTGAAAAAAAATTATATTAAACCTGAGTGTGAGATTGTCCCGCTCCCTAAATTATTGATGCCTTTGGTTCTGGGATTCACACATTCTTGTTTTCCCCATGCCTAACACCATGCCTAACACATGCATGGCACTCAGAAAGGGGTTGTTGAACTGAATTTTTCTCAGTTCTATGTCCCCTTCTCTCAGCCTGCAGGACATTCCTGTGTGTATTCCTCATTATCAGATGTGAGTCTGGATGGCTACAAGGGTATTTCAACAAGCTTGTGAAGTGGAATTAAAAGATTATTTTAGTGCAAACAATTTTTGTCATCCATGAGTAATCTTTTCATACAATGCTTTTCAGTGAACTTTTCCCTTTATGTGCATGGATTTCAAAGTGTTTTGGCCAAACAAATTTATTTTTAAGCAGCAACGTTCACTCCCCAAACCACAAGCATTTTCTGCTGAATGTACTTATTTGTTTGTTTCATTGACAAATACTTACAGTGGTAGACACTTCCACACCTGATAGGCCAGAAACCAGTGAAATCTAGAAATAGACAATTGACTTGATCTTGGCATAGCAGAAAAATATTGTAAAAGGAGTTCAAAATACCTGGCTTGAGGAGGTCTTAACACTGGACCATTGTAAAATAGCTTTCTGATGTTGAATATGAAAGACCAAATCCAAGAATTTCTTTAAAAAACAACTCAAATCCCTCTCTTCCCTCAGATTATTTTTCTCCATTCCAAGAGGAAACTAGCTTTTTATAGTGTTATCATAATTTCCCCATTATTGTGTTGAACTACAGTTGTCAAAAAGTGGGGTGCTCTTTCCCCCAGGTCCCCATGTAAATGTTAAGGTTTCTAAAATTTTGAAAAACTGTTCAGTTCTTCCAAATATTTCATTTCTTATTCCTTTTAAAATCTTTGACATTTTATGTTTTATGGAATGTTAAGTTTTGCAATTTTGTTGCAGGAAGATTTACTGATGACTTAAAGTGATGTTGACTGTTCTGCTCTGTTTGGGGTTTGGTTTTCAATATAACTGATTTCTAGAACTTAACTTTGATAATATGGATTTATGTACAAATGGCTTGCTTGTCTTTAAGATGCCATAATTCTGGCATCGAAGTCAGAGACCTGAGTTTGAGCCCACTTTTTAGTGAGACAGATAACATACCATCATCATCAGGGCAATACAGGAGTCCTACATATCTGAGTTGGAAACTTTTTATGCTCTATTTCTGTTCACCCTCTTTTTCTGTTGCAAAGGCCACTCTCACATCCATTGGTGGTTCTCATGGAGAAAGATGTTTAATTAATAGGATCCACCTTATACATCAGGGCATTGAACTTGATACAGCCAGAATGACTTGCAGTTGCTGTGGTTTTATGTTAATGAGGAGGCATGTGGCACTGGGCCACTGTGTTAACTCATCTTTCAAATCTTTCATCTCTGAAGAGCTCCTTAGCTCTAAAATTTAATGACATTCTATAACCCTTTTGAAAAAAAAATGTGTTAGACATTGACTATGCCTCTGATAGTTAAGATTGGGTCAAGCTCGCTTTTCTGGATGGTGGTTATATACCCCTTCATCTCTATTTTCCTTGAGCCTTTGAGGGACTTTGAAGTTCATTTATTCATTCATGTATCCATTAATTCATTCTATAAATTGTACTCAGTATGGGCTAAGTGGCAGTCTCTGTGAGAGTTCCTGGATTATTAATATAAACTAAATATTGAACTAATGTTATATCTACTGGGAGAAATAGCTAGGTAAACACTATTGTGACAATCTATATAAAAATATGAAAAGAAGTGGAAATTTCTAGAAAATGTCTTTTTCTTGTGAGAGTACAAGCGTTTTTGAACTAGACATGATGCATATTTTTCACCCTGCATTTTTGTGACCTCCTGTCTCAATACTCACAAACATGCAAAATACACACTCAGTATAACTTCTATGAAGGCCCACTATGTAAAAAGCACTTTGACTTTGCAAAGTATGTAAGTCAGGGTGGTATAGTCCATTTTTGCATGTAAGTTATCCATTGTAAGGAGAGATAAGATCGGTTCATCAGTGATTGCTCTGTAGAGTAAAGTCAGATACATCCCCTAAGTAAAACCTAAAAACATGACTAGGGGATTCCTAAGGAGAGTACACTGCCAATGTAGAGCATCAGGAGAGACTTGTGGGACAGCTGGCTTTTCAGAAGACTTTCAAAGTAGCTGAGCAGTTTCAAGTCAACATTGATTGATTTTCAAAGGGAAATTTTCAATATGGAATAAATCACTTCCTATTTTTCTTCTTGAAATGGTACATTTTGTTGTCTGTTTCAGTGTGTTTCACATGTCTGATGCAGATTAGGAGTTCTGGCCAAGAGAAGCCCTTTTAACTGACTCCCCAGTTTGCCTGGGCACTTCGCCCACCTGCTACTTCATACTCTTACCATGAGTCAGGTGTGATTTTAGCCAAACTGGGTATAATTCAATTAAACATTATGTAAACCTGATGAAATAGAAGGGTGATATGACAGGAGTTGTTATTTCTGTAAAAATTAAATTGCTTTGGAAAAACTAAATCAAGGTGTGTCACTAAAAATTTGCTGTTAAAATAGTAAAAGAAACTCCATTTAACAGAACTACATAAGAAACAGCTTTGTCTTTATATAAAAATGTGGTTAAAGTAAAACATTGTACTAAAATACATATTATTTTTATGATCCTTGTATTACTTCTTCAATCGAATTTCCCTAGTTGTGTTGGATAATATGCCCCCATTCGAACTCAGTTTTAAATATGTCTTTTTACATTCTGCAGACATTTTAAAAACATTTTTAGAGGCAAGCACTGTGGTACAATGAGTTAAACTGCCACTTGTGACGCCTGTATCACATATCATAATGCCTGGGATGGAATCCCACCTGCACTTCTGTTAATGTGCCTGGGAGGCAGTAGATGATGGACCAAGGATTGAGTTCCTGATTGTTGCAGGCATTTGGGAAGTGAACCAGTGGATACGAGATCTCTTTCTTCTCTCTCTACGCTCTCCCCTACCTACTCTGCCTTTCAAATAAATAAACATTTATAAAGTTCTTTGATATATAAAATGTATTTTTTGTTTATTTACTTGGAAGGAGAGAGAGAGAGATCCCTCCTATCTGATGCTTTACTTCTCAAATGGCTACAGCAGCTGGGCCAGGCCAAAACCAAGAACAGAGAGCTCAACCCAGATGTTTTAAGTGGGTGGTAGCAGCATTTTATTTGAGCTATCACCACTGCCTCCCAGGGTCTGCATTGCTGGGAAACCGGGGTCAAGAGCCAGAACTGAGAATCAAACCTGGACGCTCCGATGTGGCACATAAGTGTCTTAACCACGGGGCTAAATGCTACTGCTCCCTACACTCTGCAACCTTTGTCAGAGTCTAGTTTAGTGTAACATAGAAAGAGTTTTGCCATTTATCAATTTATTATTCTAGGATGTACATTTATTATTAAGTTTACGCTCCTGCTCTCATAAGGCCAAGAATGCCATGGTGCCAACACTATGAATTCTGTTAATTTGAGAAAAGGAGAGATTCTTTAAATCCCTTATTGTGAATATTTCCTTCTCAATTTACATTTTCTTTAGTGTGATCCTTTACTAACTCTCAAATTTGTATTTTCTGCTCCAAGTCCTCCATATATTTCTTACTGACAGTTATGTCTCTTTTATCTGGTCTCACAAGGATGAAATAATGGCTAATTGTGGTTGATTTTAACCATGCTTGGGGCCGGCACTCTGGCATAGTGGGTAAATCTGCCAACTGCAGTGCTGGCATCCCATATGGGTGCTAGTTCAAGTCTCGGCTGCTCTACTTCCTATCCAGCTCTCTGCCAGGGCCTGGGAGAACAGTAGAAGATGGCTTAAGTTCTTGGGCCCTGCACCAAGGTGGGAGACCCAGAAGAGCTCCTGGCTTCAGACCAGCTCAGCTTCAGCCGTTGTGGCCATCTGGGGAGTGAACCAGCAGATGGAAGACTGCTCTCTCTCAATCTGCTTCTCCCTTTCTCCCTCTCCCTTTCCCTCTGCCTCTCTGTAACTCTGCCTTTCAAATAAACAAATTAAATCTTTAAAAACTTAATAAATATAAAATACATTATGGATCAGTTCAGCACCTGCTGCCACTCTGGCCCTGTTCTGGGAAGGAGGAAGTCAAACCATCCCTATTTGCAGATGACATGATTCTATTTATAGGGGATCCAAAAGACTCCACCAAGAGACTATTGGAACTCATAGAAGAGTTTGGTAAAGTAATAGGATACAAAGTCAATACACAAAAATCAACACAGACAATGTATACACAGACAATGCCATGGCTGAGAAAGAACTTCTAAGATCAATCCCATTCACAATAACCACAGAAACAATCAAGTACCTTAGCATAAATTTAACCAAGGATGTCAAAGATCTCTATGATTGAATTACATCTAGGAGTACAGTTTTTTTTTTTTTTTTCCAAACCGATGCAAAATATTTATTCCAAGTTAGTTATTTTATGCAGTAGTTTTCCCCCTCAACAGACCTGTGATAACCACATACAGGAGTACAGTTTGAAAACTTGCCATGAGGCCGGTGCCGCAGCTCACTAGGCTAATCCTCCACCTGCGGCGCTGCATCCCAGAGTTCTAGTCCCGGTCAGGGCACTGGATTCTGTCCCAGTTGCTCCTCTTCCAGTCCAGCTCTCTGCTGTGGCCTGGGAGGGCAGTGGAGGATGGCCCAACTGCTTGGGCCCTGCACCCACATGGGAGACCGGGAGGAAGCATCTGGCTCCTGGCTTCAGATCGGCACAGTGGCCATTTGGTGGGTGAACCAACGGAAGGAAGACCTTTCTCTCTGTCTCTCTCTCTCACTGTCTAACTCCGCCTGTCAAAAAAAAAAAAAAAAAGTAAACAAGAAAAAAGAAAAAAAAAAACTTGCCATGAGACTCCAAATCCCATTAAGCTGGGTGATAATAATGCCATCTTATGTGTTAAAGTGATCGTATTAATTGTTTAATTGATCAAATAGAATAAATATCAAAGGGATCACATAAATAAGACCAAGTGTCTGATAATAACAGTAGTTAGAATTAAAAAGGAGAGACTCTTCCAACACAGCAGACTCACAGAATGATAATTGCTGTAAGTAACACTCTGACCTCAGAATCAGTCCTTAAGTCTTTCTGATCTGACTAAAAATCCTGTGAGAGCATTTTAGTCATGGAAATTCAAGACATTGTGGCAAAAAATATTCTACATGAAGGATCTCTGTGAGTGAGACTCCAGTGGAAAGAAGGGGCTGTCAAAGAAGGATGTGTTTTTTCTCCAAATGGAGGAGAGAACTTCCACTTTGCTTATGGACTTGTCTAAATACTGATGGAGATTGTGGACTCAAAAGGCCTCCATAACTGGCAGCCTTGGGTGATCACTGGTGTTATACGTAAGAGTGTTAATTGTAAAATTAACAGGAGTCATTGTGCACTTACTTCCCATGCAGGACCTCTGTCCTCAGTGAGTTATATTATGAGAATTAACTGTAGAGCTTGTCCTCAAACAGCTTTTTACGGTGTGTGTGTGTGCATGCAAATTGTTGAAATCTTTACTTAGTATAGAGTTGGTCTTCTGCATATAAAGTTAATTGAAAATAAATCTTAATGGAGAATGGGACAAGGAATAGGAGAGAGAGGAGGAGGTGGGATGGGAGTGGGTGCAGGAGGGTGGGTATGGTGGGAAGAATCACTGTATTTCTAAAGCTGTACTTATGAAATTTATACTCATTATATAAAAGGTTTCTTTGAGAAAAAGTAAAATAAAAATATGTACGAAACAAAAATACATAGAAAAATACACATTCCCCCTCCAAAAAAAGTCCTTTGTAAAATTAAAACACATGTGTGCATGACTTGTATGTAAACAAAAGTCATGCCCATCTCTCCTATTAGGAGATGTAACCTGCGTGATCCACCTTTGTAACCCTATCCCTCGTGCAGAGCCCAACACATAAAAGTTCTCAGATTTTTATTACAGTAGTCTGGGGCATGCTCCATGATGCTGGTTATTTTATTTAGTCAGACATTCCATGTGGAAGTTCTATTTTATTTTATTTTTGTTTTTTGGGGGGGTTTAATTTTATTTATTTGATAGGCAGAAAAAAGAGAAGAAGAGCACAGAGGCAGAGTTCCCATCTGATGGTTCATTCCCAAAATGGTCTCCATGTCTTGGGATAGGCCAGGCTGATGCCAGGGGCCTAGAACTCCATCCTGATCTCCTACATGGGTGGCAGGGGCCCTACTACCTGGGTAATCCTCTGCTGCTTTCCCAGATGTATTAACAGGAAGTTGGATCAGAAGCAGAATAACCAGGACTTGAAGTGGCACTCCAGTGTGGGATGCCAGCATCATAGGTGCTACAACGCCAGCCTCAGAAATCCGCTTTAGATAATGATCTGTCCCAATGAGCCAGTTAGAGTTCTACACATCTAATAATATACATAGTATCCTTGGATATTGGAAGGGAAAAAGGCTTATATAATTGATATGCTTCACTTTATTAGCCAATTCCAGTTTCAGCCAAGCCAGTACAGAAAAATAAATTCATTGGTTCTAAGAGACACAGCATACCTAAACTTTTGGGATTACAATCCTGGTGTCTTTTTATTTGCCACCTGGGCTAGTGCCACTTACCCTGGGTCAGTCACTAAATTTCTTTGTATCTTAGAATCTAATATATAGGTTGTTATGAAGCTAGTCATGAAGATTTATTTAATTATGTGTATGTTTATATATATAATATACATTTGTATTTCTTTAAAACAGTGTCTGGCATTATTTAAGTGTTTGATACTATATACATGTCTGCTATTATTAGACATGGAATAGTGTTCTCATGGGTAATATAGCATGTTAATCTAAACCTATTGTATCATTTCACGTATCAGAGACCAGAGAAATTAATAACTCTCCTAATTAGTAGATAAGCTCCTAGTGAACAAGGTATTAGGTATCCTGCTAAATTCAACAGTTAATTTCATGAGACATGATTAACTGCTACTATGTAAAAGGTCCAATGCTGCACATGAAGCCAATGCAAATCCTTGATAGAATGAGATAATGACTTACTGCAGGTATTTAGGTTAGAGATCCGTTAAATGGAGTTGGTTTGAAAGCAACTGAACGTTCCTAGGAAGCTTTTTTGTTATAGATTTTGCTTTGTGTAATTTACTAATCTACACATTTCCTGATGAGTCTATTCTAGAATGGTATTTGAAATAGTATAATAGCTTTATGTGATTTTCTTTTTAGAATAGATTTCTTGTGTTTATCTCTAGCTTTGAAGTAATTAATGTTTTCTGAGGAAACCAGATTTGTAAAACTGTCTTCAATACTAACAGTTCCCTCAACTGGGTACAGGTGAGAATCCCTAGGAAGACAGAGGTTTTGAAAACATAAGAATATTAGGTAACAACTCCAGTCTGTTGACACCTATGGAATCAGTATGTTTTAGATGGGATCCAGAGTACCTACTTACTTCCTCCTCCTCCAACCCCCAGGGTTTGAAGCTAAGTGTCACCACCGATATACAAACTGACCACCATCTGGTACAAGTTAACTGAAGTACAGACCCAGGTTCCTGGGTAAACAACTTTTCAACATATAATTGGTTATTTTGACCAGGCTTCAGAGGTGTACAAGCCATAGAGTGACAGTACGTTATTACATTGGGACCAGTGCTGTGGCCCTGTAGGCTAAGCCTCCAACTGCAGCGCCGGCATCCCATGTGGGTGCTGGTTTGTTTCCTGGCTGCTCCTCTCCTGAACCAGCTCTCTGCTGGGGCCTGTGAAAGCAGTGGAAGTGGGTCCCTGCACCTGCGTGGGAGACCCAGAAAACACTCCTGGCTTCTAATCGACTCAGCTCTGGCTGTTGCAGCATCTGGGGAGTGAACCAACAGATGGAATACCTTTCTCTGTTTCTCTCTCTCTCTATCTGTAACTCTGCCTCTGAAATAAATAAAAATTTTAGAAGTATGTATTTTATTACATTTTGCTGCATAATAAATATATGAGAAATAGTTAAACCAGAGATGTGGATTTAGGGATATTCAGTGCATTTAATTTATTTATGTTGGTTCAGTTTCTCCCTGACAAAGATAATAGTGTTAGCAGGAACACTGGGTGACCAACATCTGTCTCAAAGTCGAGGTAAGTTGCTCCTGGAATCTAAACCTACTGCTTTCCTAGTCTGGCACCATTTCCATTGGAATCTTCTTAAATCATAGTAATATTTTTAAATTGAACTTGGTTATATAGAACATTCTTTTTGGCAAAGATTAACTGGCAAGAAGGTTAGTGATTTTTCAAAGTAATATTTTTCTTGACTGAACACAGTGTTGTGGTTTTCTCAGCATTACTCTTCCTGGCTGCCTTTTGTCACTTATTTAGCAGCTCGCTCCATCCTTGAAGTTTTCTCTCCAGAATCAGGTTCCTGACTGTTCGGCTGCCATTTGCCTGTTACTTTCCATTGCTAATTTCCCCCTTGTTGTTCTAAGTGTGCCAGTTTCTAATTTGCATATTGGAAATTTTTCTTTCACTCTTCTTCCATCTCAATCTGTTTCCTCTTGAGTTTTCTTGTTTAATACCTTTCTGAAGGAGTCCAAAGGCAAACAAGCAATCTGTTTGTTGCTTGGAGAAGGATTGCTAACCCAAATTCCTCCAAGAGCCAGATGAGCTTAGAAATGAGTCAAGAAAGCAGCCTGGGAACTGGGAAGAAGGGATAATAGCAATTTGTTTTCTAAATATTGTCTTGTTAGAGAAGGGGTTGGGGTACCAGACCACCCAGTCATTTAACAAAAGACAGTAATCCCAATTTTTTTAAAGTTTAATATCCTGCTTTTTAAATGTTGGCATCTAGATAAATTATTTTTGAAATTCTGTGAAGGAAAAAAAATGAAACCAAGGGTACAAATTGGTCAAATTGGTCTTTAGTGGTTTTTTGTACAATCTGACAGAAATGATGAATCCCTTCCTGTTCTCACCCTGCCCCAGGAGGCCTGTCCTCATTGTTGCATGAGTTTTAGCCCTTTCGCTAAGGAGGGTCACCAAGACAATAGGACTGGGGACATCCCTGGGTCAACTGTAGAGTTGAGGGGTGGGGAGTTCAAGTGGGAACCTTCTTTCCCTCATCTTCATGTTTCTGTGTGGAGACATCAAACTATCACCCTGTTCTTCCTGCTTTGGCACTCATTTCTTCCCAGCACTGGAGGAGTGAATTGTCTGGGTGAAGAACTGGAGAGAGAGAGGCAATATGCAGCTGTCTTCTTTTCCCCTTTCCTTTCTGAACCAGCAATTTCCCATTCTGTTCTGCTATTCCACGTGGCAAGTGAGAAACTGCAGTAGAAGTGCTGTATATGGTCCAGCGAGTAATCCTTGGCAGTCCCTGATTCAGAAGTAGGAAGCCCTTGGCCGTTGTGGCACAGAGGGTTAAACCAAACAAGGGTTTGACACCGTCATCCCATATCGGAGTTCCAGTTCAATTCCCAGCTGATCTGCTTCCAATCCAGCATCCTGCTAATCTATGGGGGTAGCCAGGGAATGATGGCTCAAGTACTTGGAACTCTGCCACCCATATGGGAGACCTGGAGGAGTGCCTGATTCCTGACCTTAGTCTTGCCCAGTACTGGCTGTCGCAGCCATCTGGGGAGTGAACCAGCAGATATCTCTCCTCTCGCTCTCGCTCTTGCTCTCGCTTTCACTCTCTCTCTTCCCCTCCCTACCCCTCTCCCTTCCTCCCTTCCATCCTCATTCCCTCTCTCCTCTCCCTCTCTCCCTTCCTCCTTCTTTCCCTCCCTCCCTTCTTCCCTCCTTCCCTTTCTCTTCTTCCCTCCCTCCCCCACTTCCCCCTCTCTCCTCTTCTCCCATTCTGTCATTCTGTTTGCAGATAAATGAATAAATGAATCTTTTAAAAAAAAGTAGGATGCTCCTAATTACAGGAAATTTAAGCTGTATTTACCAACAGCCGATAAACCTGACATATTGATCTTCATATATCTGACTCTTCTGTTTGTTGGGTCAAAAATCCCAGCAGTGAATGGATCATAATATCCATCTCAAACACTAAATTTCAGATTCTTTGAGATTAAATACGCTAATCTCACACCCGTTCTGAAATAATCTTGTCTGTCTTTGCCCTCCTGGCAGGATTTGTAAGATTCTCATCCTATTTCTCCCATGTTCCATGGATGGGTCAATACAATTCTATCCTAGAGAGCCAGGTGCCAGAGACAATTTTGTTTTACCACGAGGGCTTATAATCAGATTTTTTTTTTTCTTCAGAAAAATACCTCTAAGAGCTTTTCTTTTTTTTTTTCTTTTTTTTAAATTTTTGACAGGTAGAGTTAGACAGAGACAGAGAGAAAGGTCTTCCTTCCGTTGGTTCACCCCCCAAATGGCTGCTACAGCCAGCGCGCTGCGCCAATGTGAAGCCAGGAGCCAGGTGCTTCCTCCTGGTCTCCCATGCAGGTGCAGGGCCCAAGCACTTGAGCCATCCTCAACTGCCCTCCCGGGCCACAGCAGAGAGCTGAACTGGAAGAGAAGCAACCGGGACAGAATCTAGTACCCCAGCTGGGACTAGAACTCTGGGGTGCCGGCGCCGCAGGTGGAGGATTAGCCAAGTGAGCCATGGTATCAGCTGAGAGCTTTTCTACTTGAGTATCAAACCTGGGTTTGTGTGCACCTGGGTTTGTGTGCTAGTACTGTTCTTTTTTTTTTTTTTTTTCCTTTTGAATCCAAGCCCTTGAGCCATTGTCTGCTAGGTTCCCAAGTATGCCTTAGCAGGAAACTAGATGGGAAGCAGTGCAGACAGGACTTGAGCCAGGAATTCTGATATGGAGTGTGGGCATTGCAAGTGGCAACCTTACTACCACACCAAATGCCAATGCCCTGTATCACTCTTTAATTGTTATGTCTGTTCTTTTCTTCCTCCAGTTAAGTTCGTGAGCTTGAGTTAGAATATGTATCTCTGCTGATATTAAGTTGGAATGTGGTACCAGCACCTTTCCTCTTCTCATCAAATATCATTAAACCTTATCAGAAACATCTTTTCCTGCAAATCTTTTCATCCTGCCCATATTCAGGAAAGAGAATAAATGAGGCCACTGTATAATAGTTCTCAGATCCTACTTATTTTAATCAAAGCCAAGTTCTATTCAATTGGATTCATCAGGCACTATGAAGATCATCACCAGATCTTCAAATATGAAGAGAAAACCTAAATGTGGGATTTTATGAAGAGGACCACAAGCCTTTAATTGAGGAGAAAAAATAATATTCTGTTGTCATGATTTACCAAGGCTTAACACGTGGCATTCATCACTGCCCACAAGCCACATGTTCCCTCTGAGGACAGAGGGCTTCACTGATAGACTTAGAATTCTGTGCAAGAGTCTTCCCAGGAGTGTGGAAGAGATCCTTCCCAAGCCTACTCTGCCTCTCCTGACATTGCCCCAGTTCCTTCCGTGATAACCTATGGGGAGCTTGTTTATTCAGAGTTAAATTCCACCAAGACCTTTGCTGCAAATGCTTCTTCTACCTTCCCTAATTAAAATTTATCTTTTCTGTGGCAAATCATTTCCTTAGAAACTGCCTCTGCTGAAGGGAACCCTTTTATGCACCTTATCTTAAGTCGGTTTAGGAAGAGGAATCGACCATTACTTTCCACTGGTACTTGCATATCTTTGTTTTGCCACCATCATTCAGCGAAATGCCTCCTCTTGAAAATGGACATAATCTTTGGAGAGGAACCAACCTTCTGGGACACACCAGTCTTTCCCAGACACTCAGTATCTAACTTTCTTCCTCTTCTTCTTTTTTTTTTTTTAAAGATTTTTATTTATTTGAGAGGTAGAGTTACAGACAGTGAGAGGGAGAGACGGAGAGAAAGGTCTTCCTTCCATTGGTTCACTCCCCAAATGGCCGCAACAGCCGGAGCTGTGCCAATCCAAAGCCAGGAGCCAGGTGTTTCTTCCCAGTCTCCCATGTGGGTACAGAAGCCCAAGCACTTGGGCCATCTTCTACTGCTTTCCCAGGCCACAGCAGAGAGCTGGATTGGAAGATGAACAGCCGGGACTAGAACCGACGTCCATACGGATGCCGGCACCACAGATAGAGGATTAACCTACTGCGCCATGGCACCAGCCCCCTAAATTTCTTCTTTATCCTGTATCTAACATGCTGATTTTTCTTGTTTTCAACTCTGATGATATGCCTGCCTGTTCTTCCTTTTTCTGTTGACTTATTAGCCTAATTCTTCTTTCTCAACTTCTAATCACTGCATCTCTTTCATTTGACACTTCTGCCCAATCTCTAGGTTGTGAAACTCTGTTGTGGTACTTCTGTGCCCTGTGTCTCTTTTGGCCCCTCTGCCTATCCATCAGACTTCTCTTCTTCCTCATCCCTATTAATTCATGTTTCCTGCGTGACAGGCACAATGTGAAGTTATGAAGATTTAATAGCATTTTCCCTTTCATTCTGTTTGTACTCTTTGGTATAGCATTTCATAAGAATATTTTTGTATGTTCATAAGAATGACTTCAGCAATTACATTAATTAATTTTACTTTATAATGAGTACCATTAATTGTAATTCTGTTCTGTCTCTAAATTTTGCTTTTACAAATGTCTTGTGTCAACCGCTTCAGATTTGGGATCTTTCAAAAGCCAGCTTGTCTTCCTCATTTCCATGTTTCCAGTAATCATATTGCTACCATTCTAGTAACAACAAAATATCCTGTTCCTCCCATTTCCAAACTCAATGCATATTCCTCCACAACCAGCTTTTCTGGCTTCCCTACTTCATTCTTAGGTCTGTCATCCTGGTTCAATCTTATTACCTCTGGTCTATCATGATGAGCCCCTAACTTGTTCCCTAATTTAATAGACATCTCAATTCATCTTCTCAAGGAAATCCTCTTCTGTAATTATTGTACCAGCTCCCTGTTTCCTGATAAATAAAATCCAAGCACATCATAGCAAAACCCTCATATCTTGTTTTAGCATATGGTTCTAGGCTTTTTAAATAGCATTGCACTTTCCATATTCCTGAAAACATATATATATATATATATATATATGTATATATATATATATATATAAAAAATGGGTGAAGACTCCAGGTTCCCACCATCTTCAACATTTGAAATATTTTAATTTTTTCTGCATTTTGATATTCTATCCAGTGTGATCTATTTCCTTTTTTTTATTTTTTATTTTTATTTTTTGGACAGGCAGAGTGGATAGTGAGAGAGACAGAGAGAAAGGTCTTCCTTTGCCGTTGGTTCATCCTCCAATGGCCGCCACGGCCGGCGCGCTGCGGCCAGCACACCACACTGATCCGATGGCAGGAGCTAGGTACTTATCCTGGTCTCCCATGGGGTGCAGGGCCCAAGCACTTGGGCCATCCTCCACTGCCTTCCCGGGCCACAGCAGAGAGCTGGCCTGGAAGAGGGGCAACCGGGACAGAATTCTGCGTCCCGACTGGGACTAGAACCCACTGTGCTGGCAGCGCAAGGTGGAGGATTAGCCTAGTGAGCCGCGGCGCCAGCCCAGTGTGATCTATTTCAAAGATAACCTCCTCCATTAAGTTCTATCTGATTCATCCAGTCATCATGTTCTCTTTCTCTGAACACCCATAGTGTTTTGTTTCTCTCATCTTTCTAGCTCTTTCTGTAAGCCTGACTTGTATTAGAGTTACTCAGATTCTGTATCGCTTGTGCCTTGTGAGAGGCAGAATGGAGTAAAAGAAATATATTCAGCAGTCAGACTGATTTTACTTTAAATCTGTGCTAATTATTTAAGCTTTGAGATATTTGGTAATTAAGTGTTTTGAGCCTTGGTGACTTTCTTTTTCTGATAATTGAGGACAGCATACCTATATTTACTAGTTTGTGTTTATTAAATTGGCAAATGCATGCAAAATGCCTAATGTAGATTTTATTAGATAGCAGTTAACAAATACAAGGAAACTATTATTAGAAACTGAAGAAAAGAGTCCCATATTGATCTTTGCATCACTACCTTTACCCTCATTTTAGTGCCTTCCCTAATGGAAGTGATGGTTAATATTTGTTAAATAGATAAATGAACAAGTAAAAGACAGTTATAGAAAGATACTTCTTGTTACATATTCATTTGTTTTTTAATAAAAACAAAAACCATTGCGTTAGAAACTGAGAAGTATATCAATGAAGATATTGCTCTTAGTTTGCTGGGGCTGTTGTAACAAAGTACTACGGTCTAAGTGGCTTACACAACTGGAATTTATTGTCTCATAGTCTGGAGGCTAAAATTCAGATCGGGGTGTTTGCAGGATTGGTTCCCTCTGAGGGATGTGAGAGAACCTGTCCCATGCCTCTCCCCTGACTTCAGAGGTTGGTAGCAGTCATTGGTGTCCCTTGGCTTGTAGAGGAAACACGTTTATCTCTGCCTTCATCGTCACATGATGTTCTCCATTTCTCTTGCCATCACTTTTGTTCTACATTTGTCTGTCTGTATGTCCATACTTCTCCCTTTTTATATTCATTTTAACTTGACCCTATCATCCGCAAATACCCTGTTTTTAAAGAAAGTCACATTCGTGGGTAGTCGGTAAAGATCTCAGTATTCTTTCAAGGAACACAGTTCAACCTATAACAGTTTCTAATTCATGGAAGCTGTAATCTATATAGGGATATGAAACCAAGATAAAAATAATTATGAACAGCATAAAAGAGTATATATCTAATCATTATGTTGAATGACATAAACTCTTAACTATGCTGAGAGTTAATAAAAATCATGAACTGCGGGTCAAGGTAAGCTTCACCAATAAAGGGTGATTTCAAGGTGGGCTCTTTCCTTAAATAAATGTTATTCCTAAATAAGCATATTTTTATATATTGCTACTGCTTAACATTTTGAAATAGCTTCAGATTACTCAGGCTAATGAGACAGCTTGAACAATAGGATCAGGCTGTTAATGCAGCACACAATAAATGTGTGTTGCACGAAAGAAGTTTCCAGGGAACAAAAATTGCTATGGTAACCTGATATATCATTAAAAATGTAATGAATAAATATCATCAGGGTCTCAGATTCATCACATAGGAAAACTTCAAGACTAGGATAACTAAGCAGTTCTCCCACTGATTGTTTGATATTTTGCAAGCTAAATCAGAGAGATTATCCATTAGCAAAAGAAGTTGTAATGTTCAAATAATTCAGGATTCCATAAGGTACATAAAGCTCCTTCAGTATAACCTTTTCATCAAAATCACTGCCATTTTCCTGAAAATATTAATTTTAGCTGTAAGAAATAGTCAAAGTAACAAGCTTGATTATATACTTTCCAAAAGAAATACTATTTTACCAGCTCTTAAGAATACAATAGACACTGAAGTATCTTGGGGTTCAGTATGGTCTTAAGAAGGAGATCTTTTCCTTAGAACCCTCTCCTGATGTCATAGAATCTACTTCTTACACCCTACCTTTCTCTCCTCCTCACCTTAATAACTTACAACTCTAAAATGTATCCTGTCATTTGTTCATTTCTCGAAACTCATGGCATCCATCTGTGAAGAAAAGAGGTGACTGCTCTAGCATACCCAATATTAAATAAAATTCAGCCTCTTGGGCTGCAGACCTGAAAAGCTCAGGCTGGAAAGGAGTGACAGAGGAAATACTGCAGACAAAAGACACGCTGCTGTTGCTTCCATCAGATCTCTCTCCAGTAATCACTTTCTGGACCTCCCATGTAACATCTACATTCTTTCTCCTCAATTTTTTACAAGAAGAATGTGGTGACATCACCAGCAATTGCAATGCCCTTGGCATGCTCCTCTCAGCAATGGGCCTTTGAATAGGGCCCTTGTCTCTCCCTTTCTTTGGAACACTGTTTTTTCCAGCTTTCCTAGTTAATTACCCCTATGTCTTTCAACTTGCAACTCTGGCTTTACTTTCTCAGGTAAGTGGTAAGTCTTCATCTGAGTGATAACATTCCTCTCCCATTTGCACTCATAGCACGTGTAACTATTGTTCATTACACTTGTCCTGGTGGTACCTGTGTGACATTTGTTTAATGGAATTCCTATCATGGCACTGACTGGGTCTAATTTTGCTCACTGTTGTGTATTTAAATCTGAAATACTGTCTCAACATTTTTTTTAATAACTGAAAGTATAGCTTGTGGTTTTTTTATTAAATGTAAGAATTTCTGCCGGTGCTGCAGCTCACTAGGCTAATGCTCTGCCTTGGGTTCTAGTCCCGGTCGGGGCGCCGGGTTCTGTCCTGGTTGCCCCTCTTCCAGGCCAGCTCTCTGTTGTGGCCCGGGAGTGCAGTGGAGGATGGCCCAAGTACTTGGGCCCTGCACCCCATGGGAGACCAGGAGAAGCACCTGGCTCCTGCCATCGGATCAGCGCAGTGCGCCGGCCGCAGCGCACCGGCCGTGGCGGCCATTGGAGGGTGAACCAACGGCAAAGGAAGACCTTTCTCTCTGTCTCTCTCTCACTGTCCACTCTGCCTGTCAAAAAAATAAAAAAAAAAAAAAGAATTTCGGACTTAGGATGCATTTTGTTTCATGTTTACACTGGCGCAGTATGTTGGAATTAGTGTGGTATGTTCTCATAATCTATACTCATGCTATTAATGGCTCTGGAAATGCAACTATCTCAGTCTCATTTCTGGTGGTATGTTTTGCACACCACATCACACAATTACAATATCACCATCCTTGTTGATGAATGTTGTTCATAATATAATGCACACAGTTGTTGATGTAATGTAGCCAGAAATTTTCTATGGAGAAGAATGCTAGGCTTTGATGGTTTTTGATGTATGATTGAGTGATTACCACTGTGAATGCAGCTAAAGGAAAAAAAAGGTAATAGGTATGCAGAAACACTTTGAAGTGTGGTTAGTTCTTTGGGATTCCGAAGCCATGTTAGTACTTGGCAGGAAAGGATTAATGCCATGGACCTTATAGGTGTAAGAGGTAGAGAGCGACTTTATTTGCTGCTTGGTATAGTCCTTTGGAATCTTGGAGAAATGCCAAAGAAATGTTGGCAATGATCTCTGTCCTCAAGAAGCACATAATCTAGCTGAAAAATCATCCACACGAATATAAAAACAAATCTGTAGTTCTAACAATATAATAATGCACACACACAGAGCACACTTTTTTGTAGTCATAATGATAGAGAAAGGCAAAAGACAAAATCATCCCAGTGATCAACAAAGCCTTGCTCAATCCAGACAGGAACTGTGGCTGCTTCTCTGGCATCGCCTTCTACTATGCTTTTCCTCTCCTCCCTACTTACCCTATCCTAGCCACAAGAGAACTCGATTTCTGCCGCAGAGTTTTTGCATTCTGCAGTCTCTCCCAAGACATGCTTTTCCCCTAGATAACCACATGGTTGGTGCCCTCATATCCTTCAAGAGTTAACTCAAATTTCTCTCCAAGGAGGCCTATGTTGACCACTGTTTAAATGTGAAGCAACTGTCAACTCCCTCTCCCTTTATTTTTCTCCAACACATTGAACACTATCTAATAATAATATATGTTTTACTTATTTATCCTGTGTTTTTACTGCCTTCCCTCCCTAGGCTGTCAGTTCTCTGAGAACAGGGATTTTTGTCTTTCTTCACTGCTGCAACCCCAATACATAGAACAACACTTGACACATAGTAGGAACTCAAATATTGTTGGACAAATGAAAAAAAAGCACTGAATTTTTTTAAAAAAAGAGGGGATGGGGAAATACCTAAGCTTTGGAGTTGAAGGCCTTGTCTATGCCATTTGCTTTCTCTGCAATCCTAGGTATACCAGCTAACCTGTGCACACCTGTGCACCTTACCTGCAAAATGAAGAATATCCCTGCTCATTACTGTGTGGTATGTGACAGCTCTCCATGAATTATAGACATAAAACTAGTAATAGTTCTATTCTTCCACAGGTGACACTGTGGGATGGCATACAGCAGGTGCCCAATCAATGACAGACATTGTCATTATCAGAAAGGCTTTCTGGAGAAATAGCTTTTGAATAGAGATTTGATACCCAAGGGAATAATGCTTGCTGTTCTTATCCTGCTTAAGTACAGTATCTGCTCTGCCCAGGAAAAAAAAATGAGAGTTTTGGAGCAGGAATCTAATCCCTGAGCCATCTGGAAAAGAACAAATTGAAGAGAGAACTGTAGAAATCAAGACAGTCGGAGCAGCTATGACATGGCCAAAAGCTGGGGGAAGATCCTTTATCTAGCATGTGAAGATGTTTGGAATGAAGAAGTCACAGGGCTAGGAGGTGGTATAAGGCAGCCCTCTGGGTACTGGAAATACTTTGTTTTTACTTGGCTGGTGGTTACATTGGTGAGTGCCTATGCTGATTCTTAAATTTGTGCACTTTGCAGTATGTTAATTAAAACTCATCAAGCTCTTACTTTACCATATGGATGTTATATTTCAATAAAGAGTACAATTGTACATGTGTTCCCAAGGATGCTTCCTTGGCATTGATGACATGATGCTATCAATAGCTATGGAACAACATAAGAAGGGAACGACTCAGGTGAGATTTATCTTTGATGAGTGGTATAAGGCACTGGGACCTGAGAGATCAGAAAGATCATGCTGCTGCTGCCTGTGCTAAGGAGCTGGGGAAGTGGGGAAGCCAGGCTTGCTGGCAGTGGATGAAGGTATGTGAGCATGGAGGGAGCTTCACTCGGGGCATCCTGTGCTGAGTCTCCACGTGGTGAACTGAGGCAGCTTTGACTAAGGGGTTTTCCTATTAAATTCAAGGGACAGCTGGTGGTGCTGCAAACCGTGGACCTTTCTGCTCTGAGCCCGGGATGAGAATGGTGAAGTCTCCTTTAGGACATCATAGTGCCTTATCTATTCATATTTCTTGTGTTCCTACATTGGTCTGGAGGATCAGTTGTTCCTTTAATTTTCAGAGGGAGGTTTTCATTGGTTGAAGGCCTTTTCCTGAAGGTATACCTTTGGGTATTGGTTTGGTAGAATACTTTGGCTTTAGTTCTGGCTAGAATCTAGAATTCATATCTTCCTGTACCTTTTTCCTTTTTTTTTTTTTTTTTTTTTTTTTTTTTTGCTATTGTAGTGGATCTCACATGCTCCTGTGTCTCAGTGCAGTCACCGAGATTCTTGTAATGCAAGTCCCCAGTCATCTCTCAAGGGAAAGACTACAGTCAGGAGCAGGATCTGCTGATGCCATGAGTAGCACACAGACTCCCAGCCAATATCCAAGTCAGGAGCTGGGGTTGCCCGAACAACACTGGTGCTGGCATCAGAACGGGGATGTGTCTGAGAAAGTGGCTGGATCTACAATTGTGACTTTGGCTCTGGAACAGCAGAACAAGCAGTCCTAGGACACTCTCTATGAGCTTCTTGCTGATCTGGATGTGATGTAGGAACCCCAGCCTGGAGCTGCAAGCAAGAGACAGTGTATTAACCTTGGAGAGGCAGTGAAACCTGGCAGCTCTCATGGTGGGCTTTTATGGGGCACAGACACTCTGGCCCAGAGCACCCAGCAAGCAAGCAGTGTACTGGGATGGGTAATGGCACAGAAATCCCTAGCCAAAACCCTGAGTATCCTGTATGCTGACCTGGGTAGAACATGGAAAGCCTGGGCCCAAGTCCCCAGCAAGCAAGGGGTGTGTTGGGTTGAATGTGGCATGGAAGCACTACACATGAATGTGAGAGAAATTATGGCTGCTCTATGGTAGCAAATATCTATGAGAAACTTTTGTGAACTCTCTGAGACTGATTTTCTTGCAAAAAATCATGGAGTGGTAGAACTGAAGAAGATCTCAAATGCCATCTGAGTCAGTAACATCATTTTCTAGAACCTAAACTTTAGGAAGCTATGGTGTGGCCATAGTGACATAGCTGAGCTGGTTCATGTAAAGATACAAGAGACCTTAGACCTCAACAGCCGTTTGCTTCTTAGGACTTGCTTCCTTCCTTCCTCCTCCCCTCCCCCTCTCCCTTCCTTCTTTTCTTCCTGCATTTATTCCTCCCTGTGTTTCTCTCCTTCCTCTCTTTCTTTTTTAAATTGGGAAGGTGTGTTTAGTAACCTCTTCAATAACAGGCTGTACAATTACTTTTAGGTATTTAGAAATTGTATTTATTTTAGTTCACTGTAGTCAATAGATTGTTACTGGAATCCAGTTGCTTAATATATTGAAATTTATTCTGAGTCTTTATCTAATTGGAACTGTGAAGGAAAATAGCTTACTTGTTTTCTGGATAGGCACTTGCTTTAAAATGTGTAATAAGATTGTTTTAGGGTCAATAGCACCTTCACAAAAGTAAGCAGATCATTAATATTATAATCTTGGGTGAGCTGTTCGAAAAATACAACAGCGCACTTTAATTTCTTTAACTCACACAAAGTTATTAGGAAAATTACTCATGTTCACAGCATGTGTTCTTATTTCTGGGTCTGTAAACCTAAAGCAAAAAGAAGTGGCATGAAAATATTGAGAGAAAAGTCAACAATTAAAATTTTCAAACTTAACCTACTCGTCATCAATTTAAACAACCAAGGAAGTGAGTCATTTTTGAAATGGATCTTAGAACATTTTTAATTGAAAGGGGCAAATTCATTTTTGTCTCTTAGTTATACCTACAGTGCAATTTAATCTTAAATATTATTTTTAAATTGGGCATTAATACTAAAACGTAATTGATTATCGTGAGCTATGTTAAGGCTTATAATACTTTCACTTTTTATTTCAAATATCAAAGTGTAAAAATGATTATTTTCCCTTCGGTAAAATAGAATATATGAGTTAAGAAAGTGAAGACATTTCTCTATCCCTGTAAGTGCACATTGAGAAGAAATTTGAAAATATGTGTACCTTGAGTCCGTGTGGGATTCTGCCCCTAAATGGGCTTAGCATTGCTTATTCCATTCCCCTGTGTGAGTCTTTTCCAACCTATAAATAGGGAATGAAAGGAAAAACAGGAATGTGGAGATAGATTTTCTCTTTGATCCAGTCTCTGATCATAAAGGAAACTGGGAATATGGAAATGCATTTTCTCTTTGATGCAGGTTTGATCAGCATATTTATAAGCAACACTGGGAGTGTCTGCCCAGAAATAGAGATGGGAAGAGTCTCCCTCCCTGGCTCTTTGTTGGATCCAATGTGTCTAACATGATTATAGAAAACGCAGTGAGGCTCAGCTCTCATGGTAGGGTGAAATCAGATAGTCAACAAGTATTTATCGAGCACACATGGGGTGCGTAACTTTGAACAGCACCCCGGGCGTAAACAGTAACCTCTCACTACTGGGCTCCAGGAGTAGGAGATTTAAGTATGGTTAAGAGCTTCATACTGGCAAGCACTGCCTTATTTATCCTTAATCCGGAAGCGGCATTACATCTGATACTAAACTGCTGTTTCTGTGGTAGCATTCACAAGATTGCTATGAAAATCGGCCCATATCCTGGGAAGCCCACATCTGTGCTGTCTCCTGGACCTGGTAGGCGTACTGTATTATCATTTCTAAATTCTTCAATTTCCAACATGGATTGGAAATCTCACTCCATTAGTAATCTTGATTGTGCCTCTAGAAACTCAGACTAGGCCACACGTCAGTGACAGGATGGATTTCTAAGTGGATTTAGTGTCTTCACCTCCTTCCCCCTTCTCCCCAGAATTGTGCTCAGAATGCTCCCCCACCATTGCTACGGCGGTGTGTAACTCTCACACCCAGTTAGGTCAGGGATCCTCCCGTGACCTTGTAGCCTTGATGTCTGCGTCAGCACTACTTCATTCTCTCCTCCTTGTTCCCATATTGTGAAAATCCAATCAAAAGGCAGTGGGATGTAGATCAGTGGTTGCCACATCTCTCTGATCTAAATCATTTAGGGCTCTTTCATTAAAAAAAAAAAAAAAAAAAAAAAAAAAAAAAACAAGTTCCTGGGTGCCATGTCTGGAAATTCTGATGTCAGTCAGCCTCAGATGAATTCTTCTGATGGGCCAGTTTGGGAAACACTGCTTTTCTGTAAGGCCTAAGACACAGAGCGTGGTGTATGGGACAGCAGCCCTGCCCTCCTCACCTAGGGGATTGTTAGAGATGCGGAATCTGAGCTCCAACCCCAGGTCTTTCACATCCACCAGAGCCCACGTTTTCCCCACCTCTTCATGCATGAACACATGAAAGTTTGACAAGTTCTGACCCACAGCAGAAAACCTAAGCTGTGGACTCACTCAACATTTGTTTGCAAAATGTGACCTAGAACTTGCATTTTAAGATTTCTTTCCTCATTTCCTCATAGGAAAGAGAGAGAAAGTCAGTATGTATGAAATCTTATTTTTGAGGATTCTATTTAAAGAGATTTTAACTGACAATAAAAAGATCATAAAGAAATGAAAATGTTAGTGTATGTAATATCTGAGGCATAGGCAATATGCATGCGTGGGGGTACATTTTACGTATCTGCAGTGGGTGTTTGTGTGTAGTATGAGAGATCTGTGTATTTGTATGTGGTGATGGGAAAGGAATGATTTCATTCTCCACTCTGTTAGTTTTCTAGGACTGCTGTAACAAAGTACCACACACTGGGTGACATAAACAACAGAATGTTGTTCTCTCACAATTCTGGAGGGTAGAAGTCTGAAATTAAGGTTCCAGCAGGGCCATGCTCCCTCCGAGGGTGCTAGGGAAGGATTTGTTCCTGGCCCCTGCTCAGCTTCTGGTAGTTTCATGGCTTATGGCAGCATAGCTCCTTCTTCGCAGCACGGTCTTCCTGTGTGCCTATGTGTATCTGTCAGCATTGTCTTAGTGAGGCAAAATATCTAAGCCTAACTTTTGAGAGAGAAGAGCTTGGTTTTGGCTCATGGTTCTGGAGGTTCACAGTCCAAGATCAGATGGACCCCGCGGTTCATTCTCTGGAGATGGCTTCCTGTGTCTGAGCCTCTTCCCTGTGTCAGGGGCACAGGCTATCCCACGACAAGAGACAGGGAGCACGTTTGTCTTTCTATATCTCTGTGGTTCCTTATGAAGCCATCAAGATTCAATCATCAGGGCTCCTGCCAATGACCTAATTCAATCTAAACAATTCCCAAAGGCACTGCCTCCATGCAACACTGTTTCATTAAGTTTCCACTCTCTTGGTACCACTAGTATACAACCTTGAGGATTAATTTTTGAGTTTGAAAAGACACATGTTCAAACCAAAGTGTTCTGCATCTCTAAACCTCCCCATTTCAGACTGAATTAGAACTCACCCTAATGACTTCATTTTAACTTGATTATTCTGCAGTGATTCTCTCTCTCTCTCTCTCTCTCTCTCTCACACACACACACACACACACACACACACACACACACACACACGAGGTCATGTTTTGAGGTATTGGGGGATAGGACTTCAACTTAAAACTCCCACAATAAGATTGCAAATGAGAAGAGGGACCTGAGGGCCCTGAATCTCCCTGGTTGTCATGCTCATGTCCTCCTGGGATGCAATCAAAACCATTCTGGAGAAATAGCTCCCTGAGCATTCCTGTTCCCATGCCTTGAGGTCACACCAGCCCAGGCTGATTATGCTCAGCTTCTTTCAAAAAACACAAATCCTTCCATTTCGCTGACTTTTACTTCCTGATCGTAAGTTAATGGAAGACCAAGACAAATGATCTCTGATGGACTACTGGCAAAGTTTATCCCCACTAAAAATCAAACCCACCATAATTTTTTTTATAATGGCCCAAATGATCCCTGATCAAGGCCCACAAATCTCCCAGGCCCTCATCCTCACAGCTTCCGCAAGCTCAAAATGTCAGCTCCTTCCTCTACAGGGGTCTCCCAGGTCCTGGCTTTATGAGCTCTGTATCTGTGAGGTGTGGTCTGTGCATAATCTGGAAAAATCAGCTGCGTCCTGAACAACCTTGATTTAGAACAAAACACCGTGGATGGACTAACTTCCCACAATAGTAGCAGGCTCAGAGAAAGGCAGTGAAATGAAGCTCAGAATGAGAAATGGCTCTGATTTGAGCACCTCCTGTTTTCATAGAATTTGAGGGGACATAGATAAATGGTGCTCCCCCAAGAGAATTTCTCTGAGAGCCTGCACAATTACAGCTAATAACTCAAATAGCAAAATAAAGCATATGAAGGTACTTTGAAAAGTCTGTAGAAAAAAACTGAAATTAAAGAATAAATTGATTTTGTTGCAAAGAATCTTTGAAATTTTTGCATAGTTTTTTTTTTTTAAAAAATGCATGTTTTCCATGAAGGTTTTGAAGACACTTCATATATGCATGGGTTTCAAATTTTTATACCAAAACAAACTTAGCTTTTCATTCCATTTTCCATAAACTTTTTGAAGTACACTCATATTCATATTAGATTTGCCAGGGACACCTGTATTCCTCCACTTACATTTGAGGTGACATTGAGAATTGGGAGAAGTTGGTCCATATAAGCAAGGAGAAATTTCGGAGGTGATTCATGTAGAATACCGCAGATTTTGTAAATGAATGCTACTGATGGTATTGATACTGCAAAGGAATGGCGGCAAGGTATCAGAGGTGAGGTGGAGTGGGCAGGTGCAGGCAGAGCATGAAGGTGTCCTTACAAGAAAGAACATTTGCAGATATTGGCAGGGACTAATGTAAAGGTTTTCAAACAATTTTGGCCGTGACTCTTAGTAAAAATAATTTTACCCTATGGCCTAGAACATGTATGTTTACATATGTATAGAACTAAAGTAGTCTAACAAAATAGTACTATCCTATCCTATCCTATCTCACTCCAGTGCATCCTGTTCTGTCCTATCCTATCCTATTATATTTGTCTTCATTATTTTCCTTTTTTTTTTTTTTTTTTTTAATTGAAGGACCTAGGCACTGAGAAGAATAGGAAGGGAGCACACTGATAGTCTGGGGAGAGATAGTTTAATAAAAGTGGAGATACTGCAGGTTCAAGGAAGAGTAGGGGAGGAAACAGCAGAAGAAACTCTTCCGGAACGCGTGACTCACAGCGGACCTGCGTGGAGAGCGTGGGAGCCCACAGTTCGGGACATCAGCGGCAGACTCAACACACCAGCGCTGGAACGCGAGGTGAGCCGAACCTCAATAGCCCGAGACACCGGCAGGCAAGCGGAGAGAGGAGACTAGAGGGAACAACCCCCGGGGGGGGAAGTTCACAAGGCTAACTGGAAGAGAGAGAGAGAGAGAAAAAAAAAAAAAGGTGACTAGTACGGACACGGGTTTCTCTCATTATTTTCCTTTCAATGCTGTCATGCCATACTACTTTGCTTTTGTGACCCACCTACTGTGGTGCAACCTGGAAAGAATGAAAGGACTATCCAACTAATCCAGTGGTCCTCAAAAGGGCAAAGGGTAGAAAATTTGACAATACTCAGAGTTGTCACAAGTAGAAGAGGGCTATTGGCACCTATAGGTAGAGGTCAGGGATGTTGCATAAATCCTATTGTGCCTAGGAGACCTCCACACAGCAAGGAATTATTCTGCACCCAAATGTCAGCAGTGCTACTGTTGAGTCACCCTGTAGTAGATGTAGCACACTTCAAAATATTCCTTCAAGCATGGCTTTCAGTCTGCATTCCTTGTTGCCTTGAGAGCTCTATGAAGTGGTTCAAGATACAGTGCAGGTAACAAGGGTGAGTGGAAGAGCAATAGGACTCTAGTCAGAGCAGACTGGCCTGTAATTTGTAGGGGTGGCCAGTTCACTCCGTTTTAGCTTGGAGCTTTCCTGGTTTTAGCACTGACGTTGTGTGTCCTGGAAACTTCCGCATCCCCAGCGATCTGGGGCAGTTGGTCACTCTGTTCATACTGGACAGAAGAATGGCTCTAGAAGAGAGAACTCTACTTAAAATCGGAAAAGGATGAATGTTAAAAGCCAGTGCTTTCAGAGGCATAAATCTTAGGATGAAGTGTGTTGAGCAGAGCTTGGAGGAGACCTCGAAGGCATCATTTTTCAAATGTTATTGATGGTGTGGGGAACACTCTCATGAAGCATTGTCAAAGGCCTGGTTTTCTCTCCCTGGAGCTGAGAACTCTGGGGAGAGGAAGACTTTAATGACCATCTTCACGGTTACCGAGCCATGTTTTTTGAATGATTTTAAGCAGCTGTTCTCTGCTCCTACATTTGACAGTTTAAGAAGGATTCTAATGATATATTAGGAAGAAATTCTTGCCTTTAAGAAAATTTTTGGTATATCTTGTTTTGGATTTTTCTTAGGAAAAAGACGTAAAACTCTTACCTTTTAAAAAATGAAATTTTCTGAATCAGATCCCCCCTGTAAGCAAGGGAGTTACTCCCTCTTGAGCTTCCCTTCATCCTCTGATTCTATGAATGGTTTAAATCTTTATCTGATAAGCGCCCTGGGCTAGTTCAACTCTGGAATTAATGAAGAAAGACACAGAGCCTGTCCTTTAGGAGCTGACATTCCCCAAAGAGTCAATCAAAAAATCAACCACATCCTTTTTTAGGTCATATCTTCTGGAAAATGTCCCTGGAAGGATGCTTTTTTCCCCCTTCTATTTCTTATGAGCCAATTTATTGTGGTTATTCAGGTAGTTTCTCTCAGACCTCAGAGCTACAACTAATTAAACTTCAACAAGCTGGCACCTAACCTTAGTGGCTGACCTCCTTTCGGTGCCATTTTGCTATACACTGGCTCAGTGTTCTCTTAAACCCTTAGCGGAAGGTCAACAAAATATTTCAGAGCTATAATTAATACTACGGCTTTTGTTCTTTAAATTTTTTGAAGCAGTAGAAATTTCTCCCAGTGACTGCTGCCTGCCCAGAGTTAAGATAGTTATGTAACAAGATGGCTTCATTTGACACTTCCTTTCTGCAGAAGAAACTAATAATTTCTGTTCTGAACATGGAATGTCTGACAAAAGGTGAGAGAAGGGAGACATTTTTATATGTAGAGTATCTCCAGTCATTAAAAAAAAAAAAAAAAAAAAAAAAAAAAAACTATTTATTTCCCTGCTACATGGAGGTCTTGGGTAGAGGGCGACCTGTTGAAGTCTGACTCAGGAAGTGAAAGTGCTGCTCCTTGACTTGGAAAGGCCCAGAAAGGAAGGCTACCAAGAGCCCCCGACTGCTGTTGCATTCACAGAAATTTCTGGGGAATTGTAGAGAAGGGCAGCTGAGGGGCCTTGGGCTCACAAATGAGGCTATTCCTGCAGCTTGTCAGGATGCTTTTCTATGCAAACAGTGCATTTCTAACAAGGTAACACCTCATTTCCTTCCCTGAGGAATAAGGAGGAGCTCTTTGAAAACTCAGGAACTGTGTCACCGTGTTTACAGTATTTTAATTATTATAGACCCATTTGCTCAATTGAAGAGGCCTTGAATAACACTTAAGTACCTGAATGGTCCAGCCTGCATTCCACGACTCACTGAGCTATAAAATAGTCATTTGCCAAACCCTGTTGTCTTAGACCATTAGTTACTGCAGAGATCCATAATGATTTGGCTGTTTCCAGTGATAAGCAAAAGAGAAGTGGTTCATTATCTTTAACACCCACAACTAAAATTACTTGTTACCACTCTTAACTGAATGGTTGTGTTTAGTAATAGTTCTTCCTAAAATGAAATTATTTTTTGTAAAAGAAGTCATTTTTCCTCCAATAACTGCACATATAATTTGTTCCAGAATACTTATTATGTCCTTAGCAAAAAGGAATGTGGAAATCATCCTCACATTTTATATAAAATATCATCAAAGTTCTTGGTGCTTAAGTGAGGAAAGTCACTGAGCAAATTAGGACTTCAGCAAATAATAGCTTGAGTCCAGCTTATTCTCCAGCTAGCACACAATAGCTCAGCATGGACATTCAAGAACCAAGTAGGAATAATAGGAAGAGAATAGAAATGAATTGCAAATTCAGGATGGCTTCATAATTTGCTAAACATTTCTTGGCTGGGTAAGGGAAATAACTTGATAGATATCATAGTGGTGGATGGTAAAACCTAAGAGCCTGCGTTGGCAGGAGAGTGACAACAAATGAGGACTAAAGTAATCCAAATACATAATAAATTCCAATAGATAAGGGGGAGGAGAGTAAGAGAAAATGAAGGCTAAGACACTGGTAAATTTTGGCTATGAGCCACAGAAATGATCATTATTTTGAGAAGCAGAAGCTGACTATAGAATATTGAATCTTTTTCTTGTAACATTGGCTCATTTGCGCTCTCAAAACCTTTAGTAAAATTCAAAGTAACTCTTTTTCATACCTCTTCTTTCTAGATCACTTATCACTTTCGGAGATTGCTGTGTGATTTATGTTATCTATGGTGCAGCATTTCCTACTAGATGAGAGGATTTGGTCTGTTTCATGTCTTGGTATAGTCCAAGGACTCAGAGTAGTGAATGGCTGGGAAGGGTGGATGAATCAATGATTCAGTGAGAGCCACCACTACCTTTACGGCTCTCAGAAACATTGGAGGAGATCTGGAGGCATGTTAGCCTGCAAGATGTGGTGACCTACTGACTGGTGTCCCCTGGAGGTTTTGGTTGCTCTCAAGTGCCCATAGCCCTTTCTTTCCTCAGTTTTTTTCCTTCCCAGTAGTTTCACTGTTACCTGCATAAATTCATGGCCACTCCTTTTTTTTTTAATATTTATTTATTTATATATTTGAGAGGCAGAGGTACAGACAGAGAGAGGGGGAGAGAGAGAGAGAGAGGCCTTCCATCTGCTGGTTCACTCCCCAAATGGCCGCAAAGGCTGGAGCTGAGCCAATCTGAAGCCAGGAGCCAGGAGCTTCTTCCAGGTTTCCCACATAGGTGCAGGGGCCCAAGGACTTGGGCCATCTTCTACTGCATTCACAGGCCTCAACAGAGAGCTGGATCAGAAGTGGAGCAGCTGGGATTCAAACTGGCATCCATATGGGATGTCGGTGCCAAAGGTGGAGGCTCAATCTGCTATGCCACATCACTGGTCCTGGCCTCTCCTTCTAGTCCTGGTACATAGAATAAATGATATGCTGTTTTGTTTTATGAGGAAAAGGCTTTTAAGTTCTGCTCATTTATTTAGGATTAGGATTTTTCTACTTTTGTATGTTTCTTCTGAAATTCACCCTATTCTCTCAAACCTTACATCCTGCCTCCCGGTTTTCAGCTCTGCACTCTAAAAGCTGACAACCTGGCCATTAGACTGGTTTAGTGCGTGTAAGTTGTTCCTAGCATGGCAAAAAGAGAATGCTGTCATGGTCCAGCATGGTGTGCAAAGGAGTGAAGCAAGGCTGCCTGAAGCCACAGGAAGATGCGGGCTGTGGGATCAACTGGGAAGTGCTTGCCCCATCTGAAAGTATTCAAAGTCACATTTTATAAAGTCCCATTGGCCAAATAGAACACATTTTTGTTAGCAGGCTTAGAATGCTGTTTTGTATTTAATTCCTAATCTCAAGCATAAGGATGTCCAAAGGTTGATTTTGTTCATAAATCTAATTTTTTTTGTCTGATGGGAATTCCTTAAAACTTGACCTACCAGTTCTGGGACTCACATGAACATAATGTGTGAATATGCTCATATATACTTATACGTGATCTTAAAAATATTTCCAATTAAGGAAAAGAAATTTGGGGCTGGTATTGTGACACAACAGGTAAGCCACTGCCTGTGATGCCTCTGGCATCCCATATTGGAGTGCCAATTTGGGTACTGATTGTGCCCCTTCCAATCCACCTCCCTGATAACACACCTGGGAAAGCAGCACTGGCTGGCCCAAGTGTTTGGGACTAGTACCACCCACATGGGATACCTGGATGAAGTTTCATGCTCCCGGCTTCAGCCTAGCCCAGCCCTGGATGTTGTGGACATTTGGAGAGTGAACTAGTATATGGAAGCTCTCTCTGTGAGCCTCCCTCCCTCCCTCCCTCCCACCCACCCTCCCTCCCTCCCTCCCTCCCCCCCCACCCCGCTACTCTACCTTTCAAATTAATAAAATAAATGTTTTATTATTTATTTATTTGACAGATAGAGTTAGAAAGTGAGAGAGAGAGAGGTCTTTCTTCCATTGGTTCACCCACCAAATGGCCACCACAGCCAGAGCTATGCCTATATGAAGCCTGGAGGCAGGTGCTACCTCCTGGTCTGCCATGCGGTTACAGGGCCCAAGCACTTGGGCCATCCTCCACTGCACTCCTGGGCCACAGCAGAGAGCTAGACTGGAAGAGGAGCAACTGGAACTAGAACCTGGTGCCCATATGGGATGCCGGCACCACAGGCACGGAGGATTAACCAAGTGAGCCACGGCACCAGCTCCAAAATAAATTCTTTTTTTTTTTTTTTTTTTTCAAAAAAGCAAAAAGGAATTGGGTATCAAATCCATAATGTTATGGCACACAAAAAAGATAATATATGGAGGAAGAGAAGAAAACCTGTGAAATGGAATCATTCAACAAAAGCACAGAATTGAAACCAGTGATAATTAGGAAAAGTAGGAGCTTACCTTCAGACTCCAAGATTTCTAGATGAATCAGTAGTGATGAGGCTGTCCCACCATAGTGGACATGTAGTTTAACCTGATTTTTTTTTTTTGCATTTATTTCAAATCTGAATTCTCTTCTTACTAGTTATGTGGTCTGGGGCAAGTTACTTGACCACTCTGTGTGACAGTCTCATCAGTACAGGAGGGTTTATAATGGCAGGTGCCTGTTGGTTCATCATTCAAAGGGATGTTATAACAACTAAATGGGCTCAGGCATAAAGAGCACTTACAGCAGGGACTGGCACTGTAAATACACATAAAGCATTGATTGATTATTGATATTACAGCTTTATTCTTATTTCAAAGCATCTTCCATGCCCCATATGCCTACTTGTTTAGGGCAATTATAATGTATGGTCCTGATCACTATAGCTCCAGTGAATAAATATGTATAATTTACAGGCATGCTCTTTTTTCTTTTTTAAAAAATGATGTATTTGTGTCTACTGGAGAGGCAGAGGGACAGAAAGAGATAGATGGAGACAAAGGAGAGGGAGAGAGAGAAAGAGACAGAGAGAGAGGAGGATTCCATCTACTGCTTCACTCTCCAGATGCCCACAATAATACAATTGTGGCTGTGCCAGGGAGAAGCCAGGAGACTAGAACTCAGTCCAGATCTCCCTCATGGTTGGCAGGGGCCTAGGTACTTGAGTCATATTCCACTGTCCCCCAGGAAGCAGTATCGGGAAGCTCAGGTTGGAGGTAGAGTAGTGGGAACTCAAACCAGCACTCCAAAATGAGACGTGGGCATCCCAGGAGTGGCTTAACCCTCTGCACAGTAATGCCCAGCAGAATATGCATTTTTTGGTAAAGAAATTCATGTATATTGTGAATGTTTTCTAGGTTAAAAGCAACTGAACTAGAAGAATGTGTGCCTTCCCCTATACCCAGAACTCACATTCTCAACTCCAGTATTTGTGGAAAAATTAATACCAAACCCAATCAGCAGTGTTTCACAACTTCACGTAACACAGTAGGTCCTTGATACAAACCTACTGAACACACGATGCACCCACACTGCCTAACCAATGGAATCATTTTCCCTGGAGTTCTGATTCAAAAAGTATGCTCAGTGTATATCTGCTCAAAGCAGCATTGCTGACATCTTTAATTTTGCAGTCCTTCTGAAAGCTGGCTCTTCTGCTTCTAGACCCAATCACACCTCCTGTGAGAAAGACTTAAAAGTACACCCTTCAGCTAGTGTGCCTTAGATATCCTGCCAACCTCTCTGCCATCTGCTTCAGTTTCCCTCTCCTGGGTACCCTAGACACATACATACACAACCCCCCTCTCATTTTCTCCCTCTTTCACTTACTCATGCACACACAAACATGAAACAACAATAAAATGCTCTTCCTTGAGCCAAAATAAAACAATCCCCTTCCCTCCCCAAAACAAACCCTCCAATCCCCAATGCCTATCAACACATGATAGCAGATGCCCTCTGCAAGCACAAGGATTAATCTGTCCTTTTTATAACCTGACAACAATAGCATGTTCTCTCTAGACCCTCAGCAAAGAGCATATTCACATCCTATAGTCAGAGCTAAGGTTGCCCTCCACTGGCTGTATGCCTCTCTGAGGCAGCTCAATCCCTTTCAAATCCATTTGTAGGAGTTTAAAGAAATCAATAAAGTTCTAAGTCGTGTTGGATATATTGGAAGGGGCTGTTTGGAATTTATGTCTGGACTTAGCTGGTCACCACTTTGAGATTTCAGGCTGATTGTCTCTCGTCTTCCTGAACTTCGGATTTTCTCATGGTTGAAATAGGAAGAACATAGAACCTCATGGAGCTATGCGTGGAAAAAGGGAGGCAGCCCTTCTAAGTATGATAAGAAAATTCCTGGAATCCAATTCTCCCTGCTTTCCCTGAAGAGGATTAGGTCTGCCAGTGCTATGGCTAGCATCTATAGCAGGACTGTTGGACTGTGTCTCACAGTTCATAAGAACAGTTCAGGGGCAGGTGTTTGGTGCTGTGATTAACGGTCTGTTTGGGATGCCAACATCCTATATTGGAGTCCCTGGGTTTCAGTCATGGTTCCACTCCCAATTCAAGCTTCCAGATAATGTACGTTGTGGGAGGCAGTAAGTGATGCCTCAAGTACTTGGGTCCCTGTCCTCCCTCCCCCCATGTAAGACCTGGGTTGAGTTCATGGCTTTGACTTGGCTCAGCTAGGCCTTGTTGTGGACCTTTGGGGTGTGAAATAGAGGATGGAAAAATCTCTGATTGTCTCTGTCTCTCTGCTTTTCAAATAAAACTTTAAATAAAAATTTAAAAATATTGGAAATCATTTTTTTAAAAAAGAGAATAGGTCAGGAGTTGTTAACAGTAGTGGACCTTTTATTTTCTAGATAGGGATTCCTCTCTCTCTCTCTCTCTCTCTCCTCTCATGAACATTATTCCCAGTAGAACCAGACTCGATTACAAAAACATAGATTTGACATTAAATAAAAGTATCAGCAATAGGAAACAAATGCAATTTTCCAATGTTACATAATCTTTGGATGTGAAGGCGTGAAACAGCCCTACCTAATCTCTCAAAAGAGATAAAGCAGTCAGAAGAGCACAAAATGTTACCTCTGGCAGGAATTTTAAAACTTGACAAATTTTGAAGGTCACAGAACTTTCAGATTCTTGTTACCAAAAAGAGCAATAAAGCAAAGATCCTAAAGCAACTTTCAAAGATCTAACCAACCTCTTTCTCCATACATACGTAGCATACACAGGATTCCATGAAGCAACAGTTATTTCTAGAATAAACTAACATTTGAAAATAAACTTGCTAATTAGCATATCTTGAATACTTTCGGAGGGCCACTTTTCCAAGACTGACATGTATTAATTCATTTAATTCTCCAAACAACAGGCTGCAGAATTATGCACAAGATCACAGGGTTTGTAAGGCACTGAGCTGGGATTTCAGCAGAAACAATCTGGGTCCAGATTGCTGTTTTCTGGTGCAGACGGCACTACTACTAACTAGAGTGTGCAGCGTGGCGGAAGCTGCTGTTCAATTCTCTGTTTCCTCTGTAGTAACAGATCTCAAAGTTTACTGCTCACATTGCAGCTCAGTTTTAGACTACAGCTCCCGGCCTGCTTTGCAGCTACGTGTGGACTTGTGATAAGGTGCTGCTAAGTGGAATGCAAGAGGACATGTTTAGTGGAAGATAGGAAGATAGCTGATCCAATTGGGAGGCACTTCTTCTTTGGCCTTTCCTCTTCCCCCTTCTTGTTGGAGCAAGCACGTGATGACATGACCTTGAGATTTAAACCCTGTGCTGGGATATTGGAGCAGAAAGGTAAAAGCACTCATAATAATCCTAGTCTACCTCCAGACTTTTAATTTAATGTCCATGAGAGGACTTTTATGACCTTTTGGGGGGAATGTCACTTGACCATTGATTCCTTAACGCTTTCCTTAATTCTGTGTATACCAACTTTCTCTCTTAGTCTCTCTTCTATTTAAGTAGTCTTCCATTTTCATTCTCCTACATCCTTTTCCTACTCTCTCTTCCTCTTTCATCAGCTGTGGCTCTCTTTTTTTTTTCTTCTCCTTATTATCCAATCCAGCTCGCTTTCATGCTTGGTCTATGCATTTCTTTCTTTTCAAAAAAGCAAATATGAGAGTACATGTGAAAGGTGGGCATTGTGGTGTAGTGAGGTAAGCTGCCACTGGAACAGCTGTGTCTCATACCAGAAAGCAGTGCTTGTTGGAGTCCCAGGCGGCATCGAGTCCCAGCTGCTCTTCTTCTGATACAGCTCTTAGCTAATGTGTCTGGGAAGCAGCGGATGATGGCTCAAGTACTGGAGTCCCTACCACCCATGTGGGAGATGTGGATGGAATTTCTGACTCTTAGCTTCAGCATGGCTGAGCCCTGCTCTTGCAGCCATTTGAGAAGTAAACCAGTAATGGAAGATCCCCTTACCGTGTGTGTGTGTGTGCACACGTGTGTGCATGTGTGCGTGTGTGTTTTGCCTTTCAAATACATACATCTCAAACAAAAAATGCGTATGAAAGGCAATCTGTAATTTTGAATGTAAATATAGTAATTATATTTACAATGAAGAATCGTGGATGATGTCATGATTAGTCTATATTAATAATGCATTCTAATGTTATATTTGCTTTCAATAAAAGTAATTGTAGGTTTTACACTTATAATTCTCTCTAAAAATCAGCATTATCTATTTTGTGTTTATTCATAACACTCGTCATTGCTTTTAATGCCAGGGAGCTTTCCCTCACCATTGAAATGTTCAGAGGTACCACTGATGTGTGGCCTGGAAAAACAGACCTGTTTTAGTATCAGGGAAGGGTAAATATAATTAAAAAGTTAAATCTATTTTTTAATCATATAATACATTTTAATCCCCCAAAACAAGGATTTGGGGATTGTCTTTTAGGTCTGTATTATCCATGCTGGTGAACTCCTCCAGAGGGAGTTGTGCTAATTGAAAATTAGCAATTGGCTCATGTAATCCTAGGAGTACATTTCCTAAAATCACTTTTGGTTATAAGAAAACAAAATATAGGCTGAGAATGGGAACATGATATGCAGTAGAAGTACCTGCTCTCCTCGTTGTTGATGCCTGGTGGTTTGTGCAGAGTGAAGAGCCTTTGATGAGCTGATTAAGGTTTCCTAAGGAACTTTCTTCATTTCCTCATTGGATGCTTCCTTTCTCAGAGTCTCAAAGATTAGGAAAAAGAGATCACTTTCAAATTCTCCTGTTCTTCGCAATTGTTGACCAAGGAAACTTTCTGATAAAATATAACTGGGCAACTTGAAATGATGTTTTCTTTTTAAATATTTGTTTATATATTTTGAAAATCATAGTTACAAAAAGAAGGAAGAGACAGAGAGAGAGAGATCTTCTATCTGCTGGTTCACTCTCCAGATGACCATCATGGCCAGTGCTGGGCACAACACTGGGCCAGGCCAAAGCCAGGAGCTCCATCCTGGTCTCCCACATGGGTGGCAGGGACTCAAGTACTTGGATCATCCTCCACTGCTTTTCCCAAGCCATTAGCAGGGAGCTGGGTCAGAAGTGGAGCAGCAGGACATGAACTGGCACCCATATGGGATGCTGGCATCGCTTGTGGTGGTTTTACTCGCTATGCTGGCGCCTGAAATGGTCTTTCACAATTGCATATTTTTATTTTTTAAGGCAGCATTTATTTTCAAATGTAGAAGATATAATTTTTCTTTTAATGGTAATATAAAGGTCCCAGTAGAGACTTCTACTGAGGCAACTTGGAAAAAGAGAGTCTTATTTAAATTTCTTTAAAGGGAAACATTCCTGGCAACCAAAATAAAATGTAAATGTAAATTCATTACTAAAACTTCTGAATTTTGGGCAAATAGTGCTCCATCCTTAATTTCCTGGAGAAATTTGCATAAATTCTAATAGTGCTGTGCATCTGTATGTATTAAATCACTGTGCAAACACAAGCCTGTTAATTTAACAGGGAAATAAAGCATTTTCATGGGCTTTTAGCTTTCTTCAAGCTTTTAATGCTACCTGTGCTTTCAAGAGTAGCTTGTCAGGTATTACCCCTTTATTATTTTTGAAGACTTCAACTGCTCTTTTTTTAAAAAAAAATATGTATGTTACTTATTTTGAAAGGCAGAGTTACAGAGAGAGGAAGAGGGAGAGAGAAGGAGAGAAAGATACAGAGGTCTTTCATCCACTGATTCACTCCCCAAATGGCTGCAACAGCTGGGGCGGGGCCAGGCAGAAGCCAGACACTTCTGGATCTCCCACATTGGTGGCAGGGACCTAAGCACTTGGGTTATCTTCCTCTGCTTTTCTAGGCACGTTAGCCTGGAGCAGCCAATATGGAATGCTGGCCTGCATCCCGCCAAGACACACAGCGCCTGTCCCCAGCTATTCTCTTTTAACCCTTTCATACCACCTGAGTTTTCTCAGAGCAGCATGCTTTTCAATTAATGGTAAGGTAGACAGTTTTGATCTGGGAGAAAGAATAGCCTATAGTTTAAAGTGATGATTAAATTACAATCTGTGAATTATAAATTATGTTGTCTCTTTTAGGTAGTTCAAATTTTTGTTGTCTGCTTCTACAGTAAATCTCTCTTTTCTTCCTTTCTCTTTCCTTTTTTCTTATGTTATTAAAAGCCAGTTCAATGATTTCCTTATCTAAAGAGACCAGCTGTTTCTTAGAGGCTGGATCTAGTCTTTCCTTTCTAAATCAATGTCTGTCAGAGAGAGACAGAAATATGTGTATGACTTACAGGATTTGTCTTCATAATGATGAATGTTTAGTTGCAGCATTGATTATAAAAAATGGAATCCAGACTTTGAACAGCAATTTAAAGCTACGGTATCTGTCCGTTATGATCATTAAAAGCTAATGAGTATATTTCTTTGGTATACTTAATCTTTTCACAGTCTAACAACAATGTTAATGTCAAAAAGATTACATTTAGTATATTACAACATTTTGCTTATTACTCTTCTACTATTTAGTTCATTATTTACATGAAGTACATGGTAGAATCTGCTTCTTAACCAACAAGCTTGTGGAAAATTACTCAAGTTCAGGAAGAATTGAAAGAACATTACATGTTCTGTACTTGAAGATACATTAAGTGTGATTAAAGTTTTAAATTGTTATAAGAACAGTTGTTTTCCTAAGAGATCAGAGTTTGGCTCCATGCACACATCTAACTGCAGTTGGTTCATAATTATTTATCAAATGTCTGACAAGGCTAATGAGCTTTGTCTTTACTTTCCATCCCTCTTCCTAGAAATATAATTTGTTCTATCTATGTTTGAAGGCTACAAACATACATAAAATCACACAACTGGCAGAAATTTTCTCTAAATTGGGGGAGTTCGTCATAAAGCAAGTAGTGCCATAAAACACCTAAAGGCTTGTTTGAAATATCTAAAGTCACAAATCTCATGCAATTATGGCTTGAATTTTCAGAGAAGCATCAATTTCTGAACCTGAGAAGTAGTTATAGAGATTATCTCATCCAGTTCCTATTTATTTTGTCAAAAGAAAATATTGTAAAAATATCATTCAATGGGGAAGTTATTCTTAATAAAATATTTACTTATAAGTTTGAAGTACTAGTAGAGGAGAGTCTCTCAATATATACCCACATATCTGACTCTATACCATAATAACATTATATAAACTGGCTTCAACAACAAGAGCTGTTAGCTCTGTACTTAAAAAGTCTAAAAGCATGTTGGGGTTGAGGATTGGATTGATTCAGCTGTTCACCCATGTCATAAAGGTCCTTAGTTCTTTATCATCTTTTCATCTTGTAAGCTTTGTCCTGGGGCTGACTTCTCCCATGGTGGCAGTACACATTGACCATTTTAAGATTTAAATCTTGGCCGGCATTGTGGCTCAATAGGCTAATCCTCCGCCTGCAGCGCTGGCACCCCGGGTTCTAGTCCCGGTCGGGGCGCCAGATTCTGTCCCCATTGCTCCTCTTCCAGTCCAGCTCTCTGCTGTGGCCAGGGAAGGCAATGGAGGATGGCCCAAGTGCTTGGGCCCTGCACCTGCATGGGAGACCAGGAGAAGCACCTGGCTCCTAGCTTCAGATCAGCGCGGTGCGCCGGCCACAGCGTGCCAGCCGCAGCAGTCATTGGGGGGTGAACCAACGGAAAAGGGCTACATTTCTCTCTGTCTCTCTCTCACTGTCCACTCTGCCTGTCAAAAAAAAAAAAAAAAAGATTTAAATCTTCATATCATACTGACCTGATCCAAAGAGAAAATACCTCCTTTTTCAGAAGGACACATCATCTTCTTCCCAGAAGGTCCAGGACACTGCAGCTCATTTTCAGCTTGGACCAGTTTCTCTGGCCAGAATAATTCCATCAGTTGAATTCTTTAGACCTAGATTTATTTAACACGTAACCAGAGAGGTGGGTTAAAATAGATTTTAACTGTGAGTTCAAATCAACTAGGTTAAACTATCAGGGCTGGGGCTGGTGCTGTGGAACAGTGAGTTAAGCCGCTGTTTCCAGTGCTGGCATCCCATATGGGCACTAGTTCAAGTCTCAGCTGCTCCACTTCCAGTTCAGTTCTCTGCTAATTTGCCTGGGAAAGCTTGGGCCCCAGCACACATGTGGGAGACCTGGAAGAAGCTCCTGGCTTCAGCCTAGTCCAGTCCTGGCTG
The DNA here is from genome assembly GCF_051225735.1 of Oryctolagus cuniculus. Lineage (NCBI taxonomy): Eukaryota > Metazoa > Chordata > Mammalia > Lagomorpha > Leporidae > Oryctolagus > Oryctolagus cuniculus. The sequence continues at coordinate 100,328,804 of NC_142877.1, forward strand.
GTGTGGCCATTTGAAGAGTGAACCAGTGGATGGAAGATCTCTCTCTCTCTCCTCCTCCTCTCTTTGTAATTCTGACTTTAAAATAGAATAAATAAATCTTTAAAACAAACAAACAAACAAAAAACCCATTAGGGCCAATGCCTAGAGGTAGGGAAGGATCTGTGCCCTGCACCTTCCTGTGGCGACAGCTATTTCATAGTTACCATAGGGCCAACCACCACAACTCACATTTCTATCTTTACTATTTCTTTTAGTGACCATGAAAGTAAATTATGTTCACTGTATTAAATTTGAAAAACACCTTCAAGTGTGATCAGTAAAATCATTTATAATCTCACTTTCTAGAGATCATTACTAATGGAATATTAAGTAATCATGAATGTGTGATATATCTTCTTTTAGTCACTATATGTATATCTGTCAGCCTATCTATTTATGATTGACAGTTTTATGTCTTATGTTCCATTTGAACCTACCACTGTTGGATACCTTTCTCCATAACATTTAGAACCTTGAGTGTGCAGAGAGTTGTGGAGTAGAATTACGAGAGAGACTATAAACAGTGATAAGCAATGCCTTGTTTCTTAGAATGCTTTCTAAATCTTTTCAGCTAGTCTTTTAGTCTTGGGGAATTGAAAAGGTCACTGAGACTTCAGCTCATTTCTAAATGGCTCTAAAAATTCCCCAGGGTTCCAAGCACTGCAAACAGCACTGCGGTCACTGCAATCAGCAGCTGCCAGATGCGGGAGGAGGGCTTCCTTGTATGAAGGCAGATAAATGCTAAACCCAGAGAGCGCTGAGAACCGACTGGGCCTGAAGACACTGAGTTTTAGTTTAGTCTCTACCGCTATTCAGCATGTGAGTTGAGAAACCGCTGTGAATGCTTTCTGCCTCGTGTTTCTCTGTCCCTCAAGTGGGACAAGAGCTGTTTTCCATCTTGTCAGAGTGAAATAATATCCAATGTAACTATGGCAGTCATAATTAAATGTTTTCCAAAGAGATGCCTCAATGTCAAGCTCATTATTTTATTATGATATTTTGCATGATTATATTCTCTTACGAAGGATTGGTATTGGCAGAATAGATATTATTAACCCCATGTGACAAATGAGGGAATTGTGTGTCAAAATGATATGATTAATATGGGAATTGTCCTGCTTCTCTGAGGTGTCACTGATGGTGAAAGCATTCGGTATGGGGGCAATGACAATGATGGTGTTCTTGATCATGATGGTAATAGCTAGCAGCCAGGAGAGGTGAAGTAATTAAGAATTAAGTCACCATGAATAAGATTTGTAACATCTATTTTCAGAATTGGGCTTGATCATTCAATTTTCTCTTATCCAGTTAAATTAGGAAAAATTGTTTAAAAATAAATTATTGCCTTTTTATTCTGATTTTTAAAAGTTACACTTATTCAGCAAAGACAATTTAGGAAACATAAGACAGCAAAAAGCAAAAGAGACACACCACTCTAATTTTACCAGCTATAAAAAAGCAATGGTCGGGGCTGGCACTGTGGCACAGCAGGTTAAAGCTCCAGCCTGCAGCACCAGCATCCCATGTGGGCTCCAGTTCAAGTCCCGGCTGCTCCTCTTCTGATCCAGCTCTCTGCTATGGCCTGGGAAAGCAGTAGAAGATGGCCCAAATTGTTGGGCCCCTGCACCCACGTGGGAGACCTGGAAGAAGCTCCTGGCTCCTGGCTTTGGATCAGCTCAGCTCTGGCCTTTGTGGTCATTTGGGTAGTGAACCAGTAGAATTGAAAACCTCTCTTTCTCTGTCTCTGCCTCTCTCTGTAACTCTGTCTTTCAAATAAAATAAAATAATTCTTAAAAAAAAAAAAAAGGCAACAGTCACTGACACTTTAAGAGTTCTTGCCCTTGTATTCTTTTAACTTCATTCTCTGGCAGTATTTTTTTTAAAGATTTATTTATTTGAGAGGCAGAGTTACAGACAGAGGGAGAGACAGAAAGGTCTTCCATGTGGTGATTCACTCCCCAGATGGCTGAAATGGCCAGAGCTGGGCTAGGCTGAGGTGAGGAGCCAGGAGCTTCCTCCAGGGCTTCTATGCAGGTGCAGGAGCCCAAACACTTGGACCATCTTCTACTGCCTTCTCAGGCCATAGCAGAGAGCTGGATTGAAAGAGGAACAGCTATGACTAGATGCCAGCACGGCAGGCAGAGGCTTAGCCCACTATGCTACAACTCTGGTCCCTCTGGCAGTATCCTGTAGTGTTCATCCTGAAACCAAGCAATAAATCTTAGAGAGACCTAAAAGTAATTATAATACAATAACCAATAATATTTAATATGTGCTAATTCTGACAACATTGTCTTAAGTGCTTTAAAAACATTAAATAATATACTGGCAATAACTACTAACAATTTATGTAGTGAGTCCTAACATTATCCCCATTTTATACACGAGGAAATCATCACATAAAGATTAAGTCATTTGTCTGAAGTCCTATGTCTTTGAACTTAAGCTTCTGGCTCTAGAGCCTGTGCTTTAAGCTCTCTTCTGGCTGGCTACCAGCAGAGCATCAGGACTCCAGGATGCCTTGGAGTCTGAGGACTAGGGACACTGATCTGTATCCCAAAAGATGTCTTTGGGCCATTATTTAGGCTTCTTGTACTTCCTGGGAAACATGAAAAGAAGCTTGCAGCCTCCAAGGGGAGTAGCTGAAAATCCATTTTTACTAAAGAAAGAGATCCCAGAACCCTGGCTCATTAATTGCTGGGAGCTAACTGATTTGCATGTACAGCTGGCCTTCTAGTCTCTCCCCAGGGAACGGTAAAGATGGCAGAAGACAGGGATATGCTTTAGTGCCTTCTTTTTCTAGAATGTCCTAATCAGACTCTTTCATGAGGATGACATTGCTTCTAATTTGTTTGTTGGTTTGATTTTTTTTTTTTTGCTTCCCAAATGGATCCAATGACAACAGATATTTTTGTTGCAAATTCCTGTAAAAAAAAAAAAAAAAAACTAAAAATTGTTACATTTGATTGCTTATTTCTATATATAACATTCTAAACACGAAGTCCATCTTATGTTTTTATAACCAGAAGACAACATCTAGGATTTTGTCCCTTTGAGGCGGTGTAACAGACCCCATGGAGTCGGACTCACTGTCATTATGCCCAGGCATCTTGTAGCCTTGGATATGTTTCTCAACATATCTGTGCTGTGGTCTCCAAATTTATAAAGTGGGGTGAGAACTTTACATACCTTTCAAGTGGGGACATGAAAATTCTATGAATGACACAGGACACATTAATAATTATGTCATCATATAGTAAATGCTTAACATCAGTAAATTATCTACAAAACTATGCATAGTTATAGGTGAACAAAAATATCACCAGGATCATTGATTGCAATAATAAGAGCTGGAAACAACCAAAACATCCATCTGTGGAGGCATGGTAAAATAAATATCAATACATGACACCATGTAATATTATTCACACATTAAAATTAATCAGCTGCATCTAACCTCTGCCATTTGATGGTAAGATTGATGAAGACAGAGAAACTAAGAGTAATTTTGTCCTGAGAGCAAAACATGTAAACAAAGTTTTCTATATTTAAAAATTAATTAGTTAAAGAATAAATCTTTGTCAATTAATGGTCACATATCTGATTTACTTGTATATTAAATGGAAGTAAAAAAACAAGTCATGGAATTCTCCTCCCCATTGTACACTTGCTTTTTCACATCCTTGAGGTTTTGGCTTCTCTGATCCCTTGAGCCAATATAGGACTTCTGGATTCCAACTCTGAGCTTGTTTTCATTCTTGGACTGTTCACAACCCATTCTGCTTTCCTATATTTCTTTCCTTCTCTAAGATAGAAGGAAACAGCAGCAAACAAGTCTGTTTTGTTCATCCTGTGGCTCCAGCAACCAAACACATAGTAGGTACACTGCCAGCACCTACTGAATGAAGGAATATTAAATTGATAGGGCTATGGAAGTATTCATAGTATGACATTAATAATTTCTTCCAGGGATGGTGCCGTGGCTCACTTGGCTAATCCTCTGCCTGCGGTGCCAGCACACCGGGTTCTAGTGCCGGTTGGGGCACCAGATTCTGTCCTGGTTGCTCCTCTTCCAGTCCAGGTCTCTGCTGTGGCCCGGGAGTGCAGTGGAGGATGGCCCAAGTGCTTGGGCCCTGCACCCACAAGGGAGAGCAGGAGAAGCACCTGGCTCCTGACTTCGGATCAATGCAGCGCGCTGGCTGTAGCGGCCATTTGGGGGGTGAACCAACAGAAGGAAGACCTTTCTCTCTGTCTCTCTCTCTCACTGTCTAACTCTGCCTGTCAAAATAAAATAAAATAAAATAAAATAAAATAAAATAAAATAAAATAAAATAAAATAAAATAAAATAAAATAATGATTTCTTCCAAAGAAGGAAGAAATTTAGGAAAGAGAACTTTTTAAAAAATATTTCAAAGCATAAAAATAAAGATTAAATATGAGTTACATTTCTTGCTAAAATATAGAACTATGCAAAACACTCATATTAACTAGGAAATAAAATATTCATTAATATATCTTGCAATAACCATTTCTATCGATTGAATCTCAGCAAAGGATAGCAACAGAGAGAAGTTTCCCTGCTCCGACCCCCAAATTCTGGAGAAAGGACCTTCTGGGTTTGTAAGACAAGGTCAAAGTTTGGCTACTGGAACCACTCTTCTCTTAAGGGTTTCTATCCTTTAACCATGCTATTAAATTCTATTCATTTTGCTAATGAGTTTATTTACAATGCATTTTCTAAGAGCCTCTCAAGATGTGTTGAAGTGTGGCCAAGGTGATTTGGAAGATTACTTACCCATTCATGTTGATAAGTAGAGATATAATGTAGGAGGGAGACTGGCAGGCTTAGGAAATTAGTACATGGTGATGTCATCTTAAAGAGAGTAATTTTCATCCTTGTTAGATGAACAGGTGCTAAAATTGAGGATAGGACAAAACACATCCCAAAGACGTGACACTACTTCCAAAGTAATGGGAACAGGTTGCCCTCAACTGCAGCAACCAAGAAGCCCACCTGGAATTATTTTAATGAGTAAGATTTGAGGCTAATCTTGTATATGCTTCTGAAACTATCTTTTCTATATAAACATCTGGTTTTCCTTCTATGAGGTCAGTCTAAAATTGCCATGGGGTGATGATGACTTGATTAGCAAAATGTTGACCTCAGTCATACTGATGAGTTCAGTCTCAGCAAGTTGCCTAGCAGATGCAAATCCCACATCTTCTACACACACACACACACACACACACAATGACATTATATCACTGTGGCAACACAGCACAAAACAAATGAGGCACTCCCTTGGGAGCAGCATTTTCGTTTAACATCTGGGCCAGAAACACTCTGTTGTGGGAGGTTGTCCTGTGCATTTCAACTTTGCATAGGGAGTGTTGCCTCTTTAATTACTGATCTTTTTTAAAACTTTTTTTTTAATTTGTGAAGCAAAGAGAAACAGAGTTTCTATCTGCTAGTTCACTACCCCAAATGTCTACAATGACAGGGGCTGAGCCAGACAGAAGCTGGAAATTGGAAACTCATTCCAGCTGTCCCAGGTGGGTTGTAGGAACCCAACTACTTAGGCTCTTAAGTACTGTCTCCCAGGGTGCACATTAGCAGAAAGTTGGAATCAGGAGCAGAGCCTGGAGTCAAACCCTGGCATTCTGCTTTGTGATCCCAAGTGGTGTCTTAAGTGCTGAGCCAAATGCCTACCCCTACTTTTTAGGCTTTTCTCCCATGTGATGTTGTTGTCCGACAGTCTCTTCCTCTATCTCTCTCAGTGAGGCTTTGACATCAAGGGTTGTTGAAAGAATGATCATCAAAGAACCAGATAATCTCAAATTCACACCCTGAATTCAACAATTCTAGGACAACTTCTCACAATTGCAACCTTGGTCTCTATTCACTAGATGAGAATATCACTCTCCCCACCTCCAAGTATGACAACCAAAGATATCTTCAGGTATCACTAATGTCCCTTAGGAGGCAAAATCACCTGTAGTTGACAATCATTGCTCTAAACCATGTTTCTGTAATAATGAAAGCAATTATTAGTATTATACTTTTCTTTTGCTAGCACTTTGTAGTGTACAAATCCCTGAGAACATGTTTCAGAAACTGAGTTCTGTTGCTACCAGGGAAAACAGTACGAGAAAGTAGATGACTGTGTCTTATAGTGATCTTCCACAGGCTCTTATCAGAAGAAATTGTTGGCCAGCGGGAAGCTGATGAATGGAACTTTCCTCTTGGTTTGAGTTTCTTTTATGCTACCTGCAGTTTGGAATCCTGGGGCAAGTTTTTTGTTCACTTTTTTTTTTTCTTTTTAGAAAATGTCAAAAGAAATACTGGCTATAAAGAATAAGTCATAACTTAAATTATTAACTATATTTCATTAGTTTATCTCTTATGTCCCTATTCTTCAGGGGCTTGGGGAAAAGCAAGAAGGAAACAGTCGATGAAATACCACCCTTTCCAAAGTATTCTTTGTTCACATCCTGTAAGAGAAAAGGTGGATTAAATACATTCAGCAGTTAGAGTGCTGCTGGGTACAGGAAATAACCTATAGTTTTTTAACACTGCATGACTATTCCATTTAATAGTTGTATCAGCTTCATTCAGGATTTTTCCCCCCTTTGGCTATTGATCTCTCATGTGTGAAGCTGTTGTCCAACAATATATACTGTCACTTTATGTCTCTGTCTCTCAGTAGTGTCCAAGAACTTAATGTCAAGTTATTATAGAAGGAATAAGGGTTTTTGATATAGAGTATAAAAATTCAAAGTTGAACACTGAGTAAGACTTTTGATTTCTCAATATTTTGATGTTCTAGAGTTGAGTGGGCAGGAGAACAATAGCTACTACATCTGTCAAGGCTCTTCAGTTATGGATAACATATAATCCTACCCAAGTAGGCCTAGGGAAAAAGAACTTGTTTAAAGTGATAGGAGTTGAATAGTCTGAGTAGAGCTGTCTTCCTTCAGATATAGTTTGATCTAGGGCTCAAATGTTGTCACAAAGGATCCTTTCTCAGCTGTGCTTTCTCTCATGGAATATATTCTCAGGTCCAAATAGTGATGCCTTCGTCTCCTTTGGACTTAACATGCAACACTTGACCAGAATAAGAGAGTATCTGCTTCTTCAGCAGATGAACCAAAAGTTGCAGGTTTAAATCTTACTGTCATTGATTGGCCCCAGTGGGTTATGGGTCATTTGAGAGGGTTGCAATGCACTAATTGGCTTACTTTGCATCATGTTCTCCGTCACTCAGCCTGAAGCACGTGGTGAAAATACTGCGAAGGGTGATTCCTCAAAATTAGAGCCAAGGTTATATGGCAAGAAGGGGACTGGATGCTGAGCAGAGAAGGAAATAAAAGAAAAACAATATGAAACAGTATTAAAAATATAAAAATATAGAACAATATTTAAAAAACTCAGTCTGGCTAAAGCTTTCCTGAAGGATTGTCTCAAAGATTGAAAGCTTCCTAGTTCATTGAAGCTATCCTGAAATAGTAAAATATATTTTAAATTATATAAATTATATCATATGTAAATGTCTTCTGGAGTAATTTTCTCATATTTCAGACTCTGGAAAAGAAAGATGTTATTTAAGTTCTTTAAATATATTTTTAAATATATATTCAGTCCTTTCAATATATTTATTTAAGTGTATATATATAGATATGTTTTGTGTGAGGGTCTAATTGATAGTCAACCATTTCTCTAAAGCTTTTCAATTTAATTTATTTTTTTTTCTAAAACAGATAAATATTAGGTACTTATATGCCAGACCACCAGAGAATGAAACAGAGAGCAAAGTTAACACACAAGGATTTGACCTTCTGGAACTGACATTCTAATAGAAGTAGACAACTTAAAAATTAATAATTAAGAAAATTATGTACAGTGATAGAAGGTGACCAGCACAGTGCAGGAAAGCAAAGGGTATATGGTGTAAGAGTTCAAGTGCTAAACAAAAAAATCAGAAACGGTCTCATAAAAGCGTCATTCAACAACAGAAGATTGGAAGCTAGTGAGGGAGTGAGCCATGGAGCAATGCAGTCCACCTGTTTCCCAGGCAGAACTAAGGACCTGAAGCAGAGGAGGACCTGGGATAGCCCCCAGCCCCCGGGAACCAGAGGCCAGTGTGGACAGAGCAGTCAGCACCAGGGAGGGCGGCAGGACCTGTTCCCAGTCATGTGGGGACTGAGCAGGGGTGGCTTGCAGCCAGCAATTGTAGTGATTTGCTTTTTACTCTGCACGAGAGGAAGAAACAGCGCAGAATCCTGAGCAGGGGGATACTGTGATTTTTCTTTCCATGTAAGCACTATCTCTGTGGCTGACAAGTAGAAAGCAGCCTATCAGGGGAGGGGTGCAAAGGTGAAAGGAAGGCTGTCATATTCAGATGTTTGTCCACATGTGTCTGTTTTATTAAGAACATCTCTCAATGGGTGTTAAACTTTATCCTACACTTACTTTGGGATGTTTGTTAATGACAGCAGTTTCTCTCCTTAGATCTTCCTAATACAGATACTCCTTGATGAGGCTGTGTCCTGATCCATCTATCATACATGGAAAATGTGTGTCGGTTCTTTCTCCTTATTATCAAGGGTCTGACTGGAAGTTGGGCTCACTGCTGCTACCCAGCATGGTGAGAGAGGATTGTACAACACAAAGCTAGCTCCCGGAAAGTTCACAATTCAAAATGCAAAAGACGGTTGCTGCTGAATGTGGATTGCTTTCACACTATCATAGAGTCACAAACTTGTGAGTCAAAGCATTGTGAATTGGGGGACCATCAATATGGTAATTACAGCATAGATTCCCAGGTAAAGAGCCAATCTTGCATTCTTGAAATAAAACTCACTTGGCTCTTTTGTTTTATCATGAGCAAGCCAGATAAAGAATGGCAAATCAGGTTTTTTGATGTTTTTTTTTTCCCCACCTTGTAACTGAATGTCAATCAAAATTGTACTTAAAAACCCCAGTGCCACCGGGTCCTTCGGGTTTTTCCTTAGAAGCCCCCTCCATGCCACTCTGGCTGGAGGTCTTTGACTCTAATAAATCTTTTTGAATCTAAAAAAAAGAGAGAGAGAAATAAAACCCACTTGGTTATGATCTGTTTTTTTTTTTAATATGCCTCCTGGGATCTTATAATAGAATTTCTTTTTTAGATTGCAGAGGCAGAGAGGGAGAGAGAGAGAGATCTCGATCAATCTCACGCTCTGGTTCACTCCTCAAAATGTCTGCAATGCTTAGAGTGAACCATGCTGAGCCAGGAGCCAGGAACTCAATCCAGGTGACCTGGGTGCATGTCAGGACCCGAGGTCCCATCGCCTGCAGGGTGCACATTAGCAGGAAGCTGAAATGGAGCCTGGGCCCAGGCCTGTGCCCCAGGCACTCTGATATGGGAGATTGGCATCTTATCCACTAGCACTACATCTGATTAGTTTGCAGTTCTCATTCATTTTTTTGATTTCTGTATTGATGTTTTCATTACTGCATGATAAAGGGAAGTTTTCTTCCTTTCTGTGTTCTGGAATAATTTAAACTGGCATGAGAATTAGGTGGTCTCTAAAAGCTTGTTAAAACCCCTGCCATTTAATCTTCCGCCTGCTGCGCCGGCACACCGGGTTCTAGTCCCGGTCGGGGCACCAGATTCTGTCCCGGTTGCCCCTCTTCCAGGCCAGCTCTCTGCTGTGGCCTGGGAGGGCAGTGGAGGATGGTCCAGGTGCTTGGGCCCTGCACCCCATGGGAGACCAGGAGGAAGCACCTGGCTCCTCGGTACAGATGAGCGCGGTGCGCCAGCCGCAGCCCACAGGCCGCAGCGGCCATTGAGGGGTGAACCAATGGAAAAAGGAAGACCTTTCTCTCTGTCTCTCTCTCTCTCTCACTGTCCACTCTGCCTGTCAAAACAACAACAACAACAACAACAAAAACCCTGCCATTTAAAAAAAGACCTAAATGAAAGATCTCTGTGAGTGAGATCCCAGCAGAAAGAACAGGCCATCAAAGGAGGAGTTACCTTTCTCTGAAGGGAGGAGAGAACTTCCACTTTGACTATGGCCTTGTCTAAATAATAAAATTGGAGTTGGTGAATTCAAGAGGTTTCCATAGCCTTGGCAGCTCATGACAAGAGCCTGAGGTGATTACTGACGTCATAAATAAGAGTGTCAATTGTTAAATCAACAACAGGAGTCACTGTGCACCTACTCCCCATGTAGGATCTCTGTCCTTAATATGTTGTACTATGCAAATTAATGGAAAAACTAGGACTCAAACAGTACTTTATACTTTGTGTATCTGTGGGTGCAAACTGTTGAAATCTTTACTTAGTATATACTAAATTGATCTTCTGAATATAAAGATAATTGAAAATGAATCTTGATGTGAATGGGATGGGAGAGGGAGTGGGAGATGGGATGGTTGTGGGTGGGAGGGAAGTTATGGGGGGGAGGGAGCTGCTATAATCCAAAAGTTGTACTTTTGAAATTTATATTTATTAAATAAAAGTTTAAAAAATAGGCATTTAATCCTCAAGACCTTGGAAACTATTGTTTCCTTTTTCTTTTTCTCTCTTCTCTCCTCTCTTCTCATCTCCTCTCCTCTTTTCTTTTTTCTTTGTTAAATAGTTAGAATCCCAAATACTTGGTTTATTACCACAGGAGAGAGATACAGCAGCTGGAAACAAGAGATTCCCTGGATTTGATTTGGTTTTGAAAAGTAAAAGTCTAGCCAAAGAACAATAATATAATAATAAAGAAAAGTCAAATTTTGCAAAAAGCAGCCTGTAGTAGGGAGAGATTTTATATTAAGAATCACGCCATGGCTCTCTCTATTAGCTGGGGAGATATTTAAAGGCTAAGTGAAGTCTTGCACAATCTCTTAGGTCAAAAAGTAAATGCCTACTCAACCACAGCATAGTTGTGGGTCTTTTGCTAACTCAGAACCCTCCTGCAATGACTGGGTTCAGAAAAAGAATTTTCCACTTCAAGATGAGCTATCTTAAAGGAACACATAGGCATACTCTATAGAGATAGATGCCACAATAAAGAAAAAGTAATCACAAATATGATAGATGAAGAACACTCACGTAATTTTTATAAAGTTTCAATGGAGGAGGTGAAAATGCATTTAAATATGAATTAAGTAATAATAATAACATGACCATTGCCTCTATAAAGAACACAACCTAGAATATAGAGCCACCTGGAGGAGATGGATAGGAAAGAGTAGATGAAACACGAGATTCTGGAAGTCTGTAAAAGAGTGAAGAATTTTAAAACCAAGAAAGGAATGTGAATTAGAAGGAGCATGAGTCATTAAGTCATAATGACACTGCTGAAAACACAGAAAGAGATACAAAAAAAAAAAAAAAAAAAAAACAGGAAAAAAAACTGAATAAAATCAAGGGAGAGGGAAAGAAGGAAGACAGGAAGAGTGAGAGAGAAGGAGGAGGGAAGGAAAACAAGGAGGAAGGATAGAAAAGAAAGAACTTAAGCATGGTATGGAAAAGCATGAGAAATCCAACATACACATAATTGGACTCTCAAATCAATGAAATACATTACATAGTAAAACATGTCAAGAAAAACCTCCCAAAATAACAAAATATTTAAATCTCTCTGGGAAAAGTGCACCATTCCCAGAAAGAAGAAAAACAGATATTACTGCTTAATTCTATGGAAGTTACCTGAATACACTGTTGAAGTCATTTATGATCGTGAAAATGAAAAACATTAGGTTGGCTCACTCTTCTCCTAATCTAAAACTAACCAAAATGCCACTTAGGTTTAAAGAAAATCAGTAGTTTTAAACATGGGAGAATTCAGACTATTTTATATGTATATTTCATGCTCAATCTACTAGAAAATATCTATGTCAAATAAAAAATAACTGCAAAAACTATGGCAAAAGACCCACTGAATGTATTTAACTGGAGGATTAAGATTTCACAAGTATGGGGACTGTGTTACAAAAAGGAAGATAATGAGATAAACATGGAAAATTTGAAATGTTACAACTAACCAAAGTGTGGAAAAGGTAGGCTCAAAAATGAGACATTTAGATGTATTTTTTCTCCTATTTAACAGAGATTAAAGAAAATCAGTTAAAAACTGACACATCATGGAAAAGAATAGTTTATTTAATGTTATAAAGGTAGTCAAAAAAAGATGCTCATCTAAAACCGGATAGTAGAGAGAAAGTTGAAAGAAGAGGGAGAAGAAATATTAAAACATTTTGCTGTTACTCATGATAGGGACTTAACAGACAATGCCAAAGGAATGTAGCATTAAGAAGTTATATAAAGTTGTTCTAGGGTGCCACAGCCGCCTGTGGCACCAGCATCCCATATCAGCGCCAGTTCGAGTCCCAGCTGCTCCACTTCCGATCCAGCTCTCTGCTATGGCCTGGGAGGGTAGCAGAAGATAGCCCAAGTCCTTGGGCCCCTGCACCTTTGTAGGAAACCCAGAAGAGGCTCCTGGTTCCAGCTTCAGATTGGCATAGCTCTGGCCATTGCAGCCATCTGGGAAGTGAACCAGTGGATGGAAGACCTCTCTCTCTCTCTCTCTCTCTCTCTCTCACTGCCTCTGCCTCTGCCTCTGCCTCTCTGTAATTCTGCCTTTGAAGTAAATAAATAAATCCTTAAAAAAAGTTGTTCTAAGGATAAGCAAGTAAAAAATTTCTAAGTCTTCAAACTTATCAGAAGAAACATATACACACATAAAGCAAGACAAGTTACATGGTAAAAGTATTTCAAAGTAATATTTTTAAAAAGTCAAACAAACATACTATCATATCATTAAATGCAAATTATGTAAACTCATCTACTCAAAGAAAAATATTTGTAGATAGTATCATAGAGAAGACTCCATTGTGTGATGTATTAGAGAGGTAAAGCAAAAAAACTAAGAATGGCTAACAGTAAAATGATGGGCAAATATATAGCAAGCATAAACAAAAGGAAATCAGAGATTGGGATGATAATCTCAAAGGTTAGCTCAGCACATAAACTATTAATTGACATAAATAAGGGTACTTATTTACTTACTATGCAGCTTTATAGGACTAAAAGGTATAATCTGAAAAGAAGTTCTCTATGTCTATTTACCAAGTAATATATCAATATTCCTGATGACAGAACTACAAATAATACAATCAGAAATAGGTACAGTCACATTAGCAGGAGATACAGACATAGATACAGATATAGATCTATCTATCTATATATGGTGGTAGTCTATAATACCTATAATATAGAAATGTATTATGGCCTAAAAAATAATGAACAAGGGCTGGCGCTGTGGCGTAGCGGGTAAAGCTGCCGCCTGCAGTGCTGACATCCCATATGGGCACTGGTTCAAGTCCCGGCTGCTCCACTTCCAATCCAGCTCTCTGCTATGGCCTGGGAAAGCAGGAGAAGATGGCCCCTGCACCCACGTGCGAGACCCGGAAGAAGCTCCTGACTTTGGATTGGCACAGCTCTAGCTGTTGCGGCCATCTGGAAGGGAACCAGAAGATGGAAGACCTCTCTCTCTCTCTCTCTCTCTCTTTCTCTCTCTCTCTGCCTCTGACACTCTGTAACACTGCCTTTCAAATAAATAAATCAATCTTAAAGAAAAAATCCACAGGTGATTTTGATGGGTACATGCCAAATCCTACCTGCTAAAACTTAGATGTCTCTAAATATTCAATTAATCACCACCCTGAAAGGGCATATTTTAGATACAAAGAAAACATTTAAAAATTAACAGTAAAAATTGTCATGAAAACATTAATTGGTCACAATGCAGAAAAACAAAACAAGAAAAGTAAAATCACACACTACCAAGAAATTTTAAAAGTTCTTTGTGAAACAACAGGGATATTCAAAAATCAAGACTGCACAATATATAAACTGACAACAAAAACCTCAAAAACTTTTGTGACTCATTTTAAAAAGCAGCAATAATTAGTAAAGTCATACTTATATTACTAAACAAGAAATTAGAATAAATCAGTTGAATATCCAGCCAGTGAGATTAGAATTAGATCAACAATATAAACAAAAGGAAACATATAGAAGTATAAATATTAAAGCAAGGCTATGAAATGAAAATATAGAACAGGCAGAACTCTAACAAATATAAAAGTTTTTAAAATACACGATGGATCCATATAAAGTGAAATATTTCATACAGTTAACAAAGGAGGGACACAAAAGAAAAATCAGTCATCACAAATAGAAGGAATTTAAATAATCATATCAGAGGTCTTTGGACAACTTTGCAAAAGAATTTGAAAGTCAAGTTGAGGGGCCAGCACTGTGGCATAGCAGGTAAAGCCACACTCATAATGCCACCATCCCATATGGGCACTGGTTCAAGTCCCAGTTGCTCCACTTCTGATCCAGCTCTCTGCTATGGCCTGGGAAAGCAGTAGAAGATGGGCCAAGTCCTTGGGCCCCTGCACCTGCATGGGAGACCCAGAAGAAGCTCCTGGCTCCTGGCTTTGGATAGGCCAGCTCTGGCTATTGCAGCCACTTGGGGAGTGAACAGCAGATGGAAGACCTCCCCTCCTTTCTCTCTCTATCTCCCTCTCTCTCTGCCTCTGCCTCTCTGTAACTCTGCCTTTCAAATAAATAAATCAATCTAAAAAAAAAAAAAAGAAAATCAAGTTGAGATGTGTGATATTCTGGGAAAGGATAACTTCATTAACACTTATTTCAGAAGGGAGAAAAATCTAAACTGACCAATTACTCTAAAAGAAATAAATTTGTTAAATAGCTTCATCTTTTTACCTCTTGCAAGAAAAAAAAGCCCAAGTTTCATGGCAGGAGTTTTTTTTAACTTTTATTTAATAAATAGACATTTCAAAAGCACAACTTCTCGATTATAGAGACTTTCCCCCCCATAACTTCCCTCCCACCCACAACCATCCCATCTCCCACTCCCTCTCCCATCCCATTCACATCAAGATTCATTTTCAATTATCTTTATATTCAGAAGATCAATTTAGTATATACTAAGTAAAGATTTCAACAATTTGCACCCACAGATACACAAAGTATAAAGTACTGTTTGAGTCCTAGTTTTTCCATTAATTTGCATAGTACAACATATTAGGACAGAGATCCTACATGGGGAGTAGGTGCACAGTGACTCCCGTTGTTGATTTAACAATTGACACTCTTATTTATGACGTCAGTTGTCGCTCCCCCTCTTCGTGGAGGAACAACACAGGACCCTGCGCTGTTCTTTCGTCTGCTCGGCCCTCCCCGGGTTTGCTGCTGGTTCTTCCCGGGTTGGCTACTATCCCTTCCACCTCCGTGGAAGGGCAGTTCCCCCTGGCCACATTCCCCACTTCCACAGGGGAGCGGCACACCGCCGGCCGGCTCTCTTCGGGGGCTGCACAGGTGTTCCCTCAGATGTTCCCCATAGATGTTCCTGATGCATGCCGTCTCTCTCCTCCTTTATAGTCCTCCTCCGCCAATCCCAACTCGGCTGCCCACACGCCGAGTACGCTGCTCTCCTCCAATCAGGAGCAAGTCCTACAGTTTATCAGTTGAACTGGAGGCAGCTGTGCGGAAGCTGTTTACTTCTCTCCCAGCGCCATATTGTGGGAGAGCAGATGCATAGAATAAGTCTTAATTCCAGTAACTCAGTCTAGTCCGGATTGCTCCCCACAGTCAGTAATCACCCCAGGCTCTTGTCATGAGCTGCCAAGGCTATGGAAGCCTCTTGAATTCACCAACTCCAACCTTATTATTTAGACAAGGCCATAGTCAAAGTGGAAGTTCTCTCCTCCCTTCAGAGAAAGGTACCTCCTCCTTTGATGGCCTGTTCTTTCTGCTGGGATCTCACTCACAGAGATCTCTCATTTAGATTGATTTATTTATTTATTTATTTATTTATTTATTTTTTGCCACAGTGTCTTGGCTTTCCATGCCTGAAATACTCTCATGGGCTTTTAGCCAGATCTGAATGCCTTAAGGGCTGATTCTGAGGCCAGAGTGCTGTTTAGGACATCTGCCATTCTATGAGTCTGCTGTGTATCCCGCTTCTCATGTTGTCTTGTTTATGTGATCTCTTCAAACTGAAACTGATCACTTTGACTATTGAGATGGCATTGGTACATGCCACCTTGATGGGGTTGAACTGGAATCCCCTGTAAATGCCTAATTTTTAATTGCTTTTTTCTTTGTAAAAATAATAAAATGACCAGAATTCTGTCTTACAGCTGTTGATGTTTTTAACCGTATGTAGTTTATGAATGTACTAGTTTAAAAGTGTTTATGGCTGTATAAAATGAGCATATGGTTAGATCTGTCCCAGCAATGTATGAAATGCAACCCAAGCCCGCCATAATGCTTCATTTTACTTTGATAGCCATGTCTAATTAGAAAGGCTGCAATGGAAAAATCCACCCAAATTATATAGGTGAGAAACAAGGAGAGAAAACTTGAAAAGGATTCTCAGAAATAGGATCAACATTATAGTAATAAATTCAGAAAGGATAATCTGTCCCACTCGATCTTCCACACACCCCATTTCATAAAACCCTTAAATGATTTCCCATCCCATTACTTGTTATCTGAAAACCAAAGCTTTTAACATAGCCAACCAAGATTTCTGTGGTTTGGTCTTACCTGCCTCTTCACCTCCACTTCATATTTCACCCCTATGTAGTTTTAGCTGGGGTAGAAAGCTTTCCTTACATCCTTCATGCCTGGCATTTTCTCTCCTGAGAGAAAATGTATACACTTCCTCTTCTGTCTGGAGAATCTTGCTCCTTCCTCTTTGTCTGCTTAAATAATATTCTTCCCTCCGACTTCAGCTATGTGTCTCCTCTTCAAAGTAGCCCTCCTTGATAGCTGCTCTATTGTATCTTCTGACAAAATTTTATACCTTTCTATTGTAATTGTCGTGTCTCCTCCCCCAGCTGTGTGCTCCAAGAACATGTCTGTTCTTACAAGCATTTTAATCCATAGGCTTATCAGAGCGTCTGGCACATAGTAAGTATATTATTGATAGCTTTGAATGAATAAGTGAATGAAAGAAATAATGATACCATTTGCCATTGAATGCTAACATATGAGATATCTATCTTATTTCAACACAAAGGCAGATCTTCCTTTCAGAAAATATGAAGTAAAGCAATGAAAAAAGAAAAAAAAATGAGTCTAATTAAGTGTCCTTGAGGAAGAATTTTTGATCTTGTAAAGTTTTGCATATTTACTTCTTATGTTGGTTGAATATGAAAGGTACCCAGGAGTCTTGAATTTACATCAAAACTATCTAAACTCTTAAGCTTACAAAAATGAGCAAGTAGTTTAATGACAGGTTTTTAGAAGATCTATTTGGCATTTTCTGCTTATAATTGGATTAGCATTACAAGAAGCAGATCAAATTTTCTTACACATTTCTTATTTCTACCCTTGATCCTATACTAAATCAGAAAGCCTGAGTGAGCAAGGGGGAATATGTATATTTATTTTAATATATTGTAATCTAGGCCTTTGTCCTCTAAATTCACATAAAAAGGTTACTTCAGGTTTTGAGTTCTCATTTCTCATTTTTCCACATTGCAGAAGGAATTATTCTAAAAACTGCAGAATGTTAGAGATAGGAGGGGACTCAGAAGTCATCTATCAGGGCTTTCATTTTATGGATGAAGGAACTTGGTACACACAGAACCCAAGAGATAAGAATTCCAGTTTCCACACCTCCTTCTCCAGATCTTTTTCTAACCAACCCTGCTCATGGAGAAAGACAAGGGTTGGAGGGAATGTTACATGCTATTAGCATATCAAAGCTAGTTTTCTTCTCCATTAGACTTAAAGATAGAATAACAAAAAAGTTTATCTTGAGAATACATGGCTTTTATGTAAATACCATGTTAATGACATAAACACCTGTCAACTTTAAAGTTCATTTTTTCTTAAACTTGACCTTTCATGCCATCTAAAAGGTACCACTTTTGAACCATGTGATAATTATGCACAGCAGAAAGATACACAGAACTTTAGCATAGACAGATGAACAAGTGTGCTTTCACAAGCTCATGGAAAATGGAATTAAGGGATAAATTTTGGTATAAAAATTCTGAAACACAGGCATACTAGAGGTCTTTAGAACATTCATGGAAAATTTGTGTGTGTTTTTTAAAGTTAAAGGCAGAGTGACAGAAAGGCACGACAGACGGGGTGGAGGATTCTCCATCCCCTGGTTCTCTACCCAGATGGCTGCAACTGTTGGGGCTGGGCCAGTCTGAAGTAAGGAGGCAGGAAGTACATTTTGGTCTCCCACATGGGTGGCAGGGGCCATCTTCTGCTGCCTTCCTTGAATGTGAACTGGAACTCCCATATGTATGTCTACATTTTAAGAGATATTTTTGTACCATAAATAAATTTATCCTTTAATTCTATTTTTCCATAGACTCTTTGAACTAGCCTCATCTGTTGTATTCCAGACCCCTTTACTTATGAGCTGAAACCTTGGACAAATTACTTAGATTTTGAACCATGGTTTCTTCTATCTGTACAACTAGAACTTTAGAATCTGCTTCACAAACAGGCTGAATGGATTATTCTTGGTAAACCAATAGGCAGGTAAATATATAGTCAGTAAATCAAATGCTCCATAGATTTTTTTTTTTTTTTTGGACAGGCAGAGTTAGAAAGGTTTTCCTTTTTCCGTTGGTTCACCAACCCTCTCCCAAATGGCCGTTACGGCCAGCGCACTGCGCCAATCCAAAGCCAGGAGTCAGGTGCTTCCTCCTGGTCTCCCATGCGGGTGCAGGGCCCAAGGTCTTGGGCCATCCTCCACTGCCCTCCCGGGCCACAGCAGAGAGCTAGACTGGAAGAGGAGCAACTGGGACTAGAACCCAGTGCCTCAACCGGGACTAGAACCCTGTATGCCAGTGCCGCAGGCGGAGGATTAGCCAAGTGAGCCGCAGCACAGGCCTGCTCCGTAGATTGTTAAGAGGAGTGGGTGGTATGATAATTCCTGACACATAAATGCTGTGTAGCTAACTCACACTTTCGCTTCCTTTGATGGAGCTGCTTAACTCACCTTGGGTGAAGTTTTCCATTTAAACCTAATGCTAATGCAAGTCTTTTTAGGAAAGGCACATTGGAAATATCTCATGTCAGAGTTGCCGAATATAAAACAAGTAGTGAGTATTTTGTTTTGTATTAAGCATTTAAGTGGTTTTTAAAATGACCTCATGATGGTTGCTGTTGTAAATGACAGGAACATGTGCATGCTCTTGTGATTGAAAATTGCTACTTACTAAAACTCCAAACTTTTTTAATGTATTGATGGAGAGTATTTGCATACTTGGTTTGAAGTCCTGTCCACTTAATAGACTTGACTATCAACCAGAAAATAACAGATATTTTAGTACAAACAAGCAACTCAAATTCAGTCTGCCTCATGAAGCAGATTAAATTGTTTAGAAGGAGGCAATGGCTTTATGACACTTAAGGAAAATACCACTTTAGGCTGAAATATTGTTTCAAACCTGCAGATTCTGGCTTTTTCCACTAAGAACTCTACAGCTTTGGGGAAAGATAGTCAAGTATAATGGGATAATTAGTGTTATCTTCCTCCAGTTCCAAGTACCACAAGGAAGGAGCCAATTAGCTTCCAGGTGCTGTAGAGTTGTTGAAAAAACATTAAACTAGAAACTTGGAATCTTGGGTTTTCTCTTGGCACTATATGGCATTGGACAAAATCACCTTTCTCTTTCAGTTGCTAGTTTCCTTATTAATGAAGTTACAGGACAGGACTGGATGAGAGTCTAACTAAAAGACTAGACCTTGAATCTACCTCACTTACCAGAAAGACATTTTCCCACTAAAAAGACATTTTCCCACCAGAAATGGGGGTCTAATACCTGAGACCTCGTTCTCTTATATGATAATCTATTACATGCATTTATACCCCTTGTTCTTCCTGTGTATAACACATCTTCAGTTCTTTAAAGAAAGCAATTTGTTCCTTCTTTCCTACTATTTTTCCAGGCCAAATATCCTTATTACTCTACATAATGAGATAGTTTCACGTTACCTGGTTTTGTGCCAGAGCAGAGGAGCCCTCACTGTTCACTGGCCCCTTTTAATTTCTTTCTAGGACCTTGCCAGTGTGGAGGAAGGAGACCAAGATTTCATAGCTTCATATCCATCCTGGGCTTCCCCAACATATCCACAAGAGGTCCTATGACAATGATCGGTTAGCCCGGAAAGCTCTCATCAAAGGAGGAAATAAAGTTAGGTCAGGATAACTCATTTGTTAAGAATCCAAGGAGTCTTCTAGTTATTTTCTGCTTTCTTTGCTAATTGCTCATAACTAGTCAATCATCTCTACTAGAATTTTCTCCAGAAACTGGAAATGTAAGATGCTTTGGCTTATAGACTCAGGAATCTGACTGTCCTGGTTTTTCTTGTTGTGGATACAATGTTGATCCAGGTGCCATACTCTGAATTTTCCCCCAATCATCTATTTACATAAAGAGGCCCTAGCAACTCATAATTTTCCATGAGACTGACTTTTTTCCACCAAAGCCCCTACATACTTTTGTTTTGCTTCCTTTTTTTTTTTTTTTTAATCATATCACCTGCAAATACCTCTAAAACAAAGGATGCAAAGCTGGTGATTGCTTCAGGAAGCCTGAATGTAGGTGCCAATGGGAAGGATATACCCTCTCCTGTTCTTACAGGCCTCACTAAGCTTTCTATTTTCTTCACCCAGCATTCTCACACATTTTTACTACTGGACAGCTCCATGAAATGGTTTGAGTTTGTAACCCCTGTTGGTTCTGCCCCTTTCAATTTGAAGATTATTTTTCTTGGAAATGGAATCACCATAGGAGTTGCTGCCAAAGTTTTCCACATCTTTGCTCACTCAGGGCTCTCTGTCTAGGAGCCCTTTCTCCAGTTCTTCTAATTGTTGAGGATCTTACTGACATTATCTCATATAACAGCAACAATAACAACAACAATTTGTTGTGCAGCTGCTATGACCTGGGCACTGTGCAGAGAAAGAGACCTGCTCCCAGGTGCAGCTCCTAGGTGAAGAACTTAAAATAGCTTGTACTGTGATGATCTTGTACTTGAAGGCAGGAGTCAAATCCTGGTTCTGCCACCTAGTGACTATTTAGCTTGCAGCAAGTTTTTAAACTGCTCATTGCCTCAGTTTCTTCATCTGTGAACGGAGGTGAATGCAGATACCCCTTCGTGATGCTGTTGTAAAGGTTAAGGATCATTTTTGAAAATACAGAGTGTGGAGAATGTCCTTGACACATATGAGCTCTCAGTGTTAGCTATCTTTGTTATTAGAGAATAAGTGGAATAAAAAATTTCCCTGACTCCCTTCTTTCCTGCCCCAACTTTACATGTATATTAGCACTGTGATGTTATAATATAATGATCTCTCTTCAAGATACTGGTTCATAAAAGATTGTAATATTTCCTATTGTTTTTAAAATTATTTATTTATTTGGAAGGCAGAGAGATTTAGTAATTTTACAGGCTGTTACCTTGGATTCAACTCCTGTTGAATCCATTTGCTATACTTTTCACATAGCTCAACTTATTCTGTTCTTTTTCTTCCTGAAAGTCATTGCTATCTTGTCCTTTCCATCCTTGGAGATGTACTTTTCTGTCTACATTTTTATATGCCTTTATTCAATCAAGCTCTTTGAAAGTGCACCTTATAAAACAATACTACTTTCTTCAAATCTGCCTTGATTTTTCTTCTTTGTCATTTCTATTTTTTCCCAGAATTGAGATCCTAATGCGTTCTTATCTCCCTGGGGACTTCTTCCCTCTTGGTGTTCCCCTTGAGCAAAGATTCCTATCTGTGTTTCCTTGGAGCTGTCTGAAATCTGCATGCATGGATGACACATTTCCTGTTTGTGGCTACTACAAACCACAGGAGGCATGTGTTCTGTTTTCACAGTCATCACCCTGGCCTTGATGGGAACTGTATTACTTCTGGTATCTCAGTTTCAATGATTTCATCTTCAGGGCTCCATGTCCATCCTTCCATCTTCATCATCCAGATATGTCATCTTCTATCTCGTCCAGACCTACAATCAATGGATCGCAGGCATTCTCATTCTTAAGGACAGATGACTTCTCCCCCTCTTCCCAAGACAGGACCCATGGCCCATTAATATAACCATGGCCGGCAAGCACTCCTAACTCATTTTAACTAATCCTTTCTCATTCATCCTGACAAAGCTGCAGCCTGGTACCTTCTCCAATCAGCAGTTAAACTTTATTGGAAAAAAATCAAATATGCATGCAGAATTTTTTTGTACTTTAAGTTCAAGAGCTTAAACTTCAAATAGTCCCTCAAACCTTCCTGATTATTCTATATCCAGTCAGCTCATAGTCTACCCATAAATGACTCAATGTCTCTCTTGACCATACTCTATGCAGGCTCCTCTGAGCCCTTTTGTGTCTAGACCCTGACCTTGAACTCTGTCCTTGGTCAGTTTAGTACAGTTTTAACAGGGATGATGTGGAGTCCATTGAGCAGAAATCCTCTGCCCTTCTCATTTGGTCACCCTTAATATCTGATCAAATTCCTTATCCCCTACCCTTAATGTCTTACTGTCCTTGGTATCTTAGTCTTGCCTGCCTTGAGCAAGAATGCTGTCAAGTCAGGTTAGGTTCTCTGATCTTTCCTCTTAGTCATTTTCCATCCACTGACCCCTACCCTGCTCTGTGGCTGTAAAGTCCCACTTCTCCCAATTGCATCCAGTCGAGCTGCTGTCCCCTACTTCAAAACCCCCATTTGCAGTAGTAGCTCTTGAAGAAAATCTTCCTTACTGTCTTTGACAAGTGTCACAAGCATGTTTTCTTTAGCACAAAGTATCATGCCTCATGCTTTTCCTTTTCACCTTCCTGTATTCCCTCTCCCCTTGCTCTTTAGCTGATCACCTTGGCTCATGCCTCATTTAGAAAGTAGAAGCCCTTGGTCAGGCAAGAATTCACTCTCTTTCTTTACTTGTTATGTTGGGGAAATGCCCCTTCTCCTAGCAAATGGCAGTCCTTCAACTCCAAATCACATCCCTTCATCCATTGTCAAGGACTTCAGTTCTACCTTCATCCTCTCTCTTCAAATGCTAATTCTTTTCCTATGGATGAATTGATCCCACCTTTGCTAACATACTGTGGAACTTTCCATATTAAAAAAAGGGATGGTGATTGTGGCATATTGGGTTAATCCACTGCTTGGGACTACCACATCCTGTTTTAGAGTATTAGTTTCAGGCCCTGCTACTCGGCTTCTGATGTAGCTTCCTACTAATGGATCTTAGGAAAGCAGAGGATGATGGTTCAAGTGCTTGGGCCTCTGTCCACCCACCTCCAGGCTCCTGGCTTTGGGATGGCCAGACCTGCAGGCATTTGGGGAGTGAACCAGTGGATGGAAGACATCTCTCTCTCTGCTGCTGCTGCTGCTCTTCCTTCTAAGTTAATAAACAAATAGATAAACATTTTTAAAACACAAGAAAGAGAGGGAAATTCCTTTAGCCGATTCCTTCCAACAGCTACTGGACTACTGGCTTCCTTCCATGACAAAACTTCTCCATGATTTGTCTAACATGAAATCTCCCATTTCTTTACTACTAGTCACCCCTCAATCTGCTCTGATATATCTTCTACTTCTAGCATTCCATAGTGTGACCGCAGAGAACTCTGTGTAACTGAATCCCTCCTTGTCCTCCTTGACCTCTTAGTAATCTTGTGCACCAATGACCATTTCCTGCTTTTAGAAGTAGCCCCTCCTCTGAGATTCTGAGGCTCCCTAGGTTCTTCGGTTTCCCTCTTTCTGAGTATTTCTCAATTCTTCCTTTGATCATACCGATAAATGTTGACATTTCTTTCAACTCCAGCTTAGGGCTCATTTTCTTTTTTCTTAGAAGGTTTTTCCTAGGTGATTTATTTTTTTCTAGAAAGGAAGGATATGCTTTTAAGTACTATCTATATGCTCACACCTCAGAAATCTGTCTCCATCACAGACTGTTATCACCGAGGCATCCATAGATGTCTAAGCTCTAGTATGTAACATCTAGACAATTGTGCTTAACACCCTTTCAGTTATTTCCCTCGCTCTGTACTGGCTAATCTATAGCTCCCGAAACCTATTCACACAACCTACATGTTGTTGGCTTCTCCTTCTGACTCCCTACCCTCAGCCTCTCCATCTCCACCTGCTGACAGTTCCACTTACACTGTGTCTTCTAATCCATCCATCTTCCTCATCCCCTCTTGACAACATTCCCCTAGTCCAGGTCGCCAGCATCTCTTTACTGAGCCCCAGCATCTCTTTACTGAGCCCCTTACAGTAATCTCCTACTTTATCTCTCTGTTTCTACATTTATCTCATCTCATTTATTGTACACACAGTATTCACGGTGATCTTTACAGTGAAAATTTGATCATGGTGCTCCTCTGCCTAACATCCTTCAATGGCTTAAGGGCAGCCACAGTTTATGCTCTCTCTAATCAAGCCTGCACCTGCAGTCATCCTTACTCACCTTGCTGCATCCCTGCAGACCTTCTTTCACCGCCTCAGACACAGAATGAACTTGCTGTACGTGGAACACTCATCCCGCACAGCCTGTGTGTGGCACGTTCTTCAGGTCTCAGATACCAAAGGCAGATCTCAGATACTTGCTGTTTTTCCGGATACAGCTGGGTCTTTTATTTCCTTAATACTCTTGTCTTTCCCCTGCCTCCTCCCCAGACTGTCATCTTCATGAAGGCACGGATGCCTTTTGTTTGCATACACAAATCCACCAAACATCTACATCTCTGGCAAGTGTTGTGTTGAAACAGAAGTTGGAGCTGACACAATCCCTAATGCTTTGGGGACTCCTGAATTCATCTCTGTGAAGCTCAGAAGTGTGATTCTGTAGAATGGATGCAGATTTTCATATTAATTACGGCTCCATGTTTCCCTGTATTTAACTATGGTATTTGCCAAAGTGGGTCAAATAAATCCTTTGACCTGAGAATTTAACTAAAATTGTGCCCTTTTATCATGTCTGCCTGTCCTACTACCTTGGGTTTCTCAGCACTTACACTGATTCATATCTCTTTTTTTCAAAATCTACTTATATCTTATCTTTCTTGCTAAAAGTAGGATGAAAAGAAGAAGTAGATATCTTACCACGGTGCTTAATTTTGTTGATACAGTAAAAATTCAGAAACTAACTAGGCTACTTAGATTACATGTTCTTTGGAAATTAGAAAAAATGAGAATATGAGTTAGAATAAAGTGTAGGTGGTAATGTCCATAGGCAGAACCCATAGATCTCTGTATCTTTATAGAAATGGAAAGTTTTAATGTTAGACATATAAGAATGTATTATAATATCTTTATAACTTTCACAGAAATTTTTTTTTCAAGAATGACAATTATTTTCCATGTATTGCCTGTTCAATAGTTTAATATTTGAGAGAACTCCATAAAGGTCATGGAAAATGGAACTAAAAGATCAGTTTATTTGAGGGCAAAAAATTTTGGAAATCTGTGTACAGATTTTTCATACTATGTGTTTTCCATGAACTTTGTGAAGACTTCCCTCATCCCTAAATCAAACAGGAACTGTGGTAGTAATCAACAAAGGTGTTATTTTCCCTCACAGTCTTACAAAAAGCATATTCAGAGCTAAAGTTTATTTTTAATACATCTACATCATTGTGACAAGAATTCAATATATTTAATAAGTAGTTAGAGAGTAGATATTTCTCTTAGGATTAGTAACCTATGACTAGGATTATTCAGGTGCCAACATTATTAAATAATATGAGTTGAAATAAAAATCAGTATAACATTTAAAATTCATTTATATGCTCAATTTTAATGGGGGAGAGAACCACATAAAACAAGGAAGACCTAAATTAAGAACAGAGCCCTCACTTTATTAAGTGCTAGTGAGAAATGAGTATGTTTCTTCCACAGGTATTGATGGTTTTGCTCTGAGTATTCTGGGTTGATTCGAACATAGAGAGTGTTTTTCCTTAGCAGGAACAATAAATAAATAAAATGGAACAAGTTGAGAGATAGAGAGGAATAAGCTCTGGAAAAAAACAGTGCAACTGAAACTAAAGTAACTGAATGGAAGATGTTTTCATAATGAACTTTTATGTTTAACAAGCCCAGACACTTGGAACAGTGTAAGCTATATTAAAGCCTTTTATGAAAGGATTATGTTTTGTATGATGAGTGTTTTAATATAAGTATGGTACACAGCGTAAAATAGAACTACATTTAACTCAAAGTAATTATGAGAATTCAGGCAAAATTATTTTTCTCCTGTACTATCACATTGATACAGAAAAAAAAATTTACTGCTAGAACCTTTCACCAACATGTCTCTGTTTCAATTATTTTTGGCAGTATATATTGCGTCTCTGCCTCAGCTACCTCTTATATCGACAGTTGGTAGCACAAGCCTTTTAACGTACAAAGGGTAGCAGCTCTTCAGCCAATCTGTGATAAAAGGGAAAAAATGAAATCACTATGGAAACTGCAGGAAGGATCTAAAAGCTCTCTTTATAAAGTAAACGTCTGATGTTTGTGACTGCAGGGGTAAAAAATTCATAAATCTCTATGATGCTATCACTTCTGATTTGTTATCACTGCAAATGCCAACTCGATGCAGCCTGACCTCCGCTTCATTAAGTGTTGTCTGCTCAGAAATAGTTACCATTCACCAGGAGGAAGACCCTAGTCTGCACTCAGGGCTGGGGGTTAAGGGACTGGTGTGGAACTCAGAGCAGAAACTAATTTGGTTAGAATGTTTCCTTTCTCTTCTCATTTGATTGTTTTTTTCTTTTAATGCACAGTGACTTGATGGAGTCAGGCACACTGAATTGTTCTGTGTTGCTTCGTTTTTCATTCAGAAATGGAGCAAATCTCAGACACAACTCAACTCAGAAAACTGTTTTGTCCCATGATGCGTCCGACTTTGATCTTGGATTGAAAAACACTAACTCCCTCCTTCCAATCAAAAGGCAAATAAATACCAAGCAGAAGCAGTTTCCACTTCACCACCTTGGGCCCCAGGACGAAAAACTGAAGGAGACCGTGACTGCGTGAGCTCCGGTTCATCTGTTCTGGGGACAGCAGCAGACACCTGTGTCCAGGAAGGAGCTCCAGAATAGCAGGCAGTTCTCAGAAGTTAAGTGACTTTCATAAGAGCATTGTCTTGTTGTTTAAGTAGAGTTCTTTTTATTTGATAACAGTTCACTGTGGAAGATAGACTGTAGGGTCAAGAGGACACTGAGAAGTTCTGTGAAATTCTGCAAATTCGAGAACCGAATTCAGAGGGAGATGCATATTCAAGTAAGTAGACTGATTTCAGCATCGCCTATACCTCTAGGCTTATTTCCCCAGTGTTTATAATCAAATATTAGTTCTTTAGTTAGACTTTCAGGCAATAGAAACTGTTGCTTTTTAAAAAAGTTTGTGGCAACTTGACTACAGTTGTAATGCCTTGAATTGTCACACTGATGTGCATGGTAATTGATTTCATATTGTCATGCTGTATTTAGACAATTATGAATACCACTAATCTAATGTTTCAAGGTCCTCATGAACAATTAGCAATTCTGTACTAACATTTCAGACACACTTTTGATGACAATAGTGTAAGTTAAGTTCTATAAATCCTAAAATGGATGTTAGTTAAACGATAATTAGAAAAAAAATCAGAAAATAAAACAAGTGTACTCTAGTAGTGAACATAAAAATCTCAGCAAAATTAACAAAGAAAATACATTGCTTTATATAAGGTATTTGATTAAAATAAAAGTATATGACATCTGCAATACTGACTTTATTGAACTCTACGAATAATAACTAACTTGACTTTTTGTGTGTAGCTTTAACAATTGCTTTCTCTTACATTATAAGAATGTTAATGATTAGTTATGCAGAATCAAATAGAAATGTGTATGTGGGCACCCAAACATAAATACAGGCATACTTTCATTTGAAAATATTTAAATGGCTCATGATACTGACTACACTGATGCTTTTTTGTGCATATAATGAAAGCCAATTATCTGTGGAGAAAACTTGACTGGGTGGAAGGAAATTAAATTGGTTTTTAAAGAATTCTTTAAACAGCAGTAGCTAGGAAAATGTCCAATAGTATGTTAGTTCAGGCTTGTAGTGACTTTGCTCTATTGATAAGTCATGCTTTGTCCTGACTTTAATCAAAGGTTTGGATTGGGAAGACTGTGCAGGATAGAGGAAAGGGAAAAGAGCACTTAATATGAAAACATTCTACAAATGACTGGAAGCTCTAGAAATAACAGTTGGAGAAGTCAGGTCAGTCCTACTTCACTGAAACCACAGGATGCAAAATATTGGTCTCCTGGAAAAATTCCAAAATTGCAATTCTTAAAGGAAAATTCATATTCTAAAATATTCTGTGATTAAAAAAAATTATACTGAGTAATGTAGTAGAATAAAATCCTTACCAAGTTTTCCACCTGATTTCCTTGTGAGAGTTCCCCAACTTCTATGGAATGTTTTTGTGATGAATATTGTCTCGTCAATCAGCTACAAGTTTTGTTTTATTTATTTTTTTTAATATTGTGCTCTAAGTGCAGACAATGTGAGAGCCTTTATAGAAACTGGAAAACACATTGTTTCGTTTGCACACACAACAATGCAGACGTTCCCTGTGTTACCATTCAAAATCCTAACATTCTGTTTTCTGTGTGTATGTTCTCAAGAGTTGCCTTCCAGCCACTGTGGTAGAATAAGGCAGGCAAAATACGTACCATTAACTCAAATTGTCACTTGCTTACTAACTGATGAGTAAAACATTTCATTCAACTTTTCTGAAACCAAGTAGTTATCTAATTTAAACTGCGTATCAGGAAAGTTGATCAGGTATACTCTGTAAACATACATTGATGTGTTATAGTGGCAGGCTTATTAGAGAAAGAAATAATGTTCCTTCTGTTAGACCAATTGCAGGTGCTTGGATGATGTGAATACCTTCTCGTGTTTTTCACTAAGTTTTCCATGACTTTTCAGAGTAGCACTCTCAGAAGTAGCTTTTCAATTAGTTGTGGATTAAATGAAAACGTAAGTAATGTTACTCCATTCTAGATCTTAAGTATTGGAAAGCCTTAGTTTATAATTCATAATATGTTTTCTAAGCAGTCAAGCTGCATGATCAGATTTTTTGCAGATTACAATTAGGAATATATTTGTGATAATACTTTCCTTTTACACCCTGCAGAAATTTCTCCAGTCTATCTTTCCCCAACTTAGAGTAAGTTCTGTGAATTACTAAGTAGTAAGTTCTGTGACTCCCTAAATATTATAGCCTCCAAAGGAGTCTTGGAAGTTGTTCCTAGTTTTGCATTGTATTTCTTCTGTTAGAAATTCTTTGTAATTCTGTCATTAATTTCCAGCTGGCAATCGTCAGACATTGAGATTCCTCATGAGCTTTCAGTCCAGACCAGAATTTACTCTGCAATCTTGAATCAGCCAACTGAGATAAGACAAGGGCCTTTAATTAGAATTTTAATATGTAATCTAAGCCATTTGTAGATTATGCTCAGAGGTGAGCATCTACGTATTTAATAACTGCTTGGAGAACTTAGATAATGTTGAATTTGGTGGAGAGATTGTTTGCAACTTTGCTGGAGTTGGGTTACTTTCAATATTTCCCAGAGAGGCCCTCAGAAGTTAGACCAGTGTGCGGTTTATTGTGTGAATGAATAACTCAATATGCCTAGCCTGTCCTAGGGGGAAGTTACAAAAATCGGAATATTCTGTAATATGAAGAAGCTGTTCTGTTTTCCTTTCACATTTCTTCTGGGAAGCCTAATTTTAAGCCTCTCAGATCAAACTCCGTGGATGAAAAGGTTTAACTACTCAGTGGAACACCAGGGGAATTCGCTCACCCCCCCCCCCCCCCCGCGCTCCTGTTAATGAGTGGGACCCCTAAATCTCTAGTGCTGACTCCTTAATAACTCAGCATAGGAAACAGCTCTGGGGGTTGTGTTCTTGCTTGCTTTTATTTACCTGTGTGTATATTTATTTATTTTTGTTTACGTCTCAGGAGAGGGTTGAGACTTCATGTTGGACTCTCGCTTGATGTGAATCATTCGGCAAATCGGGGTTTAAGTGTGAATTATAAGCTTAGACTATGATGGACCTCAGAGTTATTCTGAGAGCAGAGACATCCTAGTAGGGACTTCATAAACAATCTGTTGAGCACAGAAAGGACTTTTTCCTACTCATGAAGCACACACAGATGTGTATCTTGCACACACACTGATACCACACTCTCCCTGATGTGTCTCTGTTTTATTTACACATGCACATGACTCTCATTAATGCTGATAACTCTCTGCACATGCCTGCAGAAAATAATGCACCCCGACTGAGAACTGTCTGTATCCAAACACCTTAAGAGCTGAATATTTAAAATCTGTGTGGCGCACCAAGCTTGTGTTGCTGAAGACAACAGAAGTGGGGCAGAAAGATCAAAAGAAAAAAAAAACATAAAAGGTAATAACATCTGGATGAGGTCTGAGTAATGCCCTAATTAAATGTACTTACACCTGAGTCTTATCACATGCTCCGCAGTGAGAGCCTCCATGCCCCTTTTAAACTGTGGCATCAGAGAAGTCACTGGAGCCGGGCTCCGAAGCTGTCACCTGCACTGTGGCCCAGCTCGGCTCCATACATGTTCCTATCCTCTTTCATTGAACAGGTTTCTGTTATGTGGCTGCTAACAGTTGCGATGAATAAAGTTGCCCCTTGAACTTACAAAGATATACATGTTCTTTAAAATGGGTTCGAAATAAAACCCAGTTTATCCCACTTACAAGAAACAAGCTAACAGGTTCTCTTGTGTCATTCCTAGCTTGTAGGTAAAGATGAACTTAGTAAGAAGCCCTGTATACTTTTCCCCTTGTTCAGGTAGACACTTCTGGCATTTTTTTTTTTTTTTTTTTTTTTGCTTTTGAGCATAACAGAAGCTCTTCCTGAGTACAAACCACAAGGCAGCCTTCTCAAAAGGCACCAAGTCAAGCAATTTCAACTTCTGAAAGTGTTTCCAAAACCTTTATTAATTGCTCAGAGTCCCACTTAAATTAACATGACTGGAAATGGCTTCAAAATGCTGGCATTTAGGACAACAAACTGTATGAATGGAGCTAACTGTCTTTTCTAGGTTTCTTTTTAAATGGAATTTTGCAACATCATGGTGCAATCTCTTATTAGCTTCTTTTTTTTTTAAATGAATAAAGAAATCCTAGACACTTATAAGAAGCTGTTCTGCAGTGCACAGATATGTTTTACATGTCTCATTATCATTAGCAGCTATGCATGGTTAAACCTTCCCCTGTTGCGTTGAGTATTTACCCCCTGGCTTTGTAAAGTGATGCCCGGGTATAGAGTTTGCAAAGGAATTTCATAACCATGTTACACACTGTTGTATCACACCTACTATATCAGAATATGCACAGTGTTTCCAGGGTAAAGAGTAACAATGAATTAGAGTTGATGCTCATTCCAGAAAATAATTGAGAAAGCTTATATTTCGAGTCTTTTGGTGGAGCCTAAGGCTAGCTCCTGTTTTAACTTGTGAGAGACTTCTTTTCTTTTTGTTTTTCTATTCCCTATCTTCAATTGTGAAGCAATAAAATGCAAGGCTTTTTTCACTCCTTAAGAGAAAATGATTCAATTAATGCACAAAGATGACAGTTGGACTCCGGTTGTAGTCTGTTAAGGTTCAGGAATTGAGAAACTCAAGTGTCCCCTCTGTATTTTGGGGTCCATCAGGAAGGATGTAGAACAAGTTGTTTTCTCGGAGCTTCTTTAATTTTGTTTTACTGCCTTAGGCATGATTTAGACACTGGTGAGGCGCCTGGGGTGGGGGATGTTTTGGAGGGGCTTGGGAAAGCAGGGGAGAGGGGTCAGACAAAAGGGAACCAGAGAAGCTTCTAGCCCCTCTGGAAACAGGTCTATTGGGGGTGACTTTTTTGTGCTGAATATTTTCAGTGTGCCACACCCCTATGCAAAAGGGGGGGACTCTTTGGTTTAGGTAACCCCATTTATGTTGGAGTATATGTAAATATTTACACTCAGTGTATTTTAAATAGTCCCCATTTTTCTCTTCCTTTTAAAATTGCCGTTTATGTTGGATGTCAGGTTTTCTTTCATTCACTAAGTCTTCTTCAAGTAACCTAATGCTTCATTTATTCCCAGAATAAAATAGCATATTGGTATCACATTCAGCATTTCAGGCATAGTGGCAGAAAAGTCTCTCTTTGTAAAAGATACAGGATTCGTTCCTGCCTTGAGTTCATCTGCATCTCCTCCATTTATTTCTTGTGGGTAATGAGAAGACCTTTGCATCAGACCAAAAAGCACTAGTAAATAAGGAGTTAAAATGAAGGCAAGCTCACTGGTTTGCTGAGATCTGTCAGAGTCTGACTGGCTGGCTACATATCTGTCTCTGGAACAATAGGTACCTGTATTCTGCACGGGCTGCTGGGCAGCACTAGCACTCTGGAGAAGGGCTGCCTCTGTCTGCGCTTTCCTGGTGAGAATCCCCAATGACAGTCAGTCCCACTTTTCAGAGGAGGAGAAAAAAATATCTGTCTACTCTCCTGATGAAGGACAGAGCTTTGATCATTTTTGTTCAGGCTTGACTTGGCCAGAGGTTTTAGATTCTTAGTCTCAAGTCAGCAGTCTCTCTCTCTCTCTCTCTCTCTCTCTCTCTCTCTCTCTCTCTCTTTCAGTCTCTCTCTCTCTTTCTTTCTGCCTTACACACACATACACACACACATAGGCACATCCTGCTGCTCGCTCGCTCGCTCGCTCTCCCTCCCTCCCTCTCCTCCTCTCCCCCTCTCCCCCCTCTCCCTCTCGCTTTCTCATTTCCCCCTCATAGGTTCTGTGCAGGCAGATGAGTGTCACAGCTGTAGCTGAAGCACAGAGCAATAAACATAGTGGAGCCAATTTCTACGATGGCGAGAGGGAGCACCGGAGATGACAACAATGACAAGACCGCGACAAGTTCTAGGTAAGAAAATATTTGTGCCCCGGTTCCTGTATTTCTGCATCCCGGTGGCTGATACACGGAGATATAAAGCGAGTCTCAGTAGGGAAATCCGTTCGGGAGGGTATCATCTGTGCTGTCACTCGCCTGCAAACCTGTGCTCTCGGGCTTTGTGTTACTAGAATCGCCGGAGGTGAGGTGTGAGTGGGGCTGATGGAAGGGTGAGCTGCTTTTTGTGTCTGTCTGGTGACATTCATCATGCTGTTGAAAATTATATCTGGAAAAATTTCTGTTTGATGATAGTTAGCAATGTTTTGTGCAACATAGAGCATATGGCCGTGCAGAATTCAAGTGATGCTCTTTCATTCTTAATTTGTAATTATTTTTATACTCAACTGTACTGAGGTCAGAGAGTTTTAAAAATTAATGAGATTCCCTGTGGAGTTCAAATAGTAGTATCTATGGGAGCTGCCACAAAAAAGATAAGACTAAGCTGATATATTTTTAACATCAGAGTTGACTATCTTATTTTGAATATAGTCTGTTTGAAATATATAAACTATGTAATAGTTTATGAGAGTCTATGTATGTTTAGAGATTAGTTCTTAATTTTTTTTTGGATGCTCAGGAGGAATTGAGTCAAAATTAGTCTGCATAGAATGAGCATTTTATGTGGAAATATTACTAAAACTTAATATTGTTATATCAGTGGAGAACGTCTTGTACTTTCGAGGAAATGGCAAATAATGAATGAACCACATGCTAAACAAATATGGAAATGTGTTTTCATTTAAGTCATACATAAAATCGCATAAGCAATTTAGGATGAGAAATTGCTGGCGTGAACAAAGAAGCAAGTATACACAGAGATGAGAATTCTTTGTCACAAAAATGAGTGGAGGCAACGACTTTAGGAGGTGAAGTGATTTTTACATTCTCAATGCCCCACAAAAGGGAGTCTACTGGGTTGATTCCAGACATTAAAAATGTCCCCAAAACTTTCATTTCCCACAATTTAAAACACTGTTTATGTCCCCGCTACAACACATTGTTTAAATGAGGGGGACTGGAAAGCAGTCTGAATATACAGTAATCTGGGCTAAAGATGTTTTTTATCCCCAGCTTCCCATTTACAAGACCCGTTCCGAAGCTTCCTGTGATATATTGTTATGGAAATTTTGTGGAGCCAGGCAAAGCTGTGCTATGGAGATTCAATTTACTTTGAAAGTTGTTCATTATAGCAAGGATGAATGTTATTTATTTGATGTGATTCAAAGGCTAGAAATGACTTTTTCATTGTGGCACCTTTTGTAATGGGTGCAGGGTGATCTAATCTTTTTAATTTTGGCTTTCACACCAGTGGAGATGAAAAGAGATCCGAACTCATTTATCGGTTGCTAGGTCCGTCTAGAGACCCAAGTTCTGTTCCTGGTTGCTATGGCCAGTCTGACCTCAATCTCTGTGGTTTGGGGGACTTAAGCAGGCGTTTTTTTTTTTTTTTTTTTTTTTTTATTGGAGAGCATGTACCTTGATTTATGTCCAAAATTGTGACCCAATGTCTTTGTCTGCCAGTGATAAATGGTGCCGAACAATTCATCAGTTCTTACAAGTAAACACTGCTGTCCCACTAAAAATATGTTTTGTTCTGAGTTAATGGTATGGAACAAGGCAACCTCCACAAACAGCTATCTTTTATTGTGGAGGGCCCCGTGGAAGTTGGAGCAAAGTGGAGGAAATTGGCGTTCATTTTCTTGTATATTAGCAATTGTGATGCGGCTCTGGGTGGATTGATGGTGAAAGGGTAACCTTCTATTTCCTTACCTTCTTTGGCTGCTGCTGCCCCTGAAGTGGGCCCTCTCCAGACCCAGGGATTCGCCTGTGGCAGATAGAAGTCAGGAGTAGTTTCTCCCTTGGTGTTGGCCTCCCGCTGCGCCAAGTGCGAAGGCACAAAACGGGGAGATGTGCTGTGGCTCTGCTGCGGGCGACTCTGTCGCCCTGGCTCCCAAGCTGGGTTTTTGAAGCAAAGTTGTATCTGATGTTGGTGACTTGCAGGAATGCTCTGCTTTTGTGCCACTTCATGGTCCCTGCACTTCCTCGCTTTCTAGAACCTTGTTAGAAAGGAGCCACAGTGATTAAGAGGCTGTGGAGTACCTAGCCCTGCTTAGCAGATGAGCCCTGGAACATTTCCTGTTCCCCTAAAAATTGCTAATTGACGAAGGCTGCAGGGAAAGCACACTCTGCTAATAAGATGATGATGACAGAGTAGGTAGCAGGAAAGGCATTTAGTGCTTATGCGCACCATCAGCTTCCTTCCGAGAGAGAGACTGCGGCTTTGTAGTGTAGTTTTTAAAAAAAGTAACCTGCTAATGGTTTTCATTCTAAATCGGCCAGCGCTGAGTATCCTCGAGAAAATGGGTTCCATAAGAAGTGACATCCTCCTCGAAGAGCAAGGTAAAAATTCAACATTTTTTAAACTGCAATATTTAAACCATTTCATGTATTTCTTGTTAGTAGCATGAGAAAAGTGCTCTCTAAACCTTTAAAATTTGAGGTTTTTTTTTTTTTTTGAAAGAAGTATAAAAGGGTTAAAGAGAACAGCATAGAGAATTTTATTGTTAGTCATTTCCTAAAGATTGGCCAGCTTTTGTTAACAAAATACAACCCAATGCTCCCATTATGTTTGCTTTCAACCTTGAAAATAAGCAGGTTTTTTATTTTTTAAGAGAAAATTATCATCTGAGTGTGTTCAATAAAAAAAGATATTTATTTTATGCAGATTTTATTCCTAGAATCAGTAAAATTATAAACCAGGATTAGGTGATGTCAAAGGTCTCTTCCGGCTTGAAAATTCTTCACTCAGTACCAGTTTTCTGAAAGAACGCAAAAGGATGCCTTTATTATTGTAATTGCACTCATTCAACTGATGTTTAGCTCTCTTTAGCTGAGCAGCAGTCAAATGACCTATGCTCCCTTGTACAAGTAATAACTATGGCTAGAATTAATTTCCAATTAATTGATTTTTTGAAAGTAGTTTTAAAAAACTGACACTTTTGTGTTTTATTAACTCTGGGGTTTTATAGAGCTCAACTTCTAGCTCCTTTACTTGGGCATTTTACTTGAGATCTTCTTGAAGGTAATATTCTCCACGAGTGGTTAATTTCACAAGAATATTTAATTCTAGGCATCCGAAGACATATCCTCCCTGGTATGTATCTATATGAGTATGTTTTAATATATAAAATGAATTTCAGAGTGTGTTTTGCTTTGCTGTTATTTCAGAGGATTTAAGTGAATGTTGGGTAGTGTTCAATTTCCTGAAATGATTAAATTCATTCTGAAGAATCTGGGGAAAAGGCCTGTAATGACATTTTGATGACTTTCATTGTAAGGTGTAATAGAAATTGAGTAAAATATTTTAATAGCTATTCTCTAATATCTCATTCCAAATACGATGTTTTTATTGCTCATTCTAGCTTACAATTTTCGGGTGATAATAATGTTAGCTGGTAATTGTTTCTTATATAGAAATCATTTTATCCTTATGCAAAAGTTATTTCAGAAAAGTCTTCCTGCGTTTATCTCAGCTGAAGCAGTCGCACTGAACTCTTAAGATAAAAGAGTGAGTATTTCCAGATCGCTCCTGCTTTAATTTGGCACTTCCTCAGGGGAATTAGGTGTCTTAAAGGGAAGAATATTCAATATGATAGTTTGTGGTTTAAAGAGGAGAAACAAAAAGTCACACAAGTCGGGAAAAGGGAATAAAACAGATGGAATAAATACTGTGTGCTATCACAAAGCTAATTTTGCTTTGCTTTCCAAATGCCATGTGTTTTTTAAAAATTTAAATTTGGGCTAAGAAAGAAAAACTATGTATGTTATTATGCAAATGTTCTATTTCTGCTTACTGAATAGGTCAGTGCAGATAGATAAACTTGGTAAGACTGAAGCTAGCGTTTTGTCAATTCTTTGCCCCTCAATTCTTTCTCTTTCTCAGAAGAT
The DNA here is from genome assembly GCF_051225735.1 of Oryctolagus cuniculus. Taxonomy (NCBI): domain Eukaryota; kingdom Metazoa; phylum Chordata; class Mammalia; order Lagomorpha; family Leporidae; genus Oryctolagus; species Oryctolagus cuniculus. The sequence goes on from NC_142877.1 coordinate 100,365,880, forward strand.
GAGCGCACAAGTAAAGTTAATCACATAGCTTTTAAAGAATCAAATCCTTTGGGAACTGGGAGTTGTGACACATTAGATCAATTTTCATGCAAGTCAAAATGAAATCTTGCATCAATTTTTCTGCACAAGTTACACAAAGCCAATAGCTTCCAAGCTGTGTTGTTCTAAATGCTAATTAGAAAAATTTTAAATACAATTTAACTTGATTACAGTGAATATTAAAAGTCAGAATATAATAGTGCTAAATTAACATGCCATTAGTGCAATTTTTTATAAAGGTAAAATTAAGCTCTTGTATCTGATTAAATTATTCTCATCTCCTGATATGTTTACAAAATTTTCCCCAAGTTTGCTTCCTTTTTGTAATTAATATTCCTTCCCAAGTAACACTGTTACTGAGCAACTGGTTACTCACCTTTTTTTTTTTTTTCCTGCCTGGTATAATTTTGATCTTTCTCTTTTTGATGTGTCATTCATTGTTCTTTTCTATCACCCAGAATGTTGTGTTGACTTCTAAGTTGAGGGTGAGAAAAACTCAAAACTTATTTCATTAGAAACTGTGTATGAGGTGCTGAAAGATTTGAGCTGGCCTTGGGATGTTGTTCAAGGGGGTTATTAGGAAATGGATTTTCCCACTTGTAACAAGTTCCTTGTGAAATTCAATAAAACCTTTCCTTTAGGTATTCAATTTATTTTCCGCAAAACAAAGCATCCTCCAGAAAATTTATTACAGAGGAGGGGCCTGTTAAATAGCCAGTGACCATACCACCCTACAAATATAGTTCTAGAATGTTGGCAAGTATACATGATACAGTTTTATTGTTGACTCTTTGTATTTACTCATTTTTGTGATCCCACAGCAAATTTTAATTTGTATGACCGTCAGTTGGATACCTTTTGGTTGAACGATGCCAGAAAATTTTAAGAAAATGATAAGAATGCTAAAAATCTTAATTACACACTCTAGCACTCACTAATAATTTGCTCAGATTTAATAATGAATGTGCAAATTATATTTAATTAATTATGTTTATAATATTTTTCCAGAGAAGGCCTATATAGATTTGTTATGACCCTGAGTTTTTATAAAGTTGCTAGACTTAATGATTGTATAACACTATAATATATACTTTACAGTATGCTTTTGTATCCTTATTATCTCTAAGCTATACATTTTTGTCCTTAATGTTGCTGGACTGTTTCTAAGCACAGTCTATTCAGGATTTATAAATCCTTAAATTTCATGTATTTTTCTGACAGCTGAGTTCATAGTTCAAATGCAAATACCGAAATATACCATTAGACTAGACGTTTCCTTACAGAAAGAAAGACAGGGTCATATACACTGGTCAGGAACATATGGTATATGGTTAATTATCACAATCTTAAGAATCTTAATATAGCTTACTGCAGACATCTTTAAAGATATTTCCAGGAAATATTTGCAGAATTCTATTTGCTAGAAATTTGAAGCATAGAAATCAAATATAATTAAAATCCCCTTCCTTATGGATTTAGAAAATATTCATTCATTCATTCATTCTACAAATTATTTAGCACCTGAGGTATCCCAGACACTATTCTTGTATCTGTTAATAGTCACCATTAGTTCAATATTTAATGTTACTTGCCTCATTTTGAAGATTATAGTAATTCCACTAGTCATTCATATATCAGCTAATCACATCACCTCCCATATCCCTTTGGAACTTGTATTTCTCTTGTCTATTTGTTAAATGGCCTCAAATATTTTATAGCAATACAGACCAATCTAAAAGAAGTCGAGGGCACTTGAAAAAAGTGTGTAACAATGAAATTATAAAATAAGTTTATTTTGGTGCAGATTTTTTTGAAATCCACACGTAGTTTTCCCATAATATGCATCTTTCCATTATCCTTTGAGGACTTCTTATATACTGATAAAACAAAAGGTGTCTCAAGAAGTTATCTTATTGATATAAATTTAGAAATGTTTTCTAGCTGCTTCCATTTGTTTCCTTACTATTCAGAACAGTGACACAATAGACACTAAGTGGTTTTATTGTTTTTATACTTCTGTTGCTTCTTGTACTATTTAAATGAATTTCTAGTTCTAATTTTTAATGTCTACATTTATTTCCTATTAGCAGACAGCATGCTCAGCCCTTTACTTTCACTCTCTAATTTAATCTCTCAGTTATGAGACAGGAACACCACTATCCTTGTTTGTAGACAAGGAAACAGATTTTGAGAAATTCGCCAACTTCCTCAGGATCACAGGACTAGCAAGCAGCTGAGACGACTTAAAACCTCTGTCCTTCAGGTTCCATTCATTTTTCTAGTCATTCAACAAATATTATTGCAGCTCTATGATGTTCTGTGATTGTTCAAGGCGCTCAAGATAAAACAGACTATATACTAGGCTTTGAAGCCCTTAGATTTCATTGCCTAAGCCTCTGCTCTTAAAATAAAGGTACCTGAAAGGTACCTGCTCTTAAAATAAAGGTACCTCAGTACCTACCTTGGTACTTTTGTTATTTAATTCACCTCGGCATCCACAGGTTCCTCAGTGAGCAGGTAGGATCTGATTAGAAACTGTGGTACCTAATTTAGATCTCTTAGCATTTGCTAGTTTTTCCTTCTAGCTGCATCATTGCTTATTTCTGAATGTGAATTTTCTGCACTAGAAAAATGATCTGCTCATAGCCCCCACGAAGTTTGTTGTGTTTTTTTCTCTGATCATTCCTGCACCTGAAACAGTTTTGCCACCACTTTCTCCAAGCCTTCCATCCTTCAATGTCTGAGTCAAAGCCCATGGCTCCCAGGAAGGCTGTCTTAGACATGAAATCCTAAAATTCTTTAATCTCTGTTGATCATTTGACACATGACAGTTGCAACAACTAAAGTGATTTGAGGCTAGGTCACACTTCACATGTTTCCTGTGGTTGTGTTTGTGGATGTGCCCAACTGACATGTTGGCAAAGAATTCAGGGAAACAGTGAAATGAGAAGAACGTTGAAAAAGAAAAAGATAGGACTGGAAAACTCAACAGAGCTCTGCTGTCTAGCACAGTTTCTGGCACAAGGTGTGCGGTTAATTAAAGGGTCCTTTAGTTCTTGGAGGAAAAGAATTAAAAAGTAAGTTTATGTTGATTAAAAGCAATTCAAAATCATGCACAGTTTTTTCATGGTACGTGTTTTCCAGAAATGTTTTGAAAACTCCCTTATTCACATTTGAAGCTATAAAGAAGAGAGAAGGGGAGAGAAGGAAGGGAAGATTGATGATTAGAGGAAAGCTAGCAGGAAAAGAGGAAATAATACTGCCAAGTTCATAATACAGGGCCTTTAAAGATTTTTAAATATTTCTATTAAGTGTCAGAAATACTAATAAGGAATGTATATGTACACACACACAATAATCTATATTTTCAAACACATGTTTGCTGCTTCTTGGAAGAAGTTGTCATTTTTATCAATTTTACTACATTTGGTATAGAATAAACTTTCTCAGGTTTCTAAGAGAAAATGCAATTCTGTTACACTTGTGTATATTTCCCATCTCTATTCAGGTCACAATGCAGTTGGTTCTATGTTGGTTTATTGTTTTATGCTGTACATGATTAGTTATCTATTCCGTGGGATGTATTTGAGTTATCATAGCAATTGCTAACCATCCTCTTCCCCAAAAAGAATCCTCTCCTTAACCATCATAAGATTTTATTATTTAATACTTGTTGGGTTTTTACTTTGAATGAAAGTCAAATTCACACTGAAACACCTAATAAAAATCTCCTCTGTCAACCAGAAACTCCTGCAATTAATTCTATTTATGTTTTTGCTCAATTGTAACAAAAAATGTAGCCTTGAAATACCAAGAGAAATATCTATGTCTGTATTTTTATGGGCTATTAAACCAAGTTATTAAGGTAGGAATTTTACTTAGCAGGAAAATCCAGGTGCCTATGAGTATTACTTAAAGCACTACCACACCTGTCTTCTGCTATGGCGCTTTTCTACTGGTTGTAACAGCCAGACTTCTATGTGTAGATATATATACAAGGAGATATAAATTACTATTGCAACTTGTATGTAGCATGTACTAATTTTCCAGGGTGAAACAAGTTAGAAAATTAGTTTCTTCATCCAGTGAACAAGATAGGCAGTGTGTACTCTCTAATTTATATGCTGAAACTTACCTATTCTTTGGGAAACCCTACTTGCTCATTGAGATAAGTGAGAGCAGATCTTGGGCCATGAGGCTTTGAGCTGTTCTGCTGTTAAGAAACAAGGACTATTTCTACAGTGTGTATTGTCATAGTGGCAGCTGAAGAGTCTCCCCCAGTGAATTGTGCTCTAAATGCTCATCACACACTATGTTGATGTCAGTAAAGTGCAAGAGATGAGCTTGGCTCCCTTGTAACCCTAACTTCCTATGGCCCTTTCATTTTCACAGGCATTTCAGGCATGAACCTTGGCTCTTAGTGACAGTGTGTGATTGTTGGTGTCTCACTGCCACCTGGGTGTACAGTCAAGAGTAGCAAATGGAGAACAATATTTAACCCCTACCATTTGCCATAAGAACACACCACATGCAGTTGGAAAGGCAAATATTTAATCAGCCAGTTTTTTCACTGTAGCCCCAATCAGTTGAGTTGGTGAAAGATTTTCCCCCCTCTAAACTGTTTCCTTGCTTTGAAGATAAAGCCTTTGACTAGCTCTCAAATTTGAGGGCATTGTGTATTAATGTAAATGTTCAAATATTTTTGTATATGCTAAGTTAATCATTTTTGTCAAAAGGTCACATGAAAAGTCCTCTGTTTTGTTGGCTGGCTGTGACTTTAATAAGTAAGAGGCTACCAGTGACGCACAAATTAATACCATTCCATTTTTAGGCATGTTGTATGATGAGGCTGTTGATCTTTAAAAGAAATTCCATTTGGTGACATTTACAAAAATAGTTTCACATTAGCAACTTTTAATTATAAAAAATATCAAGAATGGTAAAACTTTCAAGTGGCAAGGAAGTCACCTAGGAGGTGTGAGCTTCAGGAAGGAAACGCGACTCTCATCAGATGTTAGCTTTGACAAGCTGGAAACCAGAATGATAGAATAGACTTCTCTGTATAAACAAGCACATTATCTGAAAGATGACATTTTTTTAAGTCTAGTGCTTTCACATAGTGCTGGATTTGAAATATTTGAATCCAGAGTTTAGTGGTCCTTTCCTCTAATCCTACTGATTCAGTGCAATGTAGTCTAATCCCCTTGAGTTCACCCAAAGACACATTGAGTTTTTATATTTATGAATACTTCAAACTCCTCCTATCTCTTTGATGTATTATTTTTATTTTTTGTTTGTATAAACAGTAAGATTTATGGATATGTATGGCAAAAAATTTCTGGTTCTTTCCCATAAAACAAAAATATTTTAAAGAGTTCATTTCTGTGTAATTTGGGGAATTTTATTTTCCCATTGAGTGAAAATTGGTATAGTATATGATATTTGTAACTAAAATGGTATCTCTTTGGCCCAATAACCATGAATATTATCATAAATTTTGGGAGATTTCTCGTCATTCATTTGCACAATCATTCAATTGGCTTTTATTTTGCTTTAGATATCTCCTCTGACTAGTGTTGCTAAAGGCACTTGGGAAGATTTTATAAAAGAGAAAATATGATCTTCCCTTCATCAACTATAGCATAATTGGAGAGAGAGAAAGAACCTTAAGGAACTAATTGGATAATATAATGAAATTACTCTTAGCAATCATGCTTTGGTATTATGAAGGGAAAAGCTATTTCCTCACAGGTGGAAAGCAATATTAACAATAAAATATAGCTTTTAGCCTCAGAATATTGGTTTAAATTATTTGTTGTGAGAATGATAATGAGAGAATCAGAATAAAGGCTAGTTCTTGAAAAAGAATTTTAGTGTTTTTCAGTTGATATTGGCAAAATACAAGGTTTTCGTTTCATGAGAATTTTTAAAAAATAAATATTTCCTACTATTAATAATTATCCCATCCACGGATTAAAAATAGCTTACTTTATTGAAGGTTTATAGTTAATGTGTGTGCACCCATGTATATGTGTTTGTGTATGTGTGTGTGTTATGTATATTGGGAAAGATGGGGCTTATGGATTTACTGTTACCCTAAGTGTACTTCGCGATATTCTTCTAAAATTTGGTCCTAAGTGTAAAATGAAGGGTTTTACAATACTTTCAATCATTGGTGTGTATCTATCTTTTGAAATACTTCAACGTCCTTGCTATCTCAAGAAGACAGGCTAACATATTCTTTGCGATTGAAATCTTTTCAAAACTGTAAAGTTCCTGTATGTGTCAAAACCCTATCCATAGTTTGATTCTCTGGCAGAAATATTGTGCCGTTTCCCCACATAGATTAAAAACAGTATCCCAAATAACATCTCACATTGAACAAAGAGCTGTGGGAAAGTTTTGATCCTTCTATTCCACCTCAAATATAAAATTTTAGAATAAGAAAAAATGGCACATTTGCATGAATGTTGGCTATTGTTTTCTAGGGAAGCCGCAGATTAGCCTGCCCAAAATAAATCCTTAATTTCACTTTAAAAGCTATGAAATGTTTGCCCTTAATTACTGTGTGTTGAAAAGCAAAAGCCCAGTAATAACTTAATTATTCTCTTCTCTTGTGTTGTGGAGCTTGTATTTGTAGGCAGAGAAGAGAGCCTTGGCTATTTCTGCCTTTTCTGCTCAGGGAAGGGAAGCATGGAGTAGAAAAGTGCAAACCAGTCCCTCCCAGACACCTCCTGTGGACAGTGTTTGATGTTCTCTGTGCAGGGGAAGACAGATGCCCTTTCATGGAGGGGAAGGGATAGGTGTCGCCAAGGCCAGACTCTCCCAAGTGTCCTATTTTATGAAGGAACTTGCACTTGACACATCGTGGGGAGATCAGACAGAAGGAGACATAATGAGACTTACTTGGAGAACAGTCAGCAGTATCTTCTCCAGGATGTGGCAACTCTGGGTAACAGAGTTCACCATCCACCTGTCTCAACAGGTAATGACAGCAAAGACACAGCACAATTCTCCTGACTTGTGAGTGCCTCTGGTGCTTCCCTGTAAGGAACTCCTCTCACAGCTGTCTGCTCTGAGCTGGATTTTATCCTGATAGTCATTTGCAGAAGGTGTCTTTGAACCCCATGCAAAACAAAAGGTATGGTTGAAAAATTCCCCCAATGAGACTTCTTTCCCTTGACCCCCTACTCCCCACAGAGTGATTTGGGACGTAAAAATTGGAAGCCTAGAGACACTATTCGTACCTACATTTAAAAATATACAGTTGTCATTTGAAGAAAAAAAGACATAAAATTTTAAAATCTGAAAAGCCCAAAGTCTTATACATTAGATAAAATATGGTATATGATTACGTTTTTGATTCAAAAGAAAGAAAATATTTTGGGGAAAACTCAAGTTTATATATAATTACAGCTTACCTATTATTTGACTTTCAGTTGTTAGATCGTGATATCTAATGTCTTCCTCAGAATTAATTTTAGTGCTGCTCCTCCAAGGTAAATGTGGTTTGCAGTAGGCACTGTTGCCTCGTTTGCTCCCAGGAGGTGTTGCCGCTCTCCCGTGCGTGCTCACTGTGCCTGCTCCTAACAAAGTCACTTTAGCAGAAGTTGCTCGTGGTCATCTAGGTCTTTGCCACGATAATGTAGTCAAATTATTTTGTAATGGTGCCTATGATGGCAAATATAACTTTTTAAATTTAAATTTATTTTCATTTATTTGAAAGGTAGACAAGAGAGGGAGAGAGGGAGGCAGGGAGGGGAGATCAAGATCTTCCATCCCTGGTTCACTCCCACAGTGCCCGCAACAGCGAGGGCTCTCAGCCAGGCCGAAGCCAGGAGCCTGAAACGCAATCTGGGTCCCCCAAGTGAGAGAAGTGACCCAAGCACTTGAGACATCATCACATCATCACATCACATCATCAGGGAGTCGGAACTGGAAGAAGAGCTGAGGATTGAACTGAGTTACTCTGATATGAGATGTAGGCATCTCAAGCAGTGTCTTTACCACTTCACCAAATGCTTACCCCCAAAAGCATCTTCTTAGGCTTTGTCTTGAAATATTCACGTGCATCTACATTATATCTACAATATATACATATATCCACTGCTGATGTCAATATCCGGAAGTAAAACCTAATTCTCTTGTACCTCGGGTTAATCTATATATTGTCAATAATCAGTGTTTCTGATTCTTATGTGCGTGTTTATTTTTCTAGGCTGCATTGGTCATGGCTTTCGCCATTTTTACATTGGCATCTAGTGCCCTGTGATTTGAAGGTTTTAAATTAGTTTTGAAAATCTAACAGTCTAGTATTCGCATGTTGAAAAGATAATTGTAAGGATTTAGGCATCTTGATGTGGTGATCTCAGGATTTTTTTAAGCTTTTGTCTCATTTTCTTATTTCAGAGCTGTAAGACAGCTTTGTTGCAGGAAGGGGATGGAATCCCTGACCTACTGTTACCTGGGGCCAGTTCCTTATAATCTTGAAATACAGCTTCTTCCCCTACACAATAAGGATTATAAAAACCAGCTTAATTACATTTCTTGGCCACTTCCAATGTGTCAGGCATCATTCCTCCATGGGCTATAACACGAATATTAGTATTATCCACTGTTTACAAATTACTACCTGGAGGTTTGGACAAATAAAGAAAACCCACACTAAAAACCATGTAGTTGTTAATTAATTGATTTCCTGTTGGTTCTTTTATTTCAGTAGTATTTGTTTTTAAGAAAAGACAGAGTCAAAAGATGTATATATTACACATGCAGTTAGTTGCCAAAATGCCAAAATGATTGAAACCCTTGGATATGAGATCAGCATAATACCATAGTATTAATACTACAGCACAAGTCTATGATTTTTATTTCCCCCATGTTGCTACATTATACAGTGACACTACTTTAGAGCTGGTTTGTAAGTGGCCTTGAAGGGCTGTATGCTATGAGAGCTGCTTTGTGCTGTTCTGTTTGAAGATGTCCATGGTGCTCTCATCGTGATGAGCCAACTCCTTCTCTGTAATGATTCGGGATAAATATCTGTTGCATAGAATTGAATGCTAGTCTATGAGGCAGTTTTTATACCTTAGATGAAGAACAGATGCCATTTACAGAAGAACTTGACATTCTTGGGGAGTAGTTTTGTAGCCTTAAAAATTTTCATATTTCTGTTTTGTCTGGCTCTTGATAAAAAAAAAATCTAAGAATGATTTACTTGAAATTTAAGACTTTAATTCTATAGCGGCTTTATCTGCTGCCTTTCTCAGGACACTGCTAACTTCAGCTTCCTCTCCTACTTCATCTGCAGGCTCTTGAAGTCTGCGGGATGCCCAAGTGGGTATAGAAACTCAGAAATAGTACAGTCCCTTTGGTTAAGAATAATGTGTCAGTTTTCTTTTCTTGCTTTTGTGCTCTCTGGAGCTCACCCATGCATGTTGTTCCAGTTGACTTCAAAGGCAAGTCTATGGTTGGATTAGCTCCACAGGACAGAGAGCAAGGTGAGAAACAGACTTAGTGCTTTCAAGACCTCCTGGGGAGCTGATCCAGCCAGACTATGTGGTTACCAAGATGATTTGTCCATTAATGTCCTCATAGAAGAACAAGTTAATTTGTATAACACTTTATTTTTTATTGCCACCATTAAATTTCTACATCTTTAAAATAATGGCTGGCCAGTACTCAAAAAGACTGATTTATAGGTATGTAATCTCTGCACTTGAGGAATTTAAAATTTCATAAAGGAGATTCAGACATAACAAATTAAATTTGTAGTGGAAAGTACTACTGAAGTAATCAAGACATGAAATATTCAAATCGTAGGGTAATTTTAGGTATGAATACAGGGATGGAGTAAAGAATGGTGCATGCTGGAGAAATTGCAATAAGGGGTATTTGCTTTACAGATACTGCCAGCAAAGTCAGTTCTTGTAGAAGACTAGAGACACGCATTGCCGAGAGAAGAAAGGGAGAAGACTGGGGAGGTTGAAGACATAGTCACAAACTTAGGGCATAGTTTGGGAGATGGTTTAGAAGTGAAGGTGGGTTAGTTGTATGATGTGGGCTTGTGATAATTTGCCTGAGAAGAACATGGAAGCCTGGGCAGGGTGAAGAGACAAAGCAGATAGGACAGAGAGAGGCACTCACATGCATTGTGAGGTTAGGAAAGCCAACAGTGTAAAATGCTGGTGTGGAAATCCAGGAGGAAACAACCGCAGTGGTTCTGCTGTGTATTGATTATAGGCTTATGTGAAAACGGGGAACCATAGAAATGTGAGAGGGCCAGATAAGAGGCAACAAATAATTCAGGTGAGAGATCTGCAATTCCTGCACTGAGACTGTAGTTACAATGTGGGAAAGAGCGTCAGGGTCATTTTGGTGATTATAAAAGAAATAATCATACAAGGCAGAATTGACAACATGATGGAAGGGGGGCATAGAAACAGTAAAGAATAGAAAGGGTTTCAAATCGATTCACAGGTTTTACTTCTTTAATGGAAAAGTTACACACAGGGCAAGATGGAGTGAAGATACTCAGTACTACTGTAAGTCCTAGCAAAGGGACTAAACATAGTTGCATGTTTTTTTTTCGTCTGTTTCTGGACTGAAGAAGAAAGGGAATAAGGTTATTTATTTGCAGCTTGATTTATTCTGTTTCATCTCTATGATCACAAGTATGTGTTACTGAAATTTATATAAAGCTAAAAGCACTTTCTAATTCTTAGCCCCCACATTCGTGGGTTCTTTGAGGTCATTTTATTCAACATCGTCTAGGGAGACACTACAGAGAGAAGCTGCTGTCTGTGTGGTAACCAAGTGCATAGACTTTGTATTACTGAGCCTCAGATTGAATCTCGACTGTGGTTATGTTCTTCTAGTGAATAGAGCAGGAACAGAAATGATTCATTTGTCTCCAGAAATTGTCATTCTGACGTTGCTTTTGGAGACATTGGCATGTGTACTGAAGCTGGAACAATCCCACTTTGATTTGTCATCAAACACTTGGTATTGGACTTTGAAAGGAAAGAAAAATGTTGTGTATTTCAAATGAGCTTTTCGTTGGAGAAAGAAAAGGCTATGTGTATAGCTATCCTTTATAATTATCTTCAGGAGATATTTCTCCCCTGAAAAACATGCCATAATTTTATGACCGTGGAATGGCTCGATATTTGCTTCAGTGTCCACAAGACACAATTTGATGTAATTTCTTAAGTCTTAGAATGTACAGTACTGGATTCTCTGTTGTGGTTTTCTCTTTTCTGCAAATTCTGGAAGAGGAAACCACCAAGTAGAATCACATCATGTCATAGTCATAATGAAGACTGAACTTGGAGAAGGGACTTCTTTAAGGTCATATGGCTAGATAGGAACATGACCAAGAAAGACTCCAAATCTGCAAATACCCAAATGAGCCCCTTTTAACAATGATGCACTTTCCCTTACCAGTGTAGGGAATTCTAAACTGGATGACAACGCTCGTGAATATAGTTGCCACTCACTAATAAATCACATCTCATGTTGGGTGTCTTAGAATGTACCTGCATGTCTAACCACAAAAATATTATTCTAAAATAAAATACAAGCACTGTGGTGATGACTGAAAGGGCTTACAAAGGAATGGATACAGAGATTTTTTTTCCATAATTGAGATTTTATTGGTGTTAAGAACCAGTGTACATACATTTTAATTTGTACACAATTTTTAACATACATACCAAAAATTTTAAAAGCTCTGAATTGTCATTCTCTTTTTAAAGTTATTCCAGTGATGTTGCAGTTTCAAATTTGGAAGCAACTCTTCTTTAAGAGGCTATCAACTACCATATCTTCAAAGATTTCTGTTACATAAATCCCACTGATTTGTAACTGAATGTCATACACCCAACATACTCAAAGTTTCGATCTTTCGCAGCACATTAACAAAATTATTAGGAAAGCTGGACTACCACAACCAAAAATGTTACAGAGGGCACATGGTTCTGACAGAACAACAAGTAGTGACTTTCTGTAGGCAAAAATTCTGTTAAACAACATGAGAGAAGTAATTGAAAATATTCAAGACAGATTAAGTGCATAATTCTGACTCCAAATTGCCATTTAGTATGCCTTCTATTTCAGGATATAAAAACCACCCCCACCTATGGAATGTTAAGCTGACATCCAAGGCAGTCAAAGCCTCCCATAATTCAATATGCCACTGTTTTATGGTTGTTCCAAAAAAACAACCAGAAAATGATTCACCCCTTACAAAATCATTTACATTTAAAAATGGTATGAGATAGGCTTCCTTCTTTCTTAAACATGTTTCTAGAGCTAATGAAAAACTCGCAATTACCAAATAGTTGAAACTCCTCTGGATTATTCAAGAAGGGAAACAGGGACCACTGATAACGCATGGTGTACCTATCATTCAGATTTGGCTTCTTTCTCTTCTGCTTCACCAAAGGCTGGACTCTCCTCATTTTTAGTTTCTCCATTTTCTGCAGGCAAATCTTCAGTTTCTTGGTGAGCCATCTTGGCCTGTTTAACCTCTACTCCTCTCTATCCCTTTGCTTGCACTCTTCTGTCCCACAGCTTGTCTTTCCCAGCTGCCTTCTAGGGCTTCGTTTCCACTTTTTGCAGGAGCAAACTTAGCCAACAACCTTGCCAGTCTCCCCTGAGGTCTTCCTCCACCACCCCTTCGGCGGAGCTCATCTTCCTCTTGGGCATCTGGCGGTGGGGAGGGTGTGTCCGTGGTGCCATGGCACACCGAGCCCTCGTAAAGCTGGACTTCCTGAAGAAATTTTTTTTTTTTTAAGATATCAGTGGTTTGAGAAAGAAATCACCTTTTTCTCTGATTGCCTTAGGAGATTTAATAAGGAATCCATGACTCTGACTCCATCTCACTCTATTTTCTGCTTAGTAAAGAACCTACCATCATAGGGAAAACTGCCCAGAATTTTTCTCTGATGGGAATGTTGTCAGGACAGATGGGGAGGAATTGGAGTGCAGCAGCCACTGATGGGGCTGTGATCTGGGCTGGTTCTTGGCATGTTTGGCCATTGCCCTAAGTGCATCGCTGTGTTTCTCCTGTTCTAACCTCCCTCTCTCTCCTGCTTGTCCCTCTGGATCTTCATTCAGATCTCTCTTCCTCATCTCATTCAAACCTTTTGAAATTTGGTGTATATGTACTTTTGGCATTTCTTTGTCTCCATTTTATGATTTCCAGCAGCTGGCACCTGCTCTCATTTCACCATTGAACTCATGCTTCTTGAATTGTTCAATTCAGTGAGTTTTGGTTCTTTCCTACTTTCTGTGCATTTGGCCTCATTGATTGCTCCCTCCTCATTCTAAAAGTTTCCCAGTCTCCTGGTTTCCATGGTGCCCTATCCTCCAGTTGTCCTCTGCTTGCTCCTTCTCTCTCCCTCAAAAGAATTCTCTCTTCTTCTTCATTCCCTAAATTTACTCTCAGCCCATTGTTCTACTTGCCCCTCACTATCTCCCTCTGATGCACTGCCCTGTTTGCAACTATTTATACATATTATTTGTACTCAAGTCCCTTTGCTGAAATATCCTAATATCCAGTGTCCATCTTCTTGCCCTGTCCAGCAGGTGCCCTCCAATCCAACATGTGCAAACTAACTTTATCATTGTCCCACCTCATCTAGTTTCTCATTCTATGCTCTTTTTCTCCTTTTGTGGCACTACAGTTCACCCACACAAGAAAATTTAGAGTCATATTTGGCTCCTTTCTACCCACTTTTGTTGTTTTCCCCATCAAGCCCATTACCAGGACCTGCTGATTTTCCCTAAGTCTTTCTTGAATCCATCTCTGATATTCATCGTCATTCCCGCTATTGTGGTTCAGAACTCCTGCCACTTTCAATGGTTCATCTTTTGCCTGGACATTTGTACCATTGAAATGGCCTTTCTTCTATCAGCTGTCACCATGAAATCCACCTAACATGCAAACCAAAGTACATTTACCCTCTGGCAGGCTTAAAATCCCCTCATGTTTCTATCCCTTGTAGAAAAGAAAAATCCAAAGTTGTTCTAACTGAAATACTACCCTTAAATCTACTAGTTCCTGCCTCTCTGTACTCTCATTTCTAACAATTTCCTATTTTAATCTTTGCACTCCAATAATATACAAATCATATCATTTCTTTGCATTTGTTGTGTGCTTGGTTTCTAAATCACTTTTCACTCCTTCCCAGGCCTACTCCTAGTCCTCCTATGGTCAACACAAGTGTCACCTCCTCTAAAACCTTTCCTTTTTGAATCTTGTCCCCATCCACATCCCAGCTTAGCCTTATCAATGCCCTCTGTGTAGTCCAGTCATTACATTAAGTACCTATAGCATTTTCTAATTTATGTTTATGTTAGCCAGAGAGCCCACTGCTTGTAGACAGCAGCTTATTTCCATTAACTAAATTCAGACTTCTTTGAATAAGAATTTGGCATTGAACTAGAAAGATCTTTTGGATGTTCCACTGCTACTGATTGAGTCCGGAAGCTGTTATATAAGAATGCTTTTATATACCAGGAGTCTTCAAAAAGTTCATAGAAAATGTATATTATGAAAAAACTACGTGGATTTCAAGCATTTTTGTATCAAAATAAACTTCTTTTCTATCTCTCCATGTACTTTTTGAAATACCCTCATAAGTATATAACGTTTAATTTTGCTTTTCATTATTTTTGAGGAATAGTAGCTGAGTTACAAGCAAATATCTTTATCTTTCCTTCTCTCCCAACATACACAATTTCCCTTCATTTTATCCCATAAGAAGCCAAAATTAAGAAAAGGCAGACTTGTCGGCTTGCACAGAGCATCGCAATTAGAGTAAAAGTGTCATAAGAATCCATTTTTCTGTTTCCCGGCCAGTCTTCTTAGTGATTTATGACATTGCTGCTCTATGATTTTTAAACATTTGCAGGTATATTTCATGTCACCTTTCAGTCACATACCTAAAACAAGGATTTCCCAGGGTAGCCAGTTACCATGCCAGAGAAAGGCTTTTTAAACCTTTATTTATCCACATTTCAGATATAAATTATTTTCATATCAAGAAGTAGCACACTGAGCTGTGCTGTCCCAAAAATACTACACATGCTATTTTCTCAGGAAAAGTGAGGTTTATTTTTTGTTAATGAAATGCCAAATAAGCCCAGCCAACTTGCCAGGCAGAATTAAATTGGAGCATCTTTGGCAGTAGATTGTGTTGCTCCATCCTTGCAAATGTTTTGCGAAAATTTAGCTTAAGCAATTTTAAAATTTCTGGGGCCAGATTCTTTTCAAGCTGAGACATTCAAGAATTGGGACAGGACTCACAACACTGTGAATGTTTCCAAGGACTGGTTAAATGAGATCCACTATGATCCTCCTCCTTCAGCTCAGCTCTTGTTCAGCGCCTATCAGAAACATTTCAGTCCTTGGCCAGAGTGGGTATAAATGAAGTGGCAGAGTTCAGATTTTGAAACACTGCTTGTAAAGTCACTCTGTTTTCCTTCTGTATTAGCATATGGTTGATTCACTGTCTCCTTTTGTTCCTCCTGATGTCTGAGAGGAAACACATAGTCCTTAAAGAATTACCCTTAGCGGTGCCTCCTGAAACAGGTTCTCAAGAGGAATGTGCCAGAATGGAAGATAGATAAACAGGTACATTCCATTTTTGAAGTATACTGCCCAATTTTTATTAACATTAGGAGTCTGTCAACCTGTTCTGTGCCAAGCCAGTTAGTAAATAAGTTAGCTTTTGTAGGGTATATGATCTCTGTTGTGACGAGTCACTCCCTCTATTGTAGTCCTATAGCAGCCAGAGACAGTGCATGAACAAATCAGCATGACTGTGTTTCAGTAAAACTTTATAATATATATTATATATTATAAATATATAAATTTATAATATATTTTATATTATAATATTTTATAAATAGACAGTGGCCCATTGGTTTGCCAACAACTCCCATTAGGAACTCTTTGGCTTTGATTTTGATTTTAAATTTTAGGTTATATCAAAGATGAACACAAGGGTTCTATATCAAAGATAAACACATGAGTTCTTCAAAGGTCAAGAAAGATTGATAGCTTTTTAAGATCTTTTCTTTATTTGAAGTTGATGCCTGCAAAATTGTAAGTTTCTTGAAGGGGCAAGTAGACAATAATTCATCTTAGGAGATGAATGACCAAGTACCTGGCTTGAGGTAGAGTCATATTTCCAATCAAATGAATGACAATGGCTCTGTATGTTATCTATAGTCAATTTGATCATATTGTAAAAAACATTCCAGACCCCAAACTTTAGTTTCTTGGTTCATTGTGCTCTCTTGTTTCAAAGGATCCCAGGTTAGGTGCACTGATGAAGGGATGGTAAGGAAAACAATACATACGTGCTTTCACTTGAGCCCAATTTTTGGTGCCTATGAGCCATTGAATGATATGCATGTGGAGCGGATTTTTAGTAAGTAGGATATGATTTCTTATCTACAGTTCTTTAAACATGTCCAGTTAAAAACAAGAAGGAAAACACTCTTTGCTGTGAATGTGGGCTGAGAGCAAGATGGATTTGCTAGTATTTTCTGTTCCTTAGATTTAAGATTAACATGGGCATAATGTTCTGGATGAAGCTTTGGAAGTACTTTTGAAGGGTGAGTGGCCATATGCCAGAAAGGGTTCTATTTTCAACAACTAAAAAAAATACTTATTTTTTCAGAACTATGTGACCAACATAGATAGTAGTAGGCTTGATTACAAAAGACTTCTATTACATCCAGTGATCCTAAGGATAGGTGCCAAAACTTTTATCTCTCGTTTCTTTAAACATTGATTATGAAAATAGTGATAGTTCTACTGAAATGTGAAAAACAAAAAGGAATCCCCCTGTTGCCTCCTGCTGCTCCTTCCCCAGTTCTAATTACCTTCCAAGGTACAGCTTATTAGCAGATTTGTCTTGCACTTTTTCTGCATGTATACTTGTCTCTGTGTGTGTGTATGTAAACCTCAGACTGTATTGTACTTAATGTTTTACAAGTTGCTCTCTCAAGTCATTTTTGTAATGTAATCATTCTGTGCTAGCAGATACAAGCCTCCTTTATCCTATTTATTAATGCATTGTCCTTTATATAACCATTTTATTCATTTGTCCCCTTTCCCCTTAAGCATTATGGACTGGGCTGTGGTTATTGCTATTGTATTCTAAAGATACTTGTATTTGTTAATTAAGGAGATAAAATCAGCCCTCCTTCCCACAGCAGGAAAATGAATTTGACTTTTATTAGTCTAGTTTTACTTTTAAGTGGTTCATGATTATTGATGGTGCTGTATAGTTTTACAGCACTCTGGCAAATGAGCCCTCACTTCTTACAGTGATATATTTTGGTATAACTGTGTGTTTATCATTATAAACCATAAAAGCCCATGTGTGCACATGCAGGCACATGTACATATGCAGATTTATTTAGTTCAAGGAGACAATTCAGATGGCTAAGCTCAGAAGTGGAAATTGTTCTGACGTGTGTCTGGCCTTTGTGACAATGGCATCATATCAGATATGGTGTGCAGATGTTGCGCTTTGAGAGTATTCTACCTTCCTGTAATAACCCCTACAAGCTTTCAGTCACATTAACAAGGAGCAGCTTTAGCTTCCTAGATACAGAAACCTTTACCTTACAATGCCAAGACAACTATTTTTAAAAGTTTGAAATTCGCTTGCAGCCTTATTCTCTGCAAGATCTTCCTATCTATTTCAACAGTGTCAAACTCTGACAAAAAAGAGAAGAAAACAAGGAGAGACTATACATGTCACTCACACCGGCTGAGAGGGAAGCTGACAGCAGAGCAAGAATTGGATGACGAAGGAGTAAATGTACCCTCACTTGAAAAAGAACTCTTCTCTTTCCAGCTATATATAACATATCCATTGTAAACTGGGCAAGACTATTAATAGTAATAATTATAATAGCACCTTGCACTTGTCTAGTGCCATCTAACATACAAAGTCTTCCTCATTCATTTCATCTCTTTGACAGTTTCATCAATTCGTGAGCAAGGAGCTTGTTACTGCCTCGTTATATCCCATCCCTGCTGTTGCTTGCACTCTTTCCAAATCTGGTGCAAGTCAGAGATGTAGAAGGGCTCTCAACCTGTGCACCACCCACATGTTTGGGCCACATGCTTGCTGATTTGTTAGAATGTGGGGATATGGCCGGCGCCGCGGCTCACTAGGCTAATCCTCCACCTAGCGGTGCTGGCAAACCGGGTTCTAGTCCCGGTCGGGGCGCCAGATTCTGTCTCGGTTGCCCTTCTTCCATGCCAGCTCTCTGCTGTGGCCAGGGAGTGCAGTGGAAGATGGCCCAAGTGCTTGGGCCCTGCATCCCATGGGAGACCAGGAGAAGCACCTGGCTCCTGCCTTCGGATCAGCGCGGTGCGCCGGCCGCTGGAGGGTGAACCAATGGCAAAGGAATACCTTTCTCTCTGTCTCTCTCTCACTGTCCACTCTGCCTGTTAAAAAAAAAAAATGTGGGGATGTATGGTGAGATTAAGCTCTTCTAACAATACAAATTACTAAAAAGCTTAGGTTAGATGACTTTGCATTATTGAGATCATACGACTTTTTTGAAAAAGACACATGAAATAGTATTAAAATGGATAATGTAGATGAATTTTAAAAATTATTCTCATTTATATTATAGAGGCATTTGAATTCCATCTATTTCTCTAGTAATTTAGCCACTAATAATCATAATTACAACCCTTAGTTGCCGTAAGACAATGAAATGCCTCCTGTAATATTAAGGGGTATTAATTTATGTCAACTCTGTATGTAGTTTCAAGAATTTTACTACATTGCTGATCCATGAAATTTTGTCACCTGTAGGTATGATATGTATATAAGACTAAATTTCATTTATGGCAATATTTCTTTAGGAGAAAGTCCTATTCCTAGTGTTGAATAAATATGCTTGTATTACATATGAATTTTCCCCAAGATTTCTGGTTAATGGCAGTGGTCTTCACTTACTTGCTCATTAGCCATAGGTGCTTATTTAAGAAAAATGATACTGAGCCCCCGTTTCATGCTTTATCCTGAACCGGTATCTTCACTGTTATGTACAATGTCTGATTTATTATCTAAGCCCCAGAAAGTATTACTTCCAGCATTTTGTGAAGTAAGCCTCTGGGAGTATATGCACTTTGCTCGAAGCCACATATCGGATAAGTGGCAGAGAAGACACACAATTTCCTCTGCTCAAGTCGAGAACGTTTCCCATCAAAGTCACAGTCATCTCAGAAACTAGTCTCTCAGAATTTGTGTCAGGGAGTTTCATTCAGCCTGGGCCTCTTCACTCATAGGCTCATGGAGGAGAGTTTCTTTCCTGAAGCTTGTCAGAGGAGGTAATATCAACCAGTAAATCAGAGATTCAGGGAACTTGTTAAAATCTTGATTATCAACGAAAGGTCTAATGCGTCCTGTATTACAATGCTTTCCTTGCACCCGGGAGAGAGGCCCACAGAATACATCATTTTGTAGAAAGATAGCTTTATTTATTCTGTGGTACAACCAAGATCATGATAGTTAGGACCCTTTGTGATAGCTTTTTACCATATGTGAGAGTGGTAAGCTTTGAAAAGAAAAACAGGTCCAGGCATTCTCCATTTACCTTGGATACAAAATAGATTTCCTGCCTTTGTTTGATGAAAAGAACAGGCAGTGCCCATTCTAAGGAGTGAATATGAAAAATCACCTCCTGTGGATTTTTTCTCCCCATTATTATCAGAAAGCTGTTTTTAAATAAGCAGCTTTGATATTAGCAAGTGACACAGGAAAGTCACTGTCTTAAACATGCTTATATGAAAAATGGCACAAGAAGGTGAGGGACATTTCTGAGGCAGACAGACTTTTGCCATTAGTCATATTCTGTAAGGAACAAACAGTTCCTGGGAGGTAGAGCTGATCCAGAGACTTCTGTAACATTAGTGTAGACTTCTACCTTCTCATGAGATAATGCTGATGTTGAATGCAAATTCCCAACTAGAATGAAGCTAACAAAGCAATTCTCTGCTCATCCATTCTGGAACAATAAAGAGAAAGGTCCCCTGTATTTATTAAGCCATTTATAATTATTTCTGACATGTCGAGTGTACTGGGGATAGAGAGAATAGGAGAAGATTGGGGTAAAAGAATTTTTAATGGGATGTCAGTGCGAAGAATTGAATGAATGGCCCCAGAAATGAGCATTTTTAAAAATATGACACTGCCACTCAATAAACCAACAGAGAAAATATTGAAAGGAATTTCTGTCAACATGCTGGGTCGAGTGTAATTTTGAACAATCAAATATAATGGTGAGCTCAAGCTTGGTGTCAGGCTGTATGACTTGTCATTCTGTGAAATTACGAAACTTGTGAACAAAAGGAGATGAGCGATGTATAGCAGTGGTGTGGATGTAGGAAGATGGGAAGTTTGCCATTCCAGCCAGCCCTGTCTCCTCTGACCTGCCTGACATGCAGATGGTTTCATTCTGTACAAAACAGCAGAAGTGACATGATCAAGAGTCCCCAAGAAAAGAATTTCCAGTTTCACCACAGAAAAAGGTGTAAGTTTCATATCTGGAACATCTGACAGCATCTGGAGTGTTGTCTCATTAAAATATATGATCAGAATTAATTCACATCATTGCAAGAAGAGCCAATTCACCTGAGCCGAATTTACGTGTGGCATCACAAAATAAGGTTGACAAAAATGGCAGTGGTCTACAGACTGGCCAGTGAGGGTGCCTGGGCAGACCTCCTCCTCCTTTTTCTCCTTCTCTTCTTCCTTCTCTTTCTCTTTTCCCTTCCCCTCCCTTTTTTTCTTCCTCTCCCTCCCTCCCCCTATCCTCTTATCCTATCCTCTTACTCCTCCCACTCTTTTTTTTTTTTTTTTTTTAACATGCCATTTGGTGTTTGGAGCTTACTTGTAGGAATTTGTATATGCTGTGACATAGATAGGCTCCTTTCCAAAGTACCTTGGCTTAAAGGATTTGGAATGGCTTTCAATGAGACACAAGCCTACAGCAATAAAATAATAAAACTGTCACAAGACGATAAGGATTTTGTATTTTGGTGAGGAAAATCTGAAAAACCACATTGAATGGGCCCTGGGGGAACCAGGAGGAGGCGAGGATTAGTAGCAGCTGCTACTGATGTTTGTTGAGGCAAATGGAGAGAAGGTTGTGCCTGGTGCTGTGTTCAAGTGACTTACAGGTGCTCTTGGAGAGGAGGCCGGAGCATCAGGTAGCTCTCCCACATAGTTCCCGAAGCAGTCCATTTCCTTTGCTGGGAATGCAGCCAAAAGCCGGGTTGCAGTGTTGCAATCGCCCGGTCTGTGCTCTCCACATCCTCTTGGTTGCAGAAGGCCCGGTACTACCGCTTCTCTACCTGCCTCAGCTGTCTGCATAAATTTTGCAGTTGAGGACACTGACATCTCTTTCAGTAGTTGTTTGTGTCCTCCCTGCCCTTTCCATTTTCCTACTAATGCAATGGCGCTTCTAACAGCTTGTGGAAAGTGAAATTAGAAGATTATTTTGGTGCCAGAATTTTTTTGAAATCCATGCATATAAGGGGATCCTCAAAAAATTTGTGAAAATTTATATTATGAAAAAGCTATGCATGAGTTTCCAAAATTTTTAGCACCAACATAAACTCATCTTTTAATTCCATTTTTTTCCATAAACTTTTTGAAGTACCCTGGTAGTTGAATTGCTATTAGGGAATTTATTTCTTTCATTATTTAAAAAAGATTTATTTATTTATTTATTTGAGAAGTAGAGTTACAGACAGAGAGAGGGAGAGACAGAAAGATCTTTCATCCGCTGGTTCACTCCCAAATGTCCGCAATGGCTGGAACTGGGCCAATCCGAAGCCAGGAGCTTCTTCTGAGTCTCCCATATGATGCAGGGGACTAAGCACTTGGGCCATCTTCTACTGCTTTCCAAGGCCATAGCAGAGAGCTGATCAGAAGAGGAACAGCTGGGACTTGAACTGCTGCCCATATGGGATGCAGGCAGCACAGGTGGTGGCTTTACCCGCCACCTCAGCATTGGCCTCAGGAATTTCTTTCTTTTCTAACTCTTCAGCTCCCTCCTTCTGTCTCCATGGGTTCTAATCTGCCTTTCTCTGGATGGGACTCTGGGCAGATGGCTGTCTCTGGGTCATGCTGGGTCCTCATTTGGGAAATTGGAGGCTAAGATATCATTTCAGAAGGGAGTCTGCCTCATGAGTCTGACTCCCTAGCAGCCTGAGGAGATACCTGAAGATTGATAGTAATGAGCTTGTCCAACTGTACAATCAAAATTGAGACCTTCGGGCCAGTGCTGTGGTGAGCAGGTTAAAGCCCCAGCCCGCAGCGCCGGCATCCCCTCTGGGTGCCCATTCGAATCCCGGCTGCTCCACTTCCCATCCAGCTCTCTGCTATGGCCTGGGAAAGCAGCAGAGAATGGCCTAAGTCCCTGGGCCCCTGCACCCACATGGGAGAATGGGAAGAAGCTCCTGGCTCCTATTTGACTCAGTTCTGGCTATTATGGCCATTTGGGGAGTGAACCAGTGGATGGAAGACCTCTCTCTGTGTCTCTACCTCTTTCTAACTCTTTCAAATAAATAAAATTAATCTCTAAAAAAAGTTGAGAGCTTGTGTGCTTGTTCTCACTGTTCATTTTTGTCTGTTCTTTATCCCAGAGAAGACTGCCCACTGACTCCTTTATTCAAAACTTTAATTCTTGATGCTGCTGCTATTTTCTACATCAAGACTTCCTTCCCCTCTAAATTGTCAAAGATGTCTGGTCTCCGAGGTGCTGGCAAATGAGGCAAAGGTTCTCTATCATCCCTGCCAACCCCTTGGAGACCAGGGATGCTTCTCCAGTCCCTGGTGCCCAGACCGTAAAAAGGCAGGCAGTGCCCCCCAGGAGATTCTCCTAGAATAGCCTCTCTGTGGTTCTGCTCCTGGGCCTCTGGGCTTTTCAGCCTTTCTGGTAACGCTGTCCATTTTAGAACTGAGAGAAAAAAGGTTTCAATCCGTTCTATTTTCTTTGAATAGCACTTACGGCATAGCTCTGTGCAAGTGGGCATCCAGCGGGCCATTTTCTCCTAGTACTTGTATTGCTCTCTCCTTGGGATGAAAATTTCTATTTTAGGTTCCTAAGTAGCCATGTCTGAGTTGCCTGTGTGGCCTTGGAGAGTTTGGACTTAAGCATAAACGTAAGCATTTAGAATATTGGGAAGGGAAGGGAGCAAATAAAGAAACAGGCCAGCTGAATGCATGGACACTTTCACCACTGTTCATTCACACAGTTGCTAGAATTCTATCACTGCTATGCAGGTTAATTTGACTTCAGTGAGATTGTATAGAAATCTGAATTGTGATACACACAAAGAAATTAAGCCAACTATCCTTTTATGTTACTTATAACCTTCCCATAAAGAAAAGGCTACGTCTGGCTTGCTAGGTGAGTGTCTGATGCCATAGGCTCTGAGACTTTTTAGGTGCTTCTGTCATATTCTGTGATTTGCTTCTGTTCTTGGAAAATGAAAGGAATTGAAGCATTTGTGATGATACCTCACAGCGAATTTTTAGAGCCAAACTGTCTCTGTGCCAGAAGGATTTCCTGTGATCAAAACCAGTTGTTCTAAAATCTGTATTAACCCTTTAACTAAAATAGCAACTTTTAATTGTTAATGCTTAGTTGTAGCTAGAGGCTAGTTTTTACAAATTCAATGTAATAATAAGAATAATATATATTTCTTGACTCTTACCATATTTGAGTATTTTCTTTGTGTCATGCACCAGATTAAGCATTTTGTGTAGATTAATTTATTTGATCATCACAACCCTTGGCAGTAGTACTAGTTTTATTTCCATATTATAAATAAAGAAATTAAGTCATAGATTAAATAACTTGTTCAACTTGTAAAAGCTAGCATCAGGATTTGCTGTAGGGAGGCCTGATTTCATAAGGCTACATTTAGGTACCATGCTCTATTCAGAGTCCCTACTCAGTCATTTTTATTCTTATTTGAATCTTGCTATATTGATGAACATCTCAACATTTAAATTTTAAAGGTGTAAGGGGTAGGGTATTCAGTCCCGTGGATTAAACTGCTGCTTGTGGCACTTGCTTCCCCAATCAGAGTGCCAGTTCTAGTCCATGCTGCTCCTCTTCAATCCAGCTTCCTACTAATGCCTCCTGGAAGGCAGCAGATGATGGCCTACTGATTTGGTTCTTGTCACCCTTGTGGGATACTTGGAGTTCTCCCACTCTCTCTGTCTGTTGTTCTCTCTCTCTCTCTCATTCTACCTTTCAGTTAGATGAAAATAAACAGTTTTTAAATAGGTTTAAGTGGTATCTGAAATGGTGATTAGGGTTGATATTTTTGCTTCTGAATGCATCTAACTTATTCTCTCTTGTGTGTGTGTGTTTTTTTTTTTTTTTTTTTTTTTTTTTTTTTTTTTTTTTGGCCAGGCAGAGTTAGACAGTGAGAGAAAGAGAGAGAGAGACAGACAGAAACAGTTATAGACAGTGAGAGAGAGACAGAGAAAGGTCTTCCTTCCGTTGGTTCACTCCTCTGATAGCCATTAATGGCCAGCACTGCGCTGATCCAAAGCCAGGAGCCGGGTACTTCCTCCCGGTCTCCCATGCGGGTGCAGGGACACAAGCACTTGGGCCATCCTCTTCTGCCCTCCCGGGCCACAGCAGAGGGCTGGACTGGAAGAGGAACAACTGGGACTAGAACCCGGTGCCCCAACCGGGACTAGAACCCGGGGTGCCAGCGCCGCAGGCAGAGGATTAGCCAAGTGAGCCACAGTGCCAGCCACATCTAACTTATTCTAACAGGAGATACTGGTTCTATACAGAAGAAAACATCCATGACCAAGAAACAGAAAAATGAGCCTGATGACAACATAGAGTAAAGCTTTGGATCTAGGCACATTAATTCTACTCGTGTAGGAAGGGAAGAGCCACTGTAAAGAAGGCATCTTTTCATTTACATCTCAACACATCATGATACATCAGTTTGGTGACCCGTTGTTTGGCAAAGCACATTACTGTGCAACGTTGGAGTGTGGACACTGTAGTCAGACTGCCTTACATTTGAATATAGCCCTACCACTTACTGTGTGATACAGGTCAACTTCCTCGCTATCTCTGTTTTTTTCTGTTTCCTCATCTTTAAAGTGCGGCAGATGGTACCTATCTTACCAGTTATGGTGGTATTAAATTAGCTCATGTATATAAAGTATTTAGAAGAGTGCTTGTCATATAATTAAGTGTTATATTGCCATCAACATCATTATTGTTATCACAGGATGATTAAAGCATGTGTGGCAAAGAAATTGTCAATAGACTTACATTAGGACATTCTCCAGGCTTTCATATAGGAGAAGAAGATACAAGATTCAATGTATGGTATATGTACTTTGCTAAGAAAGGCAAACTTAGATAACTCAGAATTTTTTCATTTTGCAATTTGAGTGGTAATTTAGAGTCTAATCAGTTAATATGTTGCTATGACTCAATTTGCACTCAGAGAAAGAGAATTTAACATGTAATTTGCATGATTACCAAACTGAAACAGAGACTGGACACTTACCTTGAAAAACTGAAGATGCGAGTGGCAGAAAACATGAAGTTTTCCTACCTGTAAAGTTCAAGTGATTTAGAGAAACCAGGGTTTGTATTCTGGTGTAGCATATTTATTTTGGGATGATATTGGTAAAGGTAAGCGTATCTCATTGATCACCATTATAATAAATTCCCACACGTGCACAGTTTCACTCCTGCTCTCTTCAGTGAATCAGAATGGATGATCTCCGAAGTCCTTGGCAGGCATTCACATGGGAGAGGCGGGCTTTATTTCTTTAAGGCAATTGGGTCCAACTGCCTGCTCACCAACAGGAAAAGCTGGCGAAATTCCAAAGGTGATTAGTGCTGTATATGTTATGTCACACAGTGGAGTGTGTTTGGGTGGATGGAAGGGAAACCCTATAATTTTGTAGTTATTAGTAGAACATTCTGCTAAACCTCTTTTTATTCTAAAAATTGGTGGAAATAACTCTTACTGCTCAAGATGATTCGAGGGTACTGTGCTGCCATCAGAATCCACCCACAATGATTTCTAAACCTGGAAGTTGCAAGTTACCAGAATGCAAATATTTCCTCCAAAATATTGGGTTCCTTTGATCCTTTTTTTTTTTTTTTTTTTTTTTTGGTTACTGAGTCAATCTTTTTAATTATTTGAATTCTGAGGATTTTTCTCCAAATAGAATTGTCAGCTTAACCTAGTCTAGTTTGAAAAAAGTATTGCATTGTAAAATGCTCTTTCCACTGTCCTGTTCAGGAAAAATGACTTGGGCTAAACCAAATATTGAGTTACCAACTATTTCAATTGCCATATTCATTATCTCCTATGAAGTATAAGCATTCTTCTTGTGTTTGTAGGACCTTGGAATTACATTCTAAATGACTACCATGGAAACATGTAGAACATCATGTCCTGTTTTTGTCTTTGTGGGTCATTTTCATCAAATGTTTAGTAATTTCATTGCCCTTGCATAATTAGGTGAAGAAGCTCCACCCGAGCGTCCATGGGTCAGCTATGTGGACTCTAGCTGCCAAAGGCGCTTCTCCTTCTGAACAGAGCGCTTTGCTCAGCCAGTGTAGACATGGCCTGATAAACAATGGAACTTCTCCCTTGAGAACTGGAGTTTGGATTGATCTAATTCTTTAACTCAGAAGTGTGCACAGGTTTGATAAGTGGTTAAAATGTGTGTATTTTAGTGAAATGGGAGCTTAAATTAACAGTCGTGTGAAGAATAACAATGTATAGCAAACGTAAAAGACAGTAGTACTCACTGTTGCAAAAACTAATCAAGGGACTATCAAATCAAATTTTAATGTGCATTTAAATATCTGTGCCAGGGAGGTTGTTCTTGCAGGTTTCTATCTGTCAAGCCTTAACACTAAACCTGTCAGAGTGCAACATGGGAGTGTCACTTTTAACCAGGATGTCACATACACTGTGAGAAACAACCTGCTTTGTGTTTTCTTTCTTACCAGGAAAAGCAAATGTAAAAAGGATTTTTCTTTTAACACTGCATTTTTCTTTTGCAGATTCTCGGGCTGATGCTGTTAAGTGATGGAGTGGGTTGCCAACTGTAGTTGCTGCACTCAGCGCCTAATGGCTCTGGGGAACATACTCAGACATGCCCAGAGAAGTCTGCCTGGGGTGAAACAAGTACCCTTGAGGTTTATATCAGGTGTGTGAAGAATGATGGAAACATGACTTCTTGGATTTTTTTGCATTTACATTTGTCAAGAAAGTGGGAAAGGTCATGATTCTTGCCTGTTCTTCCAACTCTTATAATACTATGAAATACACCCCAAAATGTAACCCTCTACTTAGGATTTAATCTCTCCTATGCTACTCCCTTGAAAGTCCTCTATCTCATCAAAGCTTTAGATGTTAAAGGCATGATTGTGTGTTTTAATATCAAAAAGGGTTAACTTTTAGAGTTGTTTTAAAACTATAAATTGGATTTGGTAGGTTTTATGATTTGTCTATATTTTCATAGAGCAGTAAATGCAATTTGTTGTATATGAGTTAAGTGTAAGAAGCCTAAAAACCTATGTTCAAATTTTCTTTTAAAATAGATGTTTGCATTGCTTTACGCATTTGTTAAATGGTCCCCAAATCAGGCAAAGTTAATACTTTTACAAAATACATAAACCACATTTCCTTACAGGATGAAGTTGGGCTTAATAGCCTAGGCTTACTTCACTAAGAAACTACACAATTTCTGTTGCTATGTTTTGTTAGAAAGGAAGGAGAGGCTGTTTCTACAGGTGTCATAGAAAAATCAATACCAAGCTACGGATTATTGGATCCCATAGAACCATGGAGACTTGGCAGTGAAATTCTTCCAAAGGTGAGTAGGTGCATTGATTTTCCTTCTTGTGCCTGGAGAATTATGACACTAGGAACAGAGGCTAAATTTAGATTGGAAGCAAGTTTGATTTGAAATTGTATCTTTTGGACATTAATGATCAGTTTTTCAAACAAATTTAATTAGAATTTGAGCTTCTAAATTTTTATCATGTACTTTTCTTAGATTCATTTCTTGATTACTTTTGGATACTTTTGAAGAAAATAAACAACTTGGCTCTTTGCTAACACTTTCATTTGTAATTCAGACCTAGTGATTTTCTTGTGAAATAATTGTAAAATACAATATAAACTGTAACAATGCTACAACCAATATTATAATAACACTTCAGCTTCTAAGAAAAAGCATATTATTTTCACAACTACATTTAAAAACATGTACCCATCACTAATCTGCCTTCTTTAAACCTTCCTTATTTAAAGTGTGCTTGTCCAGCTAATTTGTGCTAACATTTTTAGACACAAATTTGCCTGTTTACTTATTATTCTTCTAGATTTCTCAGAGTTGAAAAACCATATATAACACATTGGTTGTTTTACTGCGTCGGTTAGCATTCCATCCGTGCAGGCAAATGGTGTTCCCAGGCTGGAAGTATCAATCCCAGGGGAAGTCAACTGAAGAACATTTTATGCATCACTCATCCTATTATGAGCCTTGTGCTACTCTCTCTCTACAAGGTAAGAGATTTATTGTGTCTTGGCTTCTAGCAGTAGAAAATGTTGTATGCTAATGTATCTTGCTTCAAAGTATATTTTTTGGAATCTATAATGGGCAATATAGAAATTGTTTTATAAGCAAAAGAATAATTGGAACAATTTGAGCTACTCACACACGCTATTGCATGCTCATCTGTCCCTAGGTAGCACTTGGCTGTTCTACCCTGGGACCTGCATTCTGTAGTACTGTCTTCCTCATGTGAAGTGAGGTGGTAAATTGGTCATTTTTATAATGAATTTGAGCAATGTAGATGATTAAGGAAGAAAATTCAAGCCTCAATGTAGAAAATTGCCAGATTACTACCTTGTTTTGTCTGTAGAAAGATACAATTTGAGTTTTAGTAATTTGTGGGATCAAAAATTGATCATGAGAAAGTTGAGACATGGAAGTACTAGCAAATTCATGATAATGCATATAATGGCCTCAATGTAATATATTGATTTTTGTCTTTTTACTGGCCAGTGGAAAATTCTTACTGTTTTTTCCTTATCCTGAATTTTCAGACTGGCTGGAAGAACAACCGAAGTTTCTTTTATAATTTGTACTCCAATACTGAATCACCCTAGTTAATACTCTAACTGTGGTAATACCCAAATGAGAGTGATCTATCAAAAAGATCATCTTTTAGAAGGATGCTACTGCATTATTAATAAACTAACAGAAGATGCATCACTTTCGATATCCCATCTGATGAGGTAAGATCTATCCTTTCCCAGGTTGCATTTGATTTTATTTATCATTATCCTAGCCCCAAGAAAGTTTATCAGTTTGATACAGAAATCTGCAATACGTTTGAGATAGTTAACATATTTGTTTATATATATATATATCTCACATATTTTTTAGTATTTTTCCATTCTTTGCAACTTAGAAAATTAGCTAAAAATCTTATCACTCAGCATATCATGCAACATATTTAAATAAAATAGAAATTATGTACAATATTAAATGGGGGCATGCTATTTTCTAACCCTTGATGAAGTTTAATTTTTGTGTGTGAGTACTTAAATGTGAAAAAAATCAAAGGCAATGGCATACTTGGAAGTATTTCAAAATTAAAAGGGGTAAATAAAGCTTTTTTGGTAAGTTGTAGCTTTGCGTTTACTCTTATAATAATATAATGTCCGTGTGTAAAGAAAAAAAGAATGGTGAGATGATGGAGGAGCTGGATGTAAGTCAAGTCCCAGGTGCTGGGGGATACAAGGTGAGAATACAACAATCTCCAACTCTCTTCATTTGGTACGCTCTGCATTTGGTTATTACCTATTCCACCAAAATGGAGGTTCTCTCATTATGGTTCAAAATTACTTGTGTTTTGGATACCACTACTTTGTATTTTTGTGCCCAAGTCTCAGACTTCTGAACAATGTAGCCCCTTCTCCCTTTGGGTTAATCATTTCATATGATGTTTCTTACAATGTTGCAAAGATGAGTGTCTACCGGATAATTCATGATTTGTACAATATTGTGATATTCCCTCGGAAAGTGACAATGAGTTGAAACATAATTACTTAAATATGAAAATAGTCAGGATGCCAGCTTTTTTTTTTTTTTTTTTGACAGGCAGAGTGGACAGTGAGAGAGAGAGAGACAGAGAGAAGGGTCTTCCTTTTTTTGCCGTTGGTTCACCCTCCAGTGGCCGCTGCGGCCGGCGCGCTGCGGCCAGAGCACCGCGCTGATCCGATGGCAGGAGCCAGGTACTTCTCCTGGTCTCCCATGGGGTGCAGGGCCCAAGCACTTGGGCCATCCTCCACAGCACTCCCTGGCCACAGCAGAGAGCTGGCCTGGAAGAGGGGCAACTGGGACAGAATCCGACGCCCCGACCGGGACTAGAACCCGGTGTGCCAGTGCTGCAAGGTGGAGGATTAGCCTAGTGACCGCAGCGCCGGCCAGGATGCCAGCTTTGCTGAGTACAAAATCTTTGGCTCATTATCATTTATTTGCTTGCTTTGTTGTCATCCTTCTGGTTCTCTCTGGATCCATCTCTCTCTCTCTCTCTCTCTCTCTCTCTCTCTCTCTCTCTCTCTTTCCCTTGACTCCTCTATTATATTCCAGTTGGCAGTTAAAGAACAGAAACAGAGCAATGAGACTGCCTGGCTACATTTTCCCAGTGCCACCAACTGGGAGTTAAGCAGACAAACATTTTGAAAGCCCAGCCCATTTTGTTCCCAGCAGGATGGCAGGTAAAAGCATTTCTGTAGGAAAATACACACGTAGTTTCTTTAGGTCCTTGGTTTCATTTCTCTTGTTTGTTGGTTGCTGGGGAGAAATGAAAGTAAGTTGGGATTAATCCTACGGTCCTTAATCAGATGCCCAGCAACTCCTCATTATAGGATGCAGAAATTTCACTTTTGAGGATTAACTGTGGTGGTTTTTGGCACTCAAATGGGTGTCTCCATCTATCCAGCATGTTGTTAGGCTTTCTACCACTGCCTAGTGGTGAAAGAATTCCAAATCGTTTTAATAATAATCCTGGTTTATTAGAAACTAACTATATGAGGTAAAAATTCTTGTCAAATAAACATACTTGGGAACAAGTTCTTCAGACAGTACATTTTATGTGAGAACTGATTTAATTGTGTGTAGTTTTGATGACTGTTTCCTATGTGGTAAGTATAAGCCTTAAACTGTAATGAAGCTCCCTTAACCAAGTAGAGGAAAGCACATCACTATATTAATTCTTGACCTTTTGACCTGTCAGTCTACCACGTGGGCTGCCTTTCCCTCACATTTATGCAAATGAGAGCTTAGGGAGCAGACCGGATGAGGAAAGGCATGGGCTGTTCTCCTAAACCAGCGCTGGGCTGTGGAACTGTCTCCTCAGACGATATTGCCCCTGCTGATGGTCGAATTGGGATGAGTAAGTTCAGTGTGTGTAACTACTGAATGCATTTGTACAGGAGCTTAGATCACCACGCAACATGCATTCAGGATGGATGGATGTGATCTACATTTCCAATGGGGAAACTTCGGGGACATGCCAGTTACCGTGACAATATCGTAACTCAGGATGTTCATCAGCTGGTGCCCACATGCATAATTATATATTAAAACAATTTTTACAAAGCATTTTCCTTCACTGGAGTTAGAGTCTTCATGTGCCCATGTTACCACGGTGTATAACCCTGGGTTGTTTTGTTTTACGTTCTGTGGTCATCCTATGGGCATTTCTTATCAGACTGCATGGAAAAGTTTGCAGTGGAAAATAAAATAAATTTTGCTTTGAAGTTAGCAAGAAAAATAGGAATGATTAAAGAACAATGGATGCCCATACCATAAGTAGATGAAGTCTTTTCAAGGGCATGAGGTTCCTTCTGTTTTAGCAGTTAGACAAATTCTTCAGCCAAGTTGGCCTCAAGCTGACCAAGATTTTCTATTTATAACTGTCCCTTGGGGTCCATGAGGCATCTTGGATACTCATTTGTTTTCTAAGGAAAGGTGCAGAATCAATAAGTTAAAAATATTCCCATCACCGCTTACTTCTCTAGTTGACTATGGCAACACGAGTGTGGATTTAACTCAGTTCATTCAGACGCAGGTCAATCTCCACCCTCCACTGCACTGTTGTGAACTACAGGGACTCCTTGTTGCCTAGTGACACCTTTGTTTAGCTGGTGCCCTCTGGTTTTCAGAACCTTTGCTAGGATAGCCTCAGATGAGAGCAAGGATTGCAGGGTAGGATAAAAGGATGATATGATGATTTTTTTGGTATTTATTTTTCTAATTTTTAAATGAAGCATTCTGCAGAATAAAATACTTCTCTTGATTTTGGAACAAATAATTGCATAAAATGTAAATTACAGTATATTTGTTTTGATGACGGGTCTGGGAAGGATGAGACAGTAACCCTTCAAAACCTGTGGTTCTTGGGGGCATATCTATTCCTAGGCTTTCCAAGGATGTGGCATTTCTTTATAGCATGGAATAAATATTAGTCCTCCTGAATAGATTCATTATTAAATATTAAATGCCTGTGGTCCATGATCCAGGTCAAATATCTGTACATTCTTTTTTTTTTTTAAGATCTTTTTATTTTATTTTTTCAAAGTTAAAATGACTGAGAGAGAGGAAGAGACAGAGGCAGAAACAAAGAGAGATCTTCCATCCATTGCTTTATTTCCCAAATGGCTGCAACATCTAGGAGTAGGCCAGGCACAAGCCAGGAGCCTGATACTCTGTTTAAATATCTGAAGTGAGTGGCAGAGGCACAAACACTTGGATCATCTCCTGCTGTTTTCCCAGACACGTTAGCAGGGAGCTAGATCAGAAGTGGAGCAGCTGGGACTAGATGCTGGCATTTCAAACAGTGGCCTATCCCACTGCATAGTCATATGCACAAATTTGTGCAAATTTTTTAGCCAAGTAATAAAAATGGTTGAGGGGAGAGAACAAAGATTCCTAAGTACCTGAGTATATTTTCCTAAGCATATATATATGCTTATATATATATATATATATAAGCTTAACTATGCTATATATATATTATATATAAAATTATAAAGCAATCATTATATATAATGCTTTATAATTTGCTTTATAATTTTAAAAAACGGTTTGATTTGCCTACATTTGAGTGAAGCTGCTGTTTGAGATGAGTGTGCTATGTTTATTTTTTCAAGTCTCTTTGAGAGAACGTTTGTTCAGCTTCTACTGTGTTCCAGACACAAGTCCTCCTCCCCTGACTCTATCACATATCTCAGACACGCCTGTTCAAATTTTAAAAACATAGGGCTGGGGCCGTGGCTCACTTGGTTAATCCTCTGCCTGTGGTACTGGTATCCCATATGGACTCTTGGACTCCGGGTTCTAGTCCCAGTTGCTCCTCTTCCAGTCCAGCTCTCTGCTGTGGCCTAGGAGGGCAGTGGAGGATGGCCTAAGTGCTTGGGCCCCTGCACCCACATGGGAGACCAGGAGGAAGCACCTGGCTCCTGGCTTTTGATCGGCGCAGTGCCAATGGTAGTGGCCATTTGGGGAGTGAACAAATGGAAGGAAGACCTCTCTCTCTTTCTCTCTCTCTCTCTCTCTCCCTCTCTCTCTCTCTCTCTCTCTCGCTGTCTATAACTCTATCTGTCAAATAAATTAAAAAAAAATTTTTAAAAACTGTCGCTCCCCCTCTTCGTGGAGGAACGACACTAAACCCTGCCAAGGCTTCATATCCGAGTCACGGCACCATTATGTCGCTCCCCCTCTTCATGGAGGAACGACACTAAACCCTGCCTAGGCTTCATATCCGAGTCACGGCACCATTATGTCGCTCCCCCTCTTCGTGGAGGAACGACACAGGACCCTGCGCTGTTCTTTCGTCTGCTCGGCCCTCCCCGGGTTTGCTGCTGGTTCTTCCCGGGTTGGCTACTGTCCCTTCCACCTCCGTGGAAGGGCGGTTCCCCCTGCCACATTCCCCACTTCCGCAGGGGAGCGGCACACCGCCGGCCGGCTCTCTCTCTCGGGGGCTGCACAGGTGTTCCCCTTAGATGTTCCTCTTAGATGTTCCCAGTGCATGCCGTCTTTCTCCTCCTTTATAGTCCTCTTCCACCAATCCCAACTCTGCTACCCACACGCCGAGTACGCTGCTCTCCTCCAATCAGGAGCAGGTCCCACAGTTTATTGGCTGAACTGGAGGCAGCTGTGTAGAAGCTGTTTTCTTCTCTCCCAGTGCCATATTGTGGGAGAGCAGATGCATAGAATAAGTCTTAATTCCAGTAACTCAGTCTAGTCCGAGTTGCTCCCCACAAAAAGCATAGAATCAAAAAACACAAGGTTATGAGACAGATGAATTGGCGGTAGGTGAATTATAAATGGCCATAATTTCTTGATTCTATGCTCATTTTTAACCTAGAGAGTTTAGATAACATTCAAATGTAAATGAAAGCTCTATTACAATTTGTAAATTTTTGTTGAACTAAAAAAAAAATTTTTTTTTGTTGAACTTAAAGCTTAAGAAGTTGTTTTCATCATCTGTGTTTCAGATATATGGAAAGTTCTTGTTCTCCATTTGCAGCTTTGACAAATACACTACACTTTATGATTTTACTCTGTTTTCACTTTTTCCACCTTGTTTCCCATTGTTTTTGAACATGAGCTACTGAATTTTTTTTTTCATTCTTATTCCGGTTTTTGTGTACTTCTTGTGTATTAAACCAAGAGATTAAAAACTCGCTGGAAAAGGGACTCCGGCTTCCTTGCGGTGAGATCTGGAGTGTGTGTGTGTGATGGGATGAAGGCAGTACAGCTTGGGTTTCATACGCACTTGTAGTGGTTTACCTGAAGTTGGATTCAGTGCTTTGAGTTCTGGCTTTATCACTTGCTGCCTATATAAACAGTATCTAAACCTGCTTCTTCATCTATAAAATAAGTAAAGTAATCATATCCACCCCTGTAGGGTGGCTGTGAAGATTTAACAGGATAATGAATTTAAAACACTCTGCTTGTCATTTGGTAAGAGGTCAATAACATTAGCAATAATCTTAGGACCGCCCTTATTTTGTGTCCGTGCACATATATGCATGTACTCCATATAGACCTTTTTCTGTAGGATGCATTACTCTGAAAATGTTTTCTAATCAGAGAAAATGATGAAAAGGCAATAAATATCTGCCTTCAGTATTGCCAACTTTTACTGAGAAAGCACATGTCCCCTCATTCCTTTTGAATGCCCTGCCTGGCTGCTTCCCTTTATTGGTGAACCCTCCTTTCAAATAAACACCTGAAATTCATCCACACAAAGGTCTAGATGGTAGAGAACATTGGAGAGGTTGCCCTTATCAAGGCCAGTGACCTCTTATCAAGGATCAAATACCAAGCTTATGAGATGGCAAGCACCTGGTCGCAGCCGGAGACATTTGTCTAACAGGGTGATCTACCCTTTGCCTCCCGGAGATCTCCCCAGAGTAGGACCGGTTAACTGGGCCAAGGGGGTAATGTTAGCTCTGCCTGCTGGAGCTCTCTGTGGGGTTTACTGACATCCTCAAAGGCTGCCTCTGTCTCTAAGCCTGGGGCCATTTAGGAATGTCTGTCAGCTTCTCCATTTTTTCCCCATTTATGTCTCGTGGGTCTTGAATCTAGTTATGCCTTAGACACAAACTGTAATACTTTGAACATTTTCTGCCTAATATGCCTCTTTATTTTTGGATATACATCCATTTTTTTTTTCTACCAACATCCTATCCTGGGTTGTCCATTGTATTGCTTTCACAAAGATCTGTATTCATGATTTAAAGTTTTCAGACATCAAACTATGTTACGGCTGAAATAGTCTTCCTTTCTTATGTAACTTGTTTCACCGTTATCACAGATTTTAGGATTCGAAGGACTGCATTCACATTTAAGGTATGCCCTCTCTAATAAGATATGCTCTGTAATCGTTTACTTTTTCAGCCTTAGTTTATTGATGGCATGAGAATAGAAGGGTTGCCCATGGCTTGCAAGGCTCAAATTGGATTGAAATGTTTTGAAAACTTATAAGTGGTATAGAAGCTTTTTTGTCTTCCTTTTACTCATTATAACTCCCTCCTCAAGCAATTTTTTAAGATTTATTTTATTTATTTGAAACAGAATTACAGGGAGTGGGGGTGGGAGAGCAGATCTTTTAACCACTGGTTCACTCCCCAGATGGCTGCAACGGGCATGGCTGGGCCAGATGAAAAAACAGGAGCCTGGAACTCCAGCCATGTCTTCCACATGAATGGCAGGGGCCCACCTTTTGCTGCTTTCCCAGCTACATTTGGGTGTTTGATCGAAAGTGGAGCAGCTGAGACTCAAAGCAGTGCTCATGCAAGTCGTTGGCTGTCGTAGCTGGCAGCTTAACTCGCTGTGTCACATGGCCAGACCCAGCAACTTTTTACAGAGAGGGGCATGAAGAGGCACGTTAGCCTTAACAACTTGTGAGATTTAGGATTATCTGTCTTTGCTGTTTTCCCTATTACATAAAGTAGCTTTTCTGTGTATTCCTAAGTCTGTCCATGGCCTTCTGTCAGCATTATCACTCATGCAGAAACAGCCCAAAGGAGAAAATTCTCAAATGAAAATATCAGAGGGAAACATGCACTGGGAACCCGAAGGGCCCACACTGATGGGCTGCGTCCATGTGCCGATTCTCCCGGGATCAGATCATTCGTCAGAGCCTGTTTATGTGGTGCTGTGGTCAGGCTGAGATTCCCATGTCACTCAGGAGTTTGGACTCAGACCATGAACTGTGATATTTTCAGGGTGCTTTATACAGGGAGAAAAGATGACAGTCACAGTTTATTGAGTACCTACTGTGTATCAGGCACTTCCAATAGTAAGTACTCACTTTGTTTTTTGCTTGACACTATGTGGGCAATGAGCTACAGACTTTACCCAAGTTATCTAGTCCTTAAAGCACCCTGTGACACTAGGAAATTAGCTTACTGAAACAACCCACTACATATAATCTTGCAGAATATCTTACTTTCTAGACTTATCTGATAACCTTCCTTGTTTCTTTTTTTTTTAAGATTTATTTATTTGAAAGGCATAATTACAGAGAAAGGGAGAGAAAGACAGAGAGAGGGACAGAGAGAGAAAGGGAAAGATAGAGGGAGCGAGAGAGAGAGAGAGAGAGAGAATGAATCTTCCACCCCTGGTTCACTCATGGCATGTCCATTTTTGGGCTGAAGAAACTGAGGACTCTCTGAATCCAAAACTAGTGCCTATTGGGTTTTTCCAAGGATCCCAAAAGGCATCTCTCATATGAGTGTACTGTAGCTGAAGTCACGGGGATACGGAGCATTGAAACAGCTTGTCTACGTAGCTCCATGTGCAAGAGCTGGGATCCTCTCCAGCTTGTCCTAGCACTGTACATTATACCTACACACTGCCTTTTCAAGGCACTTAATTCTTGGGAAAGGCTTTATTTCTTTATAATTTATAGTTTATTGTGGATTAATAGTTTTGTAAAAGAGAATGAAGTTGAATTATCAGAAAAACATAAAACACAGACATATACAACAGAAACTCATTTTTTTTTTAATTATTTATTTGCAAGGCAAAGAGTGAGTGAGTGCTCCCACCCATTAGTTTACCTTGCAAATGTCTGTAATAGCCAGGTCTGGGCCCAGAACCCGAGCTGGGTCTCCCATGTGGTACCCAGTACTTGAGCCATCACTTGCTACACTTCAGGGTGCACTTCAGCAGGAAGCAGAAATTGGAGCCAGGACTGAAACCTAGGCACTCTGTGACACACACTAACCTCTACAAACTCAGCTTTTTGTTTTTGGGTTTAACAAACATAAAATTACTATGTCATATAGTGTTTTTATCTTGTGATGGACTGCTACAATTGTTTGACCCAGAACCCACTTATGAACAAAGCATTGAGGAACTCTGCTCTAGGCCTTTGATTTACTTATTTATTTGATAGAGTTATAGAGAAAGGAGAGAGAGGGAACGAGGTCTTCCATCTACTGGTTCACTCTCCAAATGACTGCAGTGACCAGGGTTGGGCCAGACCAAAGCCAGGATTTTTTTCCAGATCTCCTAAATGGGTGGCAGGGGTCCAGGGGCTTGGGCCATCTTCCACTACTTTACCAGGTGCATTAGCAGAGAGCTGGATAGGAAGTAGAACAGCTGGGACTTGAACCAGCAACCCTGTGGGATGTAGGCACTGCCGGTGGTGGCTTAACCTGCTGCACCACCTGGCAGTGGTGCTGGCCCTGCTCTAGACCTTTGGGAACTAACCTACTGGAGATAAGGCAGTTTCCTCACATATTAGCAGAGGTCTTGTCGCTATGGGTTTAATTTCAATATTTACCAGGGAAACCTTGGATAATACCCAGGTAGGAAATATATTAAAACACAGAGTTAAAAACTATTTCTCCTACTTTTTGTGTTTTTCATCTAATTAAAGGTAAATAGTAGGCATTAATGGTATACCACAGGAATGAAAAATTATATGGAATGCATCTATTATTTAAAGGCCTACTGTCTCATAACTTAGATGACCACTGTAAATTAGTGTATTTGATATAATAGAGATTCCACTGAATTGCAGGTATATTACTTTCTCTCCAGAGGATGCACTTCTGGTTGTGTTGATTAATTAATATTCTTTTCCACTGTATCCAAGAAAATTAAAGAAATTGGAAGAAGTATGATAAAGCCAGCAAAGCAAATATTTCTCATTAGTTCCCACTGTGACTATAGAAATGCTTGTCACCTACTTCTTCTTGCTGGCTGAGCATGTTAACTTAGCACCAGTCCCTTTTTCAGCATTCCTTAAAAAATATTAAAATAGCATGGCCACGAGAAACAGCAAACACATGTTTCCCAGGGGAGAACAGGGACTTCACAGGTACCTATCGCCACATCCATCTACGGAAAAATCTGCTGAAAATAAATAAGAGAAAGGGCTTAATAAAAAATGTAAGTTAATATATATTTTTAAGATTTGTTTGTTTGAAAGGCAGAGCTACAGAGAGACAGGGAGAATAGAGACCATGAGATCTCTTTTCATCTGTTGGTTTAAACATCAAATGGCTGCAAAAGCCAGGTCAGGGCCTAACTGAGGCCCCGATCCAGGAACTCCATCCTGTTATCCCACATGGGTGGCAGAGGCCCAAGAACTTGAGGCATCTTCCACTAGTTTCCTAGGAGCATTAGCAGGAAGCTCTGAATCAGCTGTGATTGACTGGCACTCTGGGATGCTGGTGTCACAAACAGTGGCTTAACCTACTATACCACAACACTGGCCACATCCATCCTTATTCTTAAGTAGTGCTTTGTCTTGAGATGTAATGTGCTTTTCAAATTTAAGAGTAATCCATACATTGGTCCCTCACTGATGGAGTACCCACTATGCACCATGTCCTATAGATTTCTGGATTTTGGATATACAAAGATGCGGTTCTACCCTCAAGGAGTTTCCTGATTGGTTGAGGAGGCCACAGATCCAGATATATTCAAGACATCATAGCACTTGATACAATCTCAAAGGCACTGACCTTCCTGTGAATGTAGATGAAGTTACAAATTCAGGCTCTGGAGTCAGTAAGTGCTTTACAAAATACTTGACACTTAGCCTAGATTTGGAAAAATAACCATGGGCTCTTTTCATTCATGACCTATTTTACTGGGAACTCAGTCAGTCTCCCAATTGAGTATTGTTTTTATGAAATCTTTCATGTTGTTTCTCTGCTTTACATCACATCCCTGTGCTTAGACAATAGCAGAAAGTTACAGTGGCTAAAAGTAAAATTTTATTTATGCTTTCAATATCACTCTACTTCTGTCTTTGCCTTCTTGAATGCCAGCAGCTTTCTTCTCATTTCAGAAGCTCATGATTTGCTATTTTTATTTCTTTCTTCCCCTTTGACAAAATTCATCAGTAGTTAATGAGCTCCTAACTATTAAGTGGGACTTCAGCTTTGTCCTCAAAGGAGCTATAAGACAAGGCACACCTAGGATAACTTTTAATTTAAAATAATCAGCTTATGCATATTCAATTTTAGCTATAGGAACCTTGATAAAATAGGGGCTTTTGTTTATAAAAAATGAGAAATGAGTAAGTAACCCATAGGGAGATTAGAGGATGTTTTAAAACACTCTCCCTCTTTTTTAAAGAATTCGAGGGAAAAAGAATGGTGCTTATAAAAATAAATAAAGACTGTAACCATTCATTGCTAACTGGCAAACTGTATTGATAAGGTTAACAAAGAAAAAATAGAATGCTTAACAATAGGGAAAAATGTCCAAGTGAGCCAAATAGGTCACTTCAAAGTGTTTGCCCACAAATTAGACACTGGACGATTCACACAGAATTTAAAAGTCCTTAATCAGTGCCCAAACTACAGTAGATGTTGGCAGAAGTGTGAAGGTGGCAAAACCTTATGCATGTTAACAAAATGGCAAGAGTAAATCTCACTTTCTTATTTTTGTACAGACACATACTCTGTCCCTACCTAGAATACTGCACTTCTGACTTGAATAAAGATTACTGATGGTTGGGGTTTGGTAAGTGTCAGTTGCTTTCCACTTAGTGAAAGAGACTGATACAGTGAAAACACTGTTTTTAAAAACAGAAACTTACCATGTGTCTATCCATGTGCCAGAAACAGTTCTCCTAGGCACTGAGGACACTGGAGCACATGAGAGACACTTGCTCCCGACCCTCTAGCATTGATGGCCCTGAACAGAAGACAGAGATTCATTGTTAAGCATAGGACAAGGTAACTAGAACAAACAATCTGTGAGTATTGGTGTTTGTGTCTGAGAACAGTTCCTCAGGAAGAGAGGTTTCAGGTGAGAGCTGAAAGACTGATAGGAGCTGGCCAGGTGTGAAGAGAGCACAAGCCCATGCAGAGTTTGGGGCCCAAGGATAGAATGGAGTTCAAGATAGAGAGGAATGTGTGTGTGTGTGTGTGTGAGGAGAGAGAGAGAGAGTGAGGGAGTGAGAGGGAGTGAGAGAGAGAGAGAGTCTTCTATCTGCTGATTCACTTGAGGTGAGGCTGAGCCAAAGCCAGGAGCCAGGAATATCTGAGTTCCTGATGTGGACAAGGCACACGTAGGCCCATCACTCTTGCTTGGCCCATCACTGCTGCCTCTCTGGCACATTAGCAGGAAACTGGATCTGAAGTGGAGTGGCCAGGACTGGAACCAGGCACTCAGAAATGGGATGGGAGAGTCCCAGCCAGTAGCTTTAGCTCCTGTACCACAACACCAGCCCCTGTCTTGGACTTTCACAGTTTGTTGTTGCATATCTGTACAATAGGGGAAATGATAGCTACCTTGCCCAATTTATAGGGTGACTGCAGATTGTATGAATATATAAAAGTACTTTGCAAGCAATAAAATGTTATGAACAGCTTTTTTTAGTACTGCTTTACATGACTAGACAAAACTATTTGGGGAAGGGGCTGGCATTGTGGTATACCAGGTTAAGCTTCCACCTGTGATACCTGCATCCCATATGGACACTGGTTTGTGTCCCAGCTGCTCCACTTCTGATCCAGCTCCCTGCTAATGCACTTGGGGAAGCAGTGGAAGATGGCCCAGGTCCTCGGACCCCTGAACCCACGTAGGATACCGGGCTCCTGGCTTCAGCCTGGCCCAACCTTGGCCAGTATGGCCATTTGGGGAGTATACCAGTGGATTGAAGATCTCTTTCTACCTCTCCTCCTCTCTCTGCAACTCTGCCTTTCAAATTAATAAAAAGTAAATCTTAAAAAACTATTTGGTGAAAATTGTCTCAAAATAGAGATATTTCTGGAAAGAATAGATGAGAAATGGTGAGCTCAAATAAGTCAAGAGGGTGACATTAATATGCAGGGTGTTCCATCAGAACAGTGAATATGGGATAGTGGGGACTGTGGCAAACCAGAGAAACCTTGCCCTGCCTGAAAAGTAAGACAATATGTTGTCATGGGGGAGTACAAATGTTAACAATACCACGCATAATTTAAATTCTACATTATTAAAGATCCTATCTGAAAGCTGGAAATAAAGATGTTTATGTGAACTTCGTTTGTGATTAGTTCAGATATTCAGCAACAATAGTGTGGGCCATGTGAAATAGGCCCATGGATACAAACACACACACACACACACACCTGTGAATTTTGGCCTGTGGATTTGGTGTCAGATGCAAATGAATGAAAAAGAACAAGCAGAGCCTAATCATTTGAAAATCATGTTAGTGTCATATAAGTGGACCATGTTTTTTCGTGCAAAGACTGAACACTGGACTGGAATACGAGAGTGCAAATGGCAGGCTTTATGTTCTTTGTCAGCAGTCTGCAAAGACATTTTGCTTACTCTTTCATCTCTTTTCCCCTTCTATAAAACCTGATGCTACCCTCAGAGTCATATTTGTCAACTTCACTATTGAATGTGGTGCTCTCTTGTTCAGAGATCTAAGGTGGCTCCCATCACATACTGCATCAACTCAGAATCTGACCTCAGTCCCCCTTTCTCTTGCCTTGCCTTCCTCCTCATTCATTCCACTGAAAGCATTCTTTCAATTTTACTATTTATTCTCCACATCTCACTCATTCAGTGTCATTCAGTGTG
Organism: Oryctolagus cuniculus; assembly: GCF_051225735.1. Lineage (NCBI taxonomy): Eukaryota > Metazoa > Chordata > Mammalia > Lagomorpha > Leporidae > Oryctolagus > Oryctolagus cuniculus. Next base: position 100,408,617 of record NC_142877.1, read on the forward strand.
CATTTTCCCATGTCCATTGAAGTTACTAAAATTATTTTTGTTGGTTCTCAGCTCTGAGCTTTTTTAAAATCACAAATACACAATTGCAGCATTTATTGTTAATGTACTCCTAGAAATTTTCTTAAGATGAACAAGAAATTTGAACCTTGTTAATTGTTTATTATTATGGCTCTATCTTATTAAACTATATTAAATCTCAAGCCACCTAAAAGTAGAAGTAAATACTTGGGTAGGCATGCACAGACATATATAGTATAATGACTGGGTTAAATCTAAATTTTAAAGACTAACTTTCCTAGAATATGCTTTTATTTTGTTTTAGCCTTTTCATACTATTAAAGTGTCCCCAAAGTGTTGTTAGCCCAATAACTTTCATATGTATTTGCATGATGTCATGAAAACTTCCCTTTTATTTTTAGCTTTTTTTTTCCAATAATGAAAGATCTGAATATTATATTTCTTTTTGTGAATACAAAGAAAAAATTCTCAGGAAATTGGATTTGCTGAAAGGAGTCACGTATTTATTTTTGTATTTGTTTTCCTTGTATCTTGGATATCCTAATATAATTATAGACTTCCAGTTTGTTTTATTCTCAGGATACGAGAAGAGGGGGGAATGAGTGATCTCTTTTCACTTTTTGTTATTCTGAGTTCTGCCCTTTGGATATATGGCAGATAACTCAGACTGATTAGAGAAAAGTCGGTAAAGGAAGTAATTTAAGGAGGATTACCTTCCTGGGAAACTTTGTGACCCCATTAGAGAATTTTTCATTTTAATCTTTATATTATGTTCACTTTTATTTCACTTTGCTAGTAATGGTTCATGAAATATTTTAACTGAAAAATATGGTAGTCTCCTCTTACATGTGGGGATACTGAATGCTGCACCTATATATTCTATATTTCCCTATATATATGTAGCATATATTGATGAAATTTAATTTATAAATTAGGCACAGTAAGAAATTAACAATTAAAAATATTAAAATCAAGCAGTTATATACTTAATAAAAATTATGTAAAACATATGATTTGTTCACTTCTGGAATTTTCCATTTAATATTTTCGGACTGTTTTTGACCATGGGTAACTGAAATCAGATAAAGTGAAACACTGGATAAGGGGAAACTGCTGTACTTGGTTCCCATTTCTTCTCTCGGACTTATACTTTGAAATAAGTTAATAAAACTTAGTTATGTGTACAAGTTGTTTAGAGGTGGCTCAGGTAAAATCACTGGACTGGTTTTCCATAACACACTCACAAAGTAGTTAAAAATGTTAATACTTGACTCTTATGTTTACAGAGTCACAAATGAACGGCCCTGATTTATGCGTAATAAGATAACTGTGGTGACTGAGTCTTCTCGAAAGAGTGGCTGCTTGCAATGAATTTGGGTTTTGACAGATGTTTAAGGAGAAACCCACAGCTGTATAGAGTGCTGTTTAGACTTCTTGTATAGGAGTACACAGGCAGATAATTGGTTCAGACAACAAAAACCGAGAAGTTTTGCAAGGAAAACTAAGAGTAGCAGGTCTTCTGTAATAGTGAGTACTTCTAGCTTCTCACTGTGGTTACAAATGGTTTCCTTCATACAAACCATAAATATAAATGGTGACAATACTATTCCTTACTAACGTCTGTCATGTATACCTACTGACTAATAAAATGTGCATAGTTGCTGTTGCATATTGGAAGTGGGATGAATGAAATATAGGTACCTTCTTTTTTAGTAAGAAAACTTTAATTTTTATTCTTCTCGAGTTTCTAATAAAATCCAAAATAAAACTTTAGAACTGGATTTAAGTTTTGATATCATTGCTATGACAGAGTGTTTAAAATGAATTTAAGATAACATGCTTGTAAAGTTCTTACTGAACAAAGAGAAAACTTTATTTGTACATTTTCAAATAGGATAGAAAAAAATGGTCAAATCTCAGTATCTGAAAGGCAGTTTATATTTTTATAATTGACAAAAAGAATAAGTACATAATAAATTTAATACATACAGGTGTGAGCTATTCATAATATATGAAATCTGTATAGAAGAAGTCATTGTTTCAAAATGTGTTTTACTAGAAATACCATTATAACTATTAAGATGCATTTAATGGTTCATTATATCCTTAATTTATCCACCAGATATGCAGAATGAAAAATCTAAGTATACACAAATGCGACATTAGATTTTCTACTATAATTAAAACACATTTGTAAACTATCAAGCTATCTTGTTAACTGTCCAAATTTATACCATAAATACAACTTTATAATAAGTTGGCTTGAAAACCTATTTCCTTCATGATCAATTTATTTAATTCATAGAAGTAGTCTATTATAGATATATATGAAGGAAAATAATGTTAAATTTCTCACTAATGAATTTCCATCCTTAATTTTCAATAATTATTGTAAATATTTTTCATAAATATTTATCAATATGATATTTACTGATTACATCCTATAATCCAAGCATGGTGCTAGGCTCTCAAGATTGAGAAATGAGTGAGCTAAATTCTCTGTCTTAAAGGACTACAGCATCAGTTGGGCAGACCAAGTACCACACCACTACCTAGAGAGAATTCAGTGTCAGTAAATCTGTACATGACATTGAAGTTAGTTGCTGAAGTAGGCAGAACGAGGATATAAGGGGGAATCATTGTAGGCAGAGAAGAACATCTGCAAAGGTACATTATATCTCTGTTTGGGATCTCAATATGGTGGATCTCAATATGGTGTTAATGTGTGGGGAGTGTCAATGAATTAGAAAGATGGGATGAGACCAAAGGATGATGATTTCTTTTTTTTTTTTTTTTTTTTTTTTTTTTTTTGACAGGCAGAGTGGACAGTGAGAGAGAGAGACAGAGAGAAAGGTCTTCCTTTGCCGTTGGTTCACCCTCCAATGGCCGCCGCGGCCGGCGCGCTGCGGCCGGCGCACCGCGCTGATCCGATGGCAGGAGCCAGAAGCCAGGTGCTTTTCCTGGTCTCCCATGGGGTGCAGGGCCCAAGCACCTGGGCCATCCTCCACTGCACTCCCGGGCCACAGCAGAGAGCTGGCCTGGAAGAGGGGCAACCGGGACAGAAACCGGCGCCCCGACCGGGACTAGAACCCGGTGTGCCGGCGCCGCTAGGTGGAGGATTAGCCTAGTGAGCCGCGGCGCCGGCCGATGATTTCTGAATACAAAGAAAAGGAATCTCAATTTTTACTCTTGTAGGAAACACCCATGCAAGGTACATTTAAAAAAACAACAACAACAACAACAGCCTTTTGATTTGAAATGCTGTGTTATGTCTTTGTTGTTACTGCTTTTCAAAGATGCCTCACTCCTCCAGTCATGAGAAGATATACATAGCATTGGGAGACACAAGAAGGGGAAGATTAGGAAGGCTCCAACATTTTCAGGTCCCTGGTGATGGGAAATAGGGAGAGAGTCTGTATTCAGCACACATTTCTGAGTTAGCATCAGTACATGTTAGTGCTCAGTTGAATGTGGTGTGACCGAGAGGGGAAGGGATTTTGATGAAACTGAGCCTTCTTTATTTATTTATTTATTTTTTACAGGCAGAGTGGACAGTGAGAGAGAGACAGAGAGAAAGGTCTTCCTTTGCTGTTGGTTCACCCTCCAATGGCCGCCACGGCCGGTGCACTGCACTGATCCGATGGCAGGACCCAGGTGCTTCTCCTGGTCTCCCATGGGGTGCAGGGCCCAAGTACTTGGGCCATCCTCCACTGCACTCCCTGGCCACAGCAGAGGGCCGGCCTGGAAGAGGGGCAACCGGGACAGAATCCGGCGCCCCGACCGGGACTAGAACCCGGTGTGCCGGCGCCGCAAGGCAGAGGATTAGCCTAGTGAGCCGCAGCGCAGGCCGAAACTGAGCCTTCTTTAGATGAGTAGTGCTGGAATGTTCAGTACTGTAGGGAGGCAAACTTAATGGGGGTGCGAGGGGAGATGAATATTAAGTTTGAAATACCTGTAAGAAAGCTCTAAAAGTTAATTATATGGACTTGGAATTAAAAACATTGTGAGTGTTGCCTGGAAAATGTAGAACAAGTATTTACATGACGGTAGACATCTTTCCTCTCAACCCCTAGTCTAGAAGAGTGAATGAAAGGATGGAAGGGTGCCGCAAATGGACATTTGGCAAAGCAGCTCACATTTAAAGGATAAGTAGAGAGAAGAGTCTCTCAGGGATCCAAAAGAAGCAAGAGTGATACCATGGAAACCAAAGCAAAAATGGATTTTGAGCAGAAAGATGTCCCATGGGTGTCAGATTTCACTAAGCTGCCAAGAAATACGTAGACAGACTGTAGTAGCATGAACCTTTGATTGGAGATAAGGAAGGGTGGTCACCTCAGTGTAAGTTAGTGGGGATGGGATTTTATAATGTGTAAAGCAATGAAGTTAAGAGTCGGCAGTGGTAGGCAGCCTGGAATTTCTTCACATTTGTGTCTATAAGCAGTAGTAGATAAAAGGAAGTATTTTTAGAGAGTTGAGCACATTTGTAAGGGAAGATATTGTAATAAGGAAGAAAACCAGACAAGAAATCATTATCTTATGGAAGTGCAGTGCCCAGGAAGGGAGGCCTTGGAGAGAAAATGTATACATTCCAGCTGCCCCCTGCCCACCGCCTTGATGGGACAAAGGGGTTGTCAACTGGTAAAAGGAAGAGTTTCTTCCTCTTTAGCTCCTTCGTTGTTCAGGAAGTAGGAAGCAAGTGATCAGCTGAGGGCTGGTAAGAGGAGAGTAGGAAAAATCTGTAACAGCTGCTTTGAGGATTAGGCCAGGGAGCTGGGTAGGTGCCAGAAGGACTTTGTGAGAAGCAGTGACGTGCCATCTGTTTGCAGGGGCGTGGGTCTGCTCAGTGACATAGTAACACTTTCCATCATCATTGCATGGCTAGGAATAGGAGAAGAAAAGATACACTGATTAATACACCAGAGGATAAGATCAATCCTTGGACAGGACAGAGGGGAGTAGGGTATACAGTGATGTCTGAATGTAGCAATGTGTGCTGGCAGAGACACAATAGTCAAGACTTACTGCACCACTTTTACTTTTTACTACAATATTTGAGGTGTAGGCAGAAAAGCTTAATTTATTCCAAGACAGCTTTACAAGAAGACAAATATTTAGACAGGAATCAGCTTCTCTTTAGTAGATTCGTCATTGTGTAAGGCAGTTTAAATGGAGAAAAGCTAGACTCATTGGCTTAATTTCCTTGAATTTTTGTAGTAAAATGAATTCTCAGGAGGCTCACCCTTTGAATAGGATTTTAACCAGGAGACTATCATTATTTTGTCCAACAACTCTCTCTGTAATGGCTTGAGTTCTCCCTTGCATTCTAGTTAGTACAGGGCAATAAAGATTAACCTTTGGGCTGGGATCATTATAAATTTATTTATAAAGATTCCATTGTAGGCATACAGCTGATACTCAAGTTCCTCTGTTCTGTTGGCATCTTAAGTCAAACCTTTAATTTACTGCCAGTGAAATGCTGAAGTCTGCCTTCAAGTATAAAAAGCTTTTTCATTAATTCGTCCTAGGGGGTGTGACATAGAGGACTGTATACTGAACTTGCAGGTCTGGTTCTGCCCTCAACCACTTAAATCCAAATATGTCACTTTGTATTTCAGGGCTTCAGTGTAATCAGCATAAAAATAACTGTGCTTTCCTCCAAGGTTCAGACTGAGAGCCTGCCACGGAGGAGAGATCACCTTCCAATGAAACTCCCTGAAATGGACATGAGGGCTCTATTTTCTCTCCTTCCTCTCCTCCTCTTTCTCTTCCTCATCCTGCTTACCTTTATCCCCCTCCTTCTCCTCTTCCTCTCCTTCCCTGTCTCTCCCTCCCTCCTCTTCTCTCTGTCTTTACTTTTCCCTCCTCTGTCTCTATCTCTGTCTTCTACCTTCTCTTTTCCTCACACCCCTTTCCCTTTCATGAAGTAAAAATATTCTGCAGACAGTTATAGGTAAGGTAAACATTACCTCCTTATCCATTACTCCCGTCACCAGCACAAGTGCATTAACTTGATCAGGGTACCTCTCTTCAGTGTTCCTAGTGCAACTGTGATTCATTCAATCATTCAACCATTGAGCCATCATTTATTGAGTGCCTACTGTATTACAGACCCATTTGTAGTGCTAGTGACATCTGTGATCTTAAATGGTTTTCTAATGCTGTTTTCATCCCAATGTGTTGAGATATTAGGTTCGTGTTTTGATCTACCCACTAGACTGTAGCAACCGGAAGAAAAGGATCATGCCTCATTTCTTTAAAGCTTCACTATGTAGCAGAGTGTCTGACACATAGTAGGTGCTCAATAAAGAACATGTTGGAAAAGTTAATAGCCAATTGATTAGTTAATATCTGTGCGTTCATTTATATGCTGAGATCTAAACCATGGGAAACATATTTATTGGATAGATAGCACAACTATCTGGCCTGTTAAATACAAAGAAATATACTTAATTAAATTGATTTTTCTGTGATCCCAGAAATAAAAGCAACTGAAAGTTGCAGTAAAACTTTTAAAAAGAAGGATTTTTGGAGAATGACAACAATAAACTCAGGCATTTAAGAAACATCCTTTAAAAATCTGGGAGGGGGCTGGCGCCGCGGTTCACTAGGCTAATCCTCCGCCTGTGGCGACAGCACCCCGGGTTCTAGTCCCGGTCTGGGCGCCTGTTCTGTCCCAGTTGCTCCTTCCAGTCCAGCTCTCTGCTGTGGCCTGGGAAGGCAGTGGAGGATGGCCCAAGTGCTTGGGCCCTGCACCCGCATGGGAGACCAGGAGGAAGCACCTGGCTCCTGGCTTCGGAGCAGTGCAGCGCGCAGGCTGTAGCAGGTGAACCATTGGAAAAGGAAGACCTTTCTCTCTGTCTCTCTCTCTAACTCTGCCTGTCAAAAATAAAATAAAATAAAAATCCGAGAGGGACAGATTAAGCACGTAGAAAAAACAAGATCTTTAGTTTTCATCGTTGTCATCAAATAAATTATCTTCATGAGTTATTTCTTTAATTTGTAACTGAGCAAATCATAAAATGAAATGAATATCAACAGCTTTGTTAAAAATGAAGGCTGGCCAGCATATGCTGTTATTTAAGAGGAAAGTGAATTTTTAAGATACCTAAAAAGTTGGTGCATTGTGTGGGTAACATCGCATTATCCTAAGAAGTTTTTATCTAACTTCTCTCAGTAGAATATTTGACACAGATGTTTTTCATCTGACTTCTCTCAGTAGCCTATTTGACATAGATGTTTTTCAATAAATTGGTAGTTGCTTGAGTTTATTGGATAAAGTTGCCTTAGTATTTTATATCAAAGGAATTACTTTCTGAAACCTGGTAGGTAAAAAGAACATTTGTCATACAGGTTCACTCTGCAGGACACCTTCCAAAATGGTCAAAACTTTTTAAAAATTCAATTCTTTACCAGTCATCTTTGGCTCATTTCCCCCAGTGAAGGAAATGGGTTGATTTTTTTTATGCATAATGTTTCTAGGCTGGTTTTTGAGAAATTGTACTTTTCTTCATAAGGGCAGATATAAATTATTCCAAAAGGTAAATTTCCTTTTTTAAATCATTCTTTAATATTGTCTTTCCATTTTTTAAGAAAAAAGGAATGCATAGGAATAATGAAAAAAAGCATAGGATTTGGATTCTGAGGTACTTAAATTGTTTTCTTTTAAGATTTATCTTATCTGGGGCCGGTGCTGTGGCGTAGTAGGTAAAGCCACCGCCTGCAGTGCTGGCATCCCATATGGGCACTGGTTCGAGTCCCGGCTGCTCCACTTCCAATCCAGCTCTCTGCTGTGGCCTGGGAAAGCAGTAGAAGATGGACCAGGTCCTTAAGCCCCTGCACCCATGTGGGAGACCTGGAGAAGGCTCCTGGCTCCTGGCTTTGGATCAGCACAGCTCCAGCCGTTGTAGCCAACTGGGGAGTGAACCAGCGGATGGAAGACTTCTCTCTCTCTCTCTCTCTGCCTCTCCTCTTCTCTGTGTGTAACTCTGACTTTCAAGTAAATACATCTTTAAAAAAAAGATTTATCTTATCTGAAAGGCAGATGGGCAGAGACAGGGAGAGATCTTCCATCTATTGGATCACTCCCTAAATGCCTGCAATGGCCAATGCTGGGCCAAGCAAAAACAAGGAGCCTGGAACTCTGTGTAGGGCTGCCATGTGGGTTGCAGAGGTCCAAATGCTTGGGCTGTTTTTCATTGCTTTCCTAGGTGCATTATCGGGGAGCTGGATTGGAAATGGAGCAGCTAGGACTTGAACCACTGTCTCACATGGGATGCCAGTGTTGCAGGCTGTGGCCACAATTCTGGCTCCTTATTTTTGAACATGGACCTTAGAATTGACTTATAATGTGTTACAGGGCAAATTCTTAATCTTCCTGTGTTTCAGCTGCATCTTGTAGGAAATGTAAATACTATTTTGAAAAGTAAATGAAATAACCTATTACAACAAGATTAAAAGTGGAATGAATTCACCTATAGAGAGATGTTTGCTCTGTAGTTGAACACTGTGGTTGTACCTGTAGTTGAAACACCTATACAAAATACAAATATATACTATATATATATAACAAAATATACAAAAATAATTGTAACTGAAACAAAATGATTGAGCCCATCTGGTCCCATAGATGTAACTGAAGTTATGACTTTATGGTCTCTGTCTTACGTGTACTTTCAGGTATATGCATTTGGGTTCAGTTTTAGCCACTAAAAACACTAAACCAACAAATCAATATTCAGCAGATAGAAATTCCATGTTTAGATTTAAAAAAAATCAATTTTAATGAGTTCAGAGTGCAAGGGACCTGATTGTTGAAAATACTAATAAGCAAAGATCCAGCAGCTTTAGTTTATCGATTCATTCCTACTTTCACCCATAAAATATTTATTGAATGTCTACTATGTGCTCAACGTTGAAGATGGAAAGTAGTCAAAACAAACAAGAATGCATTTGTAGATTTTCTGCGATCCCCACAAATTTGATGAAGTTGTTATGAAAGACAACAGGGTTGATTAATTACCATTTATATTAAACATGTGGATGCCGTTTCAAACTAGTGTCAGCCAGGGCTCTAATAATTTTATTCTTATTAAACATTCTTGTTGACTTATGTTTATTTTTTTGGTGTTGCAAATCAAAAGAGATATTGATAAACTGCAGAATCATTGGAAGACCATGCCACAAATTTTCTGAAAATCATCTGCTATGATTATAATAAATGGGTGGAAATGTTAGGTTATGTCCAGAAAACAATAAGATCAGGAAAAATGATGGGTGACCTTTAGCAATTGAGTGATTGGTTCAAAAGAAAAGCTACAGATCGAGTTTTTTATTGTTTAATGTAAGACAAGAACTAAAGAATGGTGGTTTTCAAAAGGTAAATGTTAGCTCAAGACAGAAAATCTTCTAACTCTAAGAGTTATTCTGTAAACAAAAGATTGTGCTGTCAAGATCCGGTAGGTCATCAGCTTTCTCTTTGCTGCTACAAGGACAGGGCCCAGGGTGTGTCTGAGTAGGAAACTGGAAGAAGTGCTTTGGATTCTGTAGGTAACTATTAAAATAATTTATAACTCTAAAAGCTCAGAGCCCACATATTTCCAGAAGACAACGTCCCTGTAGGTTTACAGTCTTTAAGGTTTCTTACAATTTGCTACTCTAAAATTATCTCCCTACCTGTTCGATTTTATGGAAAAAGAGAATGAAGCTTTTCTTATTTGTCAGCCATGTTCAAGAATTGTTTTCTTGGTCGATAGATTTCATTTTTGTCTTTCAAAATGGTGACCCATGGGAGATTGCCCGTCTAAATCCATTTTCTTGTCAGGATTGGAAATGACAGGTTATTTTAATGCCCAGATATTAATTTCCATGGCATATCCATATATTTCATCAGCCTCCCTTCTATGAATTTTCTGTATTTCGATTAGTTTGTCCTAAACTCTTGGCAAGCTAAATTTCTCTAACAGTCGTCAATTCATTGCATTAAGTGCCTGTTCAGCCTTGGAAGATATATTGATTTTTTTTCCTCAGCAAAGTGACAAATAGCATTTTCATGACCATAATAGAGATTGATTACATTTTCCAGAATACACACACACACACACACACACACACACACATTCAGAGAGAGCTAGCGAGCGAGCGTGAGTGCACTGATCTTAGTGACACAACTTTGGGGCTTACGAAAATGAAAAAAAAAAATCATTCAAATTAGTAATGAAGTTAATGAATTCATCTGTTGCTGAAGTATTCAAGTACTGAAGTAGAAGTATTTCAAGATGAAAAGTTCTGTAGCTATACAAATGCTGTCAAGAATTAACACAAATGTCAGTACTGTGGTGGTGCAGATTTTGGGAAATGCTTTAAAAAGTTAGTGGTTGCTGTATTCAACACTAAAGCCATGTCAGTGACCCTCAGCACACCACAGCAGGCTGCATGATAGCAATTCTGTTGAACGACATTTTTCAATTAAGTTAGGCCAAAAGTAAATCACAATCAATGGAGACTAAATTTAAAATATTAAGAACTCTATGGGGAGCAGTCTATGTTTAGCATTTTACTGGTTTCCTTTTCATTGTAAGTTTTTTTTTTTCCAGTTAGGCCTAAAGTAGACCAAACATTAATGTTTTTCTGATTCTGCCTTGCTGTCTGGTACCCTTCACCTTATAACCTAAAAGGAATTTGTAAAGACGCACATCTGTTGCAGGCTTGATGGGTATAGTGGGTACATCCTACGCTTTTGGAGAATGAAGAGAAATAAGAAACAAAGAGTCCATATTTCATATGTTTACATAATCCATGGCAGGTATAGAACATTGCCAGGGGATATTATAGAATTAACTTCTCTGAAAAACACCTTAAAACAAGAAAACCAGCTCTTGTCTGTTTAGAAGCCTTACCCATCATCCTCTATCCTCATCACCTAATGTTGTACCTAAGGAGTATGTAGCACATAATAGGAGCTCAAAAATATTCATTAAATAAATAAACATTTGTCCTAGTACGGGGAGAAATAAAACTCATCGGAGCAGCCAATGTTTGCTGAGCTGCTAGTTTATGCCCTGGCACTTCACATACTTGTATTTTACCTTTATATTTCTTCATGGCTACAGAGTAAATCCCAGGGGCAGGGTGAGAGGAAGAGCACAGAACATTGATGCAGCTGAAGAATGTTTAAACATTATCTGGGGCTGGCACTGTGGTGCGGCAAGTTAAGTTGCTGCTTGAGACACCGTCATAGCATCTTGGAGTCCTGGTGTGAGTCCTTGCTGCTCTGCTTCTGATTGTAGTCCTCCTGGGAAGGCAACAGAAGATGGCCCAGATGTTTGGGGCCCTGCCACCCGGTGGGAGACCCAGGAAGCAATTTCTGTCATTGGCTTTGACATGGCTCTGCAGACCTGGCCATTGCACTCTGCCTTTTGAATAAATAAATCTTAAAAAATAGAAACAGTGAAGAAAATGATGTGTATGTACTTGGTATAGTTATGAGGGAAAATGGCCATTCTTAAGTATTTGGGCAACATCATAGGAATTATGCTGAGTATTTTTGTGACGCGCCCTTCTATTCTATGATTGTACGGACTTAGGATACTCTATTTAAAAATATTTTCTAATTATTTTTCAGGTGAACATATTATCTCTTCTTTTTTTTTTTTTTGGACAGGCAGAGTGGACAGTCAGAGAGAGACAGAGAGAAAGGTCTTCCTTTGCCGTTGGTTCACCCTCCAATGGCCGCCATGGCCAGTGTGCTGCGGCCGGCGCACCTCGCTGATCCGATGGCAGGAGCCAGGTGCTTCTCCTGGTCTCCCATGGGGTGCAGGGCCCAAGCACTTGGGCCATCCTCCACTGCACTCCCGGGCCACAGCAGAGAGCTGGCCTGGAAGAGGGGCAACCGGGACAGAATTCGGTGCCCCGACCAGGACTAGAACCTGCTGTGCCAGCACCGCAAGGTGGAGGATTAGGCTAGTGAGACGCGGCGCCGGCCCATATTATCTCTTCTATAACAAGAGATTTTTTCTCCTAGTATTACATTTTAGTCCATCTTAGATGTTTTCTGTATCAACCAAACTATAACTTTGGTTTCAAAGCCTTTCTCAGATTTCTAGGTGATGGAAGAACAGTTAGACTCTCCAGGATGTAGAGATTTATGGTGAAATGATGCAGATATGGTTTCAAGAACAGTAGATTCTTTTATATTGTTCTTCATTTTCTTGAACTTCCTAATTTTAAATTTATAAATATTTTTGCTCAGAACTTGATGTTTGCTCAAGTAGTCTCACAGTTTTTGAAAAACATGGCTTTCAAAGTAACTTAATGAAACAGGTAGAGAGGTTGCTAATTGTTAGCAAATTCTGTGGAGCCCTGCAGCCTATCTGAACAGGCTTGGCAAAGCGTTTATGCTCCTTGTAACCTATGTGCAGGCTTAAAAAAGTACGTAGAAAGGCAGAATTTAAAAGATAAGTTTATTTTGGTGCAAAAAAAATCTTAAAAGTCATGCACAGATTTTTCATAATATGTTTTTTATGAACAGTCTGAAGACACCTTGGACATAGCTAGCAAGGGATATGTGTGTGTCAGTAGAGCTCTTATGTATTTGAAAACTTGATTGAATTTACAACATAATTTTTCATGATGTATTAGGGAAGCTAATCTCAGTTTAAAACAAACTCCTGAGAAATTCAAAAGTGAGACATGGAAAATACGTAACTCTAATAATAAATGATTTCATGATAGTCTTTCGTTCTTTTTAATGCTTTAAAGTTCAAAGATATTTCCTGACTATTAAAAAGACATAAGCTGGGTTTCTGTTAATTATTTTAAAAATTACTATGTCAAGTATAGAAAAACAAAACAATTGACATAGAATGAAGTTATTGATTTAAATGGTATCTTTAGGGTGTCATTTTGAAAATGAATTGCTATTATGCTGTTTCCCGCTATATTATGTTACAATGTTCTTGAGAACTGAATACCTAATAGTGTTAAATCAAAGAATGGATGAAGTGGTCTTATGAAAAGTGTCTCATGAAAGATCAAGTAGTATAATTGCAAGATTTAATTTAATAAATTTGAGTATTATATATTTATTTCTGACTCTAGTCTTTCAAGATGTAAATATAAAGTCTCTTCTGTAAGACAGAAAGATTGACAGATTAATTAAAATGGAAAGCTTTTATAACGTGCGTCATTAACTTTTCCGAATGATTTTTAAAGGCTGCAATCTCATTAAATGTTGAGAATTAATCACAAGGAAAGGAAGCCAGCCTTTCTGCCATACCGTCCTCAAATGGCACTCTTTCCTGAAGCTCCTTGAAATCCTTGGCAAACATTTAATAGATTTTTCAAGTACTATGAAAAATTTTTAGGTGATACAAAATTAGTATTTTTTAATTACAGAAGCATTTTGCTCATTGGTGAAAAATTTAAGTAATACAGTCATGTGTAAATTAAAATAGGAAATTAAAATAGGAAATACTTCTTGTCCAATTCTGCAGACTTGTTGCTAATTGTAGTTTTCCTATAAAGAAACATAAATACACAAATGAACACATTGCTTTTTTCATTAGATTGGATTATCCTATAAATACTTTTATAAATTTGTTTTTCAAAGAAATTATTCCACAGTAACATTGACTTTTCAGAATTTGAGATTATGGTTGTATAGTTTTCCATAATATGTGTGTACCTAGATATAGCTATTCCCATACTGATGTTCTTATAAATTGTCTCCCACATTTTCCTATAAATTAATGATTCTGTGAGCATTTGTGCATCTGCCTACCTACCTGCCTACCTGCTGTGTAGTTGTGCCTCTAGTTACTTTTCCAAAGTAGTCTACATGGGGTCTTCAAGAGATTTGCAGAAAATGGAACTAAAAAGTAAGTTTATTTGGGTTTTAAAAAATATGCAATGCATTCTTACAAGAGATCTTCAAAAAGATCATAGAATACAAATATTATGGGAAAAACTGCATGTATTTCACATGTTTTGCACCAAAGCAAGTATCTTTTTTTAAAAAAAGATTTATTTATTTGAAAGGCAGAGTTATGCAGAGGCAAAGAGAGAGAGAGGTCTTCCATCTGCTGGTTCACTCCCCAGATGGCTGCAATGGCCGAGCTATGCCATCCAAATCCAGGAGCCAGGAGCTTCTTCCAGGTCTTCCACACAAGTGCAGGCCATAGCAGAGAGCTGGACCATCTTCTACTGCTTTCCCAGGCCATGGCAGAGAGCTGGATCAGAAGAAGAACAGCCAGGACTTGAACTGGCACCCATATGGGAGGCCAGCACTGCAGGCGGCAGCCTCACCAGCTATGCCACAGCGCTAGCCTCTAGCAAATATCTTTAAATTCCCGTTTCCACAGTCTCGTGGAAGCACCATCATATTACCACTATTTTAAAAATTAGAGTATGAGTATTAAATTTTTTCTTAGGTATTGCTACATATACCTTGAAATGATGTGTCAGTTTAAACCCCCATGATAAGTCTCAATTGTGTTCTTCCTGGTACCTTCACTATCACCAAATATTACTTCTCTGAATTTTTGACCAATAGGGTCATCTTGTAGATGACTTCCTAATTTCTCTACAATTACCTGAATTAATTGTTATTTATCTGAATGGAGAGAATTGAGTGAGTCCTTCTGAAAAGTGTCGGTAGGAGTAGAGTTATCAGAACCAGAACCCTATGCCTTCATATGCTTTTTCTCAAGATTCTAAAACTGGCTGACTGAAACCAACTGAACTTCCGTCATTTTTTATTAACATTGTAAAGCATTTTTATTAATAGAGGACAGATTTGATGTCTTTCACAGGTGTAATTCTAAGAAGATAACCATTTATCCCTCCCTCTTCTTCTACCTCCCTCAATCCCCCTCCTTCCTTCCCTTCTTCTTTTTCTTTAATTGTTGCAAAGACATATTTTCAATCCACTCTATTATCACAGGCTTGATTTACCACTAACAATAATATTAAACAAGTAAAAAGTAGGAAGACCACAATTCCACAGGAATATAAGCCAGTTCCAAAAAAGACAAATGTCATAGGTTTTCTCAGATATGTGGCTGTTAATATAGATAACAAAAAAATGTATAGGAAAGAAAGAGACATTTTGTGATATGATGGAACTTCAGACAATCTTAAAAATAAACTGGAACACTGAAATATAAGACAATCTGATAAAATTTTGGATTAAGGGCTTCTGCTTTTGAGAGAACTGAAACTATTGATGTTTATTTGGGGCAAAGATGAGTATTATTACCACACACCTGTATTAAAATAAAGAATTCTAATGTGCATTTCTCATACAGTGTTTCTTCCTATTATCTCTGAAACTTCCTTTCCCAAAGTCTTTCTGAGATATCCTTTAGTTGAAATTTCCCAAAACACTTCAAAGTTTTCCTGCTGCCTCATAGAAATGAAAAATATCCTAACTCATGAGCTGTTCACTGTCTCATCCCTGAAGCTTCTGATCGTGATGCCTGTGGTGAGTCTAACAACCTGAATTTTCAATAAGGATGTCAGTTGATTTTCAACACCACATCTTCAGACAGACTGGGGAGAAAACATTTAATGTTTATGCAGTAGAAAGACTCCTAATAATTACCTTTGTTACCATGTTAACTCAGACACATCATCTCTTCCTGTTCCTCTCCCAAGTGGAATCATGTTTCTCTGTCTCTGTCTCTCTGTCACTGAATTCTAGGCTTTTCTGTTTCTGTTCTGTTCTCCCACCCCTGGAAAGCCAATCCCCTTCTCTCCACCCCTGTCTTTACCTCATCCAGTCCTAAATCAAACCACACCTCTTGCTTGTAGACTTCTGCTTGGCACTCAAGGTTTAGTGCTGTTACTCATGGTTCATGTGTGATTCTTCTCTACTTCATTGTGCCTTATGCGCAATCCACACTGTAAAAGTGTGTTGGTTGCGTGAGGAAGGGATAATGATGTCATTAGACTACAAAGATGCAGGTCCAAGTCTGTGCTTCAGCCCCATGAAGTCATTTGATATTCCGTGGCTTGTTCCACTCTAGGGAGATTTTGTTGCTCTCATTTCAAATTGAGTGTTGTAATTTTGATAGAAAAACAGGACAAAAGCTGGTTCTTATCACTTAGTTGAGTCTGTTAATTGCATATTTAGATCTGCCAACATCATCCCAATCACACCGCAGTGCTTGGAAAAATCAATCCATACCAAAGTTACAGTTTTAAAATTTTGTTTGTGAACTCACATTAGAATACCATACAACCCTTCTATGCAATAGGTCTATGTTATTAAAGGCCCTTCTTACTTAACTTGTTTAAAGTAATTTAAATTTCTTAGAAAATTGTCTTTATGTTCAGAATAATTTATCAGTAGCTACAACATAATCTCATGGTGAGGTCATTGGAATACATTAACATTAGTCACAGGCATAGCATCCTAAGTGCATTTGGTTCCTGTACCAAACTCTGAAAAATCTCTATAATTTGTAAGTGAAACTATGAGTATAAGCTGGCAACATGTGCAGAAAAATTGGGATATACTTTATGCTACTAAAGATGATGCCAATGCTATTGAAGATGGCTTCAAGAAAAGTATATGCATTTGGAAGAAAGATGACCATGATGTAGGCGTCTTCCTGATAGCGTTTCATGGCACAGGAAAGTTTTCCCTAATTTTTCTCTTACTCTGAAAGTCAAGCACTTAGAAGTCACCTTGGAAAAATGAAAGTGATCTATTAATTTGTCATTTGTCTCAACTGAAAAATGTCTTGACAAATAAAAAGCTGTTCATCAGACATAGATTCGTATCTCTTAAAGCTGGCAATTTCGTGCATTAGCGACATGTCTTTGGCCATGTTGGTCTCCTGGAGTTTGACTGTGGAGGAGCAGGTGCGTGCTTCCAAAGTGTCTTTACAAGTGTCTCAGCGGGGTGTCCTTCCCATGCCTCCGCAGGAAACAGCTCATCTGTTTAATCCTTATGTTTTAGTCAACCTTTCTCGTTATGCAGACAGGGCTCTGAGGCTCAGTGGGATTTGGACGCTGGGAATGAATTGATGGGCCTCTTTGATCTTAACTGTGTATTGCATCTGTTTCATCTTTCTTCTTAACGCAGTCTTCCAAACTCCAATTCTAGCTGATGCTCCAAAGAAAAACTAATAATTATGCAAATTCATAAAAATAAAAATTATAATTTGAAAACTCAATCACAGGCCCCACTCTTTATTTTGAACTTCACTCTGTGGGGCATGGTAAACTTTTGGGAAATATCCCCAAAGCAGTTTAAGTATAAGGGACTACTGGACTTGAGAATATATAACTATGTGCCTATGATTGTGTGTTTTATAGGGTCAGATGTGCACACACACAGAAAGAATGCCCAATCTTTTTCATTTAATAGGTTGTATGATAGCATAATATCTTATTAATAGATCATATTGGAGCAAAATGTGTTCGTTCTGCTTAGAAAATATACCTACAAAAATCTAACAATCCTGCTGGGTGGTATTTCTCATGTGATGGGAGTGAAGAAGGCAGAGGAAAACAGAATCAGAGCAAACACATATGGAGAAATAAGTCCAGGTCATAGGATGCTAAAATATCATCTTTTAAAAAAGAATCTCTCGTGGCCTGAGCTCTGGCCCAGCAGGTTAAGCCGCTGTCTGCAATGCTGGCATCCTACATGGGCCTGATTCAAGTCCCAGCTGTTCCACTTCTGCTCTGGCTCCCTGCTTAATGACTTGGGAGAGCAGTGGGAGATGACCCAAATGCTTGGGACCCTGCAGTCACGTGGGAAACCCAGATGAAGTTCCTGGCTCCTGGCTTGAGCCTGGCCCAGCCATGGTCATTACGGCCATTTGAGGAGTAAACCAGCAGATGAATGATTTCTCTCTCTCTCTCTATCTCTAATTTTTTCAAATAAATTTTTTTAAAAAAGAATCTCTTTTAAAGCAAAGGTTTAAAATGAAATCTGCAAATTCCTGGGTAGAAGTGGAAGGATATTGAAGAAACAGAGCATATTATTTGCTTACTCACCTTAAGGCATATGTAGAGTTATGATTAATTGAACTGGAAAACATCAATATTTTATCTGAACAAACTTTGCTAATCTAAACTTAGTATTTTATCATTTTGAAGATTTATATTAATTTTTTATTTTTAATTGTCGACCAATATTCCTTCATCTTTAAATATACCTTGATTTTGTGATGCTAATATAATTTTAGATGTCAGAATATTTTAGCTGAGCCAAAAAATAAAAAAGATGCCTCACAAGACCTAGAAGCTCTTCAGAGACTATGCAAAAGTCTCGGTTTAGGAGGAAGGATATTGTGATATGACCTTCTATCTATTCAACATGTACTTTGTCCCAGCATCTATATATTAACCATACTCATTACTATTAGTGAATTGTCAGAATGTACATTTTACTTAGGCATACTTAGTGATAAAATAAACTGTATAGAGAATTTTCCTCCTAATCATAACTCTATAATATTTCTGGTTTTAAAATTATCCAGCTAACTTCCTTTCACTCAAAAGTATCTTGCAAGCCCCCACATGGTACCCAACTCTGAACTAGGGAGTTTTCATCACTATTTTTATGCTTTCCATATGGAATCTGAGAATAACTGTGCAGAAAGGAAATGCAAAAGGTTACCCAGTTCTTCTTCAGGCAGAAGAACTACTGTGAGAACCACTAAAGATAGCTTTACTCCCCTATATCTATTTTGTATATCTTGCTACCAACAGGGATATGGTTTTATTTATTTACTTACCTATTTTTCAGTTCATGCTTCAATTTGGAAGGAAGGATCTAGTAACTAGCCATGCAGAGTTACATGGTTTCTGGGTACTTCATTTAGTGATTATTTGCTTTAGTTTGTTGTAGCACACACCTTGTTACCGTGTTTCTTGTATGATAGTAAACCAGAAAGGCCTACACTCTCAATAGCGAATGGTTCTGTAGTGCTGAAACTTCTGAAAGCTATGATCTGGCCTTTCTCTCATGAAACTGATTAATGCAAGCCAGAATCTCTTATTTCATTTCCCTGCTTTCTTATGATTTACAACTTCTAGGTTCCAATTTCCTTAGATTAACATCCATTTTGTCCACTGATATAACTCCCTGGAAGATATAGTTTGCCCTATTAGAACTGATTTAACAGATGCTAAATTACTTCCTGCATATCTCCTTGTGTTCAACAATTCTGATCCATATTTGTTCTTAGTTTGCTTTCTTATTATTTCCTAATGGTAATTGGGTTGTTAAAGTCATTTCCATTATTCTAGCTAGATGTGAATAGTAACTTTCTTACATTATTCTCCAGGGAAGATGGAAGAGAAAACATTTATATTGGGTGTATTGGGAGAGACTCAAATTCTAACCATAACTGCCGCTAAAATGCCCTCATTTGGGCTCTCTAGCCAGGACGTTTGGTCTCTGGCTTCACATTTTGGCCTCACTTCTTGAACATCTCTTGTACCCATGAACTTGTAGAGAATCACCCCTGGGTTCCACATGTTGCCTAAAGCCTTGTGATTTTCAAATCAGGTCAGAGTGACCCATTAGTGGGTCATCCAATCAACGGGGTAGATCTTAAGCTTTTTTAAAAAAATCTGAGAAGGATTAGAAGAGTGCATTGTATGTAGTAAAGGTACGTATGAATACATTTCTTTCAGGTGTTATTTTGAGAATCATGTGATATGTTAATGTGGTATAAATATTTTCTGACCATGGATTTCAGTCAAAAAGGACTAGAAAACAAAACGAAAATAAAAGCACTGAACTAGAACATACAGCCCCTGGGAAGTTTGTGCCTAGATGCAAGACTTCAGAATTTAGAATATTATTTTAACATATTCAAAGTCTATTCTGTTTTTCACCAATTATCCCCCAGCAAATTGAGAGAATTAGCTTGTGGCAATAGAAAATAATAATGGAAGCTTAGCAAATGCTTCCAAAATTGTTTATGAGGTAGGCTGGATCAGCTTACTGAAGAAGATACAACGTTCTTACTGATTAAACCATTTAGCTTTAGGTAGTTATATAAGAAACAGACATGAATATTTAGTTGTACAAGGGAAGCATCTAGTTCAAAGAGAATGGATTTTCTTAATACCTTATTTTGTTGTTGGGCCAAATAGAATGAATGTAATCCATGATGATATCCTAATGTTATGACAAGACAGGAATTAATAGTTGCCACTCTAAAATATCTCAAGGTTAAAATCATTGCCTTTTCACTGAAAAATAAAGCTTTGTAAATGTGACCCTTCCTTTCATTAGGAAGAAAATATTTTTTTTTCTCTTGCCTTTGTGTCCACTGAGAATTAACATAAAGAAGAAGCTAATTGTACTTTTATTGCACACTTGCATTTTATCTCAGGACTAAAAAATGTAAGTGAAGTTCAGCAAGGTAAGCATGAGTTAGAAGATGAATTATAATTTGGCCATGCACGTAAGTATGTGATTTAATATTCATCGTGTTCATTATCAAGCATGTCATTCTCATTCTCTTTAATGTGCATGGTGGAATATAACCTTGGTACTCCACAACCAGCAGCGACAGGAACAGCAGCACTTTGAGAGCTTGACAGAAATGTAGAATGTCAGGCTCCACCCCAGACCAACTGAATCAAAGTCTGCATTTTAACAAGCTCCCTGGGTGATTTACATGGTCATTAAAGTTTGAGAAGTGCTGTATATAGGGTAACTATTTCCAGTTGCTGGATGGATCTGTGTTCATTTCATGGCTAACATGAAATGGAAAAGAAAAATTAACAAGTGGAAAGAACTAGAAGATTTCATACCCTGGAGCTGTGATTGACTATCTAATGGTGTTTAAAATTAACAGTGATGACAAGGACACTACTGCTAATGACAGTACCTCTTATCAAGTGCTTCCATGCATGGCCATGTTGTCTAGGATCTTAACTAACCCATTGAACCAGCAGCTTTCCCCTGTGAGTTTTATGTTCTTTTACAGATGAGGCAATGGAAGCATTGAGTCACATGGAATCACCACCTGTTTGTAAATCCAAACCTTCCAATAGCTAGCATCAGACCTGCCCAGGGAAGAATCTGGGCCTGGTAGTTGCACCTTTAAAAATAAGAAATACTATTTTCCAAGAAAGACAATATGTGATACTTAAAAGAGTACTATGATGGTATCAATTGACATTTGTTTAGGGAATGTTGGTAATGAGCAACAAATTCTCAAATTTGTTATGAAAAGACAAAGGAAGTCACATCAAGTCTGCAGGTTACCAGTGGTGATTTACTATGTACTAGGAATGTGTAATATGGCATCTTGTGCCCCATTGGAATCCTTTAACCCTGAGTATTCTGCTGGCATCCAGAGGACTCACCCAGGAGAGTGAGCTGCTTCTCTGAGGACAAGCATGTACATTTGTAATATAAGGAAAGAACTCCCTACATGAAATGACTCTAGAAATGCACAGAATGTAGGAATGTAGTTTGTTTCTCCAGGGCTAACTTAAATCCTCTTTCAAAGAAGACATCCCTAGAGAAAGGAGATGCTGTGTGGAATACCAACATTTTGACAAGTATTGGATGAGGAAATCAACTCATGCAACAAAGGGCATTAAAAGGAGCCCTGAAATGAGAGTTGGAAGCAGAAGGCGTCAAAGTCATGTTTTGGTGCAGAAAAGCAATGTGGTGTGCCCTGCTGATCAGTGAGACAGACCTGAGCCAACTAGCATGGGAAATGGAGCATTTCTTAGGTTGTAGAAATCAACTTTACTTGACTGCACATGCAAGTAGAGATAACGGAATTTTTAAAAAGTTTGTTAATGTTTTAAATTGAGAACCACATGTATAGCATACATTTCTACAATTCCCAAGGGTAGTCAGTAAAGAGTGCTTCTTTCTCCGCTCCTGTCCCCAGCCTCAAGTTTTCCTACAGAAGTGATGATCATGAGTAGTTCCTTATATGCATTTTTCAGAGATATTATTCTCTAAATAAACATATACTGAATCCTTAGTAAACAAAAGGATAATACATAATACACATTCTTCTGTATCATTCTTCGTTCCCTTACGACGTATCATTAAAATAATTTCCTATCGTCTACATGTACACCTACTTCATTCATTTTAATGTCTGGCATTCCACAATGTGGATGTTAAATGCCTTGCTACACAGTTACCTTTGTTTTCATAGGTAAGTCTCAGTCTTTTACTATTCTAAGAAGTATTAAGTAGGCTCTTTAACCTTATTTATCAAGCAGATCTTCACAGTATAATTTCTGATTTATTTTTACTCTGAAGAGTCAAAAGGCAAGAAATAACCAATCATCATAGAAGGCAGGGTAATACTAATTGGAAACATTATTTACTGTGTAGGAAGTACTTTATAGGTAGCCATTCTTCTTATAAAGACATAATTTCTATTATTACTGTTGAGGTTTCTGTTATTTGAGAAAGCCAGGATTTGAAACTTGACATTGGAACCTTTACTTCTCTGTGATTACATTGATACTTTGGTGATGATACTGCATTTGTTGGATACCTGCTATGTGCTAAGCAGCTGACTATGTATTATCCACCATGTTCATTACAGCATTTCAAGATGTTGTGGAGCAGTCTTTATGAGGTCTAATAACTTGCCCCAAATCTCAGAGCTAACAAGTGAGCTAGGAATGGAACCGAAGCAGAATGTTTGAGTCCCGAGACCATGGCAAAATAGAGAAGGGGATTTCAAGGGCTTGACTCTCTGGCTAGCAGGCTGAAAGGCAGAACTGAAATTAATATACATGTGAGATGTAATTAAACACATTCAAGTAAAGTCAGAGGGCTGGGAAGGATTGACACTTGGGCTGATGGAGGTCCGTTTGTTACACAGCAACAAAAGCTTTTGAGGTGGGGATTAGTGCTTAGTTGACTGTATAGATCCCAGATATTTCTCCTTGGGGAGTGTTTCCAAATCTAGATTTCTTTGTCCTCACTGAATGTTTCA
Source organism: Oryctolagus cuniculus (assembly GCF_051225735.1). Taxonomy (NCBI): domain Eukaryota; kingdom Metazoa; phylum Chordata; class Mammalia; order Lagomorpha; family Leporidae; genus Oryctolagus; species Oryctolagus cuniculus. Next base: position 100,431,587 of record NC_142877.1, read on the forward strand.
ACCTTTAAAAAATTCCACACCTGCGCATTGTATTTATATAATCAACAATCCATTGTGATGGGTGGCACTGGGATGCCCTGTAGAAAGAGTAGCCTTAGGTGACTCTGAGTTGGGTTTTGTGGCTACAGGGAACATAAATCTGCCAGTGTTCACAGTGGAAAATGAGAGTGCCAAGAAAAATAAGAGCACTGAGATTTCTCAAGGTGTTGTCAATTTCTGCTATTTTAATCTCAGTGTTTCCGGAAGTTTTGCACCTTTAGGCAGCAAGAGAGAAGTCAAAATTGGAGTCCTCTTTAGAAGACCAATAGTGCCTATGAAATTATAGAAGTTGTATAGGTCTTGTGCAGATTATCATCAAATCTCCTGTATCTGTTGATTATTATTATTGCTGCTATTATTTTTAAAATCAGGTTTTTTTTTTTTTTTTTTTTTTTTTTTTTTTTTTGACAGGCAGTTAGAGAGAAAGAGAGACAGAGACAGAAAGAAAGGTCTTCCTTTTCGTTGGTTCACCCCCAAAATGGCCGCAACGGCCGGCGCTGCGCTGATCCGAAGCCAGGAGCCAGGTGCTTCCTCCTGGTCTCCCATGCGGGTGCAGGGCCCAAGCACTTAGGCCATCCTCCACTGCCTTTCCGGGCCACAGCAGAGGGCTGGACTGGAAGGAGCAACCGGGACAGAATCCGGCGCCCCAACTGGGACTAGAACCCCAGCGTGCCGGCGCCGCAAGCAGAGGATTAGCCAAGTGAGCCGCAGCTCCGGCCTAAAATCAGTTTTACCATATCAGCTGTGTTTCTCCCCGTGAACTCCTGAATTTAAAATGTCAAATTTTCCTTTTACCAAAATACTTCATTTAATTCAGTGAATTTTTGGTCATGTTTCATGGGAAAAAAAGATGTAGCAGAAGCAGACATGTCAGGATTATTTGTGTGCTATATAATAAAAATAATAACTAAACTATATAATGAGTGTTTACCTGCAGGTCAGGAAATATACAAAGAATTTTATAAGCGTTATTTGGTTTAACCATCTCATGTCAGATGGGTCTTATTGTTTCCATTTTGTAGTTGGAGTCTCTGAATCTACTTTTGAGATTAACAATTACAGTGCTGTTAAAGCAAGCTTTTGAACAAGAAAAAAGTTATCTAAACTCACATAATATACAGTCATTCCTCTGTCTTCAGCTTCCTCATCACTGTACACAACCCACAACGGATGAAAAATCTAGGAAAAATATTTGTTCTGAACACGTCTCGATTTATTTTTCTTGTTATTCTTCCATAAATGTCCAATATAGCATCTTTTGCATAGTACTTACCTTTTGTACATATTATAGGTAATCTAACAAAAATGTTTTAAAGTAGAGGATTTGCACATGTTATTTGAAAATACTACGTCATTTTACAGAAGGGACCTGAACATCTGTGGATTTTAGTATTCACGGGGAATCTTGAAACCCTGGATACCAAGAGATGACAATAGTTCCTATTTTGGCATTTTTCCTTCCAGACTTTGTCCAAATTTATTCAGAAATCAATATCTGGATAATTTTGTATTCTGATTTTTCATTCCAAGGAGTCATAAAAAGTTGGTTCCTCATTCTTCCACATTAACATATACTGACCAATAAAGAAGTCATTGCCAAATTTTCCTTATTAATTTGGTTCTTTGGAGACCTTGTTTCCATTTTCTCATAGATTCTACTGCAAAGAAATACTGTGTGTGTTGTATATTTAATTCTCTTTGAATTTCCTAAGAAAAAGTTCCTGTTTTAGTCAAAGAGTTAATACCTTTTAGACTCATTCTAACTGAGTTAGAATTACTTTCACAGGAGCAAATCATGAGCATTGTGTAAAACTGATAACCTTTAGAGAAATGTCTGTTAACTCTTTAGGAATGCTCTCTTGGCAGTATTGTAAAGGTATAATTTTGAATGAATATATGAGTAATTAATATGTGTTAATATGAGTAATTAATATGTGTGATAAGGCCTATCTAGAGAACATTTTTTCTTTGTTTAATTTTAAAAATAGGTGAATTAGACTTTGAGGAGGATGATGTGTGCACTGTCAGCGTTCATTCTTCAGCAATATTGTTTTTTGAGGAACTACTGTTTTAGGCCCATGGCAGTGGCCAAGGCTACAATATTGAGTGTGATAGAAACAGCTAATTTCTGAACAGAGCCTTAGGAAAAGTCATATCAAAAATCTTTGGTCCTTGACATTGTGCCACAATGCACTCCTGTCCTCTTGACATTTCCAACTTCTTTGTTCTCTTGCTTTTATGAAATCTGACTCATGTTTTATATCAGCCAAAGACACGAAGGATAAAGAGTAGCTTACGCTCAGAAAATTATCTAGATCAATATAGATACAGCCACAGATATATAATTTCTAAGAATTCCTGTAACCCTGTTTTTCCCCTCCCATCCCGCTTCTAGTAGGGTTTTACAAACCTTTTTATCTTCCCAGGAGGAAAGTGTCTTGCTGTGTGATTTTTAAGGATTCCTAAATCATCTTATCCCCATTGCACGTAGCTTAGGGGTCACCTTTAAACACATTTGTACATTTATCTTCTCAGCACTTTAACAAAATAAACTGAGTGCAGGGACTTTCGACCCTTTATTTCAGAAATGTCCTCATGTGAAAACAAAAATATGAATTTAGGGTATGTACCGTGATTTATTAATACAGTGTTCTAGAACTGCACATTTCATGGATAGAAATTAGTATTTTCATTCCTTTTGGGAGGCAAATATACAGAATCTTTATTGAAAATGAATTTCAGAATTGCGTTTTCACCTTTCACGGAATTTCTCTATTCCAGAAAGACCCACTAGTTTGTTGATGAATTTAACTTCATTATCATATTAGATGGTATTCCTTTTCAAATTCAGTAGTTGAACCTTTAGATTTTTCTGATGTTTAAACATTTCAATGAGGAAAGTAATCCTTTTGTAAACACTGCAATAAACCTACACAAAGATCAAATTCTTTGCTCATTGATTAAATGCTTTCCTTTCAAGAATATTATATCATTTCGTAAGACTGTTACTACACGTGTGTTACTGAGTTTACATTTAAATTTCAGCAAATTCATTATACACATACATGTGTATCTCTGTTAATCAGTTGATCAACAAGTAGATACACACATATATGACTTTGGTAGACTGATATTTTGAGAGGAAATTTTGGACTAGGACATACAGATGACTGTTCCCCAAACCAAAATTGCATAAATTATTTTTAGTCGATTAATCTAAATTCATTTATTTTTTTCTAAATCTTTTTGTTATACTATTCCATGCATATATGATTTGAACATTTTTGCAAAGTATGAGTTCCAGGAATTAGAGTTTATAGAGTACTCTTCAAGAAGGAGTAGGGATGGATGGAGAGAACTTTATATCAAAATGTGTTTCTACAAGTCGACTTAAGGCTACCTAGCTGAGAAGATGGCTCTGCCAGGTATCAGTCTGCTTGTAGACATTGCCAACATAGCCCAGTAGTGGAAAAGAAAACACCAGGATGCCTAAAAAAGGAACACTGATAAATTCTTTTGAGCTCTCCTTACAATGTTAGTGGCCCATATCCTTAATTGAGGTTGCGGTCTTTCCTAGTGCAACTCTGGGCATATCCTACTGTCGGAACTCAAAACCTTGCAAACTCCATGTCTGAGATCTCAATGTATTCTTGGTCCCAAATCAATCTTGTCACTCCTCGGAAAGCACTGCAAGATAATAAGTAGTATTCACCCGATTGCCTTCCTGCTCCGAGACAGCTAGTGACGTGCGTCTTCCTGATAACCAGGAGTTTCAGATCTAAGGCAGGGATAAAGGGAAGCTGGGAGCTTGCAGAATCTAAATGTGACAGTCGATGGCTGAGGAGAGGGTCAGAAAGGATAGAATCGTGACATGTATGAGAAAGGAACAAAATTTATCTGTTCTGGCTGCAATGATTAGATGTCTCTTTGTCTGGCTTTCTTACAGTGGTGACTGATCATACCCGCCAGCTGGCTAATATCATAATTAACGAAGTTGGTGCGACGTCTGCAAAGTTTAATCGGAACATTTACCAGCGATGTGATGGCATCGTTACGAAGATCACAAGGGACCTGGCCGTGACTTTTGCCCAAGGAGGAATGGCAAAGCTGTGCAGGCGAAATGAGAAATTGCAAACTTGTTCAGCCAAAGGTATGTCTCTTTCATAATTCCACATCCTGGGTTTTCTTAATAAGATTTTTATTTGATGGTTGGTGGGTTCTTTTTCGTTTCACAACTGAAATGATCGTTAAAAACCTTTTGGAACATTTATAGAATGTTTTCTGAAGGCTTTTTTTTTGTTTGTTTGTTTTTTTTTTTTTTTTTTTTTTTCAAAATCTGAAAATTCAGAAATGCAACTACATAGTTTTTGATGCTGAGAAGGGACTACGAAGCAGTATTTTGCTGTTATATCTAGCAATCTCTATCAGCTTTGTGAATAACTGGCCGGTAACAACTGTTAGTTGAACATTTACATTGGGTGGCTTTTGGTCAACAATGTAGAAACCATTGCTCGGCTTTATTCTTGCACCAACCTAGTTACAGAAGAAGAAAGAAGGCAAGTACAGTTTTGGATATGTAGACGCTGTATTTTAATTTCATGAAATGCTCAAATTAAGGTGACTGGGGGCTGAGATATTAAGTCCCAACATTTCTAAAGACCGATAATCATTGAAATTATATGATCTTCTCTAATGCTGGTCCAGCCATTGGCTGTTCCACCTGCATTTTCTGTTTACTCTGATTTACTTTGCTTGATTGAATATTTGAGCAGATTATTGCCTTTACATGTAGCTAATTAATAAGTGTGAATCTTGATGAAAAGAGGCATGTGGCTCTGTGTGTATCTGTCCACTATATCTGCACCGAAAAAAGAGGACAGGTCTCTGAAAATATGCAGGAAGCAAGTTTGAGTTATTTTGTGCTGTGTCATACCACTACTAGAATATACAGGCTGTCAATTTGCAATTATAATTGGGCATGTGCATTATGGTTCTTTCCCTCTGGGGTCACCTAGACCACTACATCCTGACAAAAAGCAGTAATTTATTTTTTGCCCGTTATTGTTTTCTTCTGTGTTATTAACAATTTTAAACCATCATGAAATAACATTTTGGGAACAAATTAATGCATGGCACATTAAATTAACCTATTTAAATATTCTCATAGTTTTATTCTTAACTGTAGGTGACTAGATATTTTCAATACATTGCTTTTAAAATTTGACAATCAAGTTTCATATTATTAAATATGAAATGAATCATTTTATGGTATTATGAATTTGAAAGCATTTAAGGATCCAGATAATTTTAAGTACTGTTTACCAACATTTTGGTAAAAATTTGACTTAACGCATTTCCAATCTCACTATAGTTTAATGACATTGATGAGGAAAACTGGAAGTGATGATTTAAATCATTATTATATTCTGAGCATCATTTTTACAACAGAATCTTACTCATATAAAGACAGTTTTTTTCTTTGATTCCCCTGCTACACTCTATGTGGCGCATAATATGTATTTAATAAATGAATGAATGACTGAATTTAAGTATCTGCTCTTATTAAAAAAAATGTTTACCATTAGCTTTCTCCAAATCATAATGCTTGTTATACAGTAAACATAAACAGAACAAGAAGATAAATAGCATTATCACAGACAATAAGGAAGATTAGGTTCTGAAAATATATTCATGCTTTAACCTAAACCTTCATAATATTTTGTGTAATAGAGACTTGTACTGTAAGGACTTGCTGGCGTATCATGGGTCTGTGGGATTAGGAACAGCCAGGGAAGTGGTTCACAGCTGATGTCCCTTTTTTTCCTCTAAACAGGATTATCTCCTGAAATGTGTAGAAATGAACTCTGTCAGAGTTTCAAAGGAATTAATATTTTTGGTACAATGTGCTAATGTAAGGAGTTAGAAGATTAGTGATTCATAATGAAGAAAATGCATTCTTTCACGTGGTAATAGGAATTTAATAAATGTCCTGCAGGTGATGGGGGCTGTAGCAATTTTATTGAGAATTACAGTTTGATTGACCTTTGTTAGGGTGATTAACCCTTCTGAAATTAAAAGCCATAGCTGAATTATGCTGTCTCATTTAAATGCAAACATTGCACAAGTCTATGTCATTCAAATAATAATAATAATAAAATGCCCTCCCATTTTAATTTTCATTCTTGCATGTCTGAATGGTATGCTGCTCTGTCCCAGTGACAGAGAATATAGAATAATGTGTAGATGATTGGGAGCGTGTGGAAAGAGAATCTCAGGCAATAGCCGCCCCTCCCCCGCCATACAACACTTGCTGACCACCACTGCAATGAAAGCAGGGAGCGCAAAGTCAATCAATCTCTGCACGCTGAAAAAATACTGACCTCAGTAGGAAAACAACCTAGAAAGGTCCTGAAGAGTTTAGGAACAAATAGCAATGGCATCTTTATTCTAATCCAATGCTATCCACCTAAACTGCACACCATGTCTATGTCAAGTCCGCATGATAATTCCTGAAAATGTGCATGTTTTTCCTTACAGTTCTTACAGACCAGCTTTGAAAAGCTGATTGTTCATAGTATCTGGAATCTCATTCCCCATGATCTCTGATAGTCTCTGGATATATTCAGTATTTGCATTCAGTACCAAAACGTTACATGAGATGCAAACTCTATTTGTCATGCCACTTAATAGTTTAACTTTTCTTTGCTAAATGTTCTTGGAGGCTTAGTGAAAATTCACATATTCACCTTGCATCAAAAATCTTTCCATTTTTCATATCGTTTTAATTTTTTTACGACTAAGTCTGTGAATATTTTAGTTTTAGGTCCTACCACACAGTGAATGTGTCTTCCTTTTATGTGTCTGTGGACTATTAAAATGATAATAAAGGTTCTCTTCATTCCATACGTAATTTATTTTCTCCCTTTTCATCAAAGAATTCTCAGAATGCGTCAAGGTACAAAAGTCAAAGGCATTATAGTGCAAAAATTAAGAAGCCTGAGGTGCTATAGTTTATTTTTCACTCAAGCTTTTCATGTACTCTTTTAATACCCTTCTGAACAGTGGATTTTTTTACTCGAGGCTTATGAAGAAAAGCAAAGATAAAAAACTTGGGGTAGAGAGCCTGAGATTACTCACTTGGAAAGTGACTCTGGCATCCTCCAGAGAGCTGGATAATACCTTGAAGCATAGATTAATCATATGTTTAAATAAGATCTGTTTGCTCTAAGGATAACTTCCCAATTCTTAATTGTGCGACCAGTACTCAACCTTAAATTGTAAACACATACAGTGTTCTGTCCTTTGTCTGATAAAGCCTAGATTATCTTCTTTAGCTCTGGCACAGCAAATGGTCAAAGTTTTTAAAACTGCCCCATGCTAATACTTGTTCCCTTATTAAAGATAATTTTTTACCAAAAAATAAACATAACTGCTAAATTAAATCCCTAGAACGTGCCCATTTAATTCTTCAGAGATAATTCGTTAATCTTCTCTCATTTACATTAATCTAGTTTTACTTTTCACCAGAACTGATGAAAATAATTTTCAGGGTTAGCACTTGTTGTAAGTACAACAACAATTTCTAAGCTAAAAATCGAATGTGCCAAACTACTGACTGTATCTTTATCCATATTATTAATTATCAACATTCCTTTTCATAAAAGAAAATTGCAGTATGGCAAGATGAAATTCATAGTGCCTTCGTGTAGAAAAAAGTGTTGTTGAAAAAACAAAGGAAAAGAAGATCATATTTTACTAAATCCCAAATCCAATCATTTGTTTTGCTTTGCTGTGCTTCAGCACACACCAGAATGTTTATTTCTTTATGTGGCTTTTGTTTTCTAGCAATCCGTCTCCCTCTAACCCACCCCATCCCAGACATGACATTTTCCCTGTGAAATGACATTCTTTGTTGTGAAATAATATTCTTTGCCAAAAATAAGCCAAGATGAATTCATTTGATATTTTCGAGGACTACATGTTCTAGTTGGAGTCCTTGTGCTTAAAAAGCAGACAGTTTAAAAAGTGACCAGTACTGTCATTTTATTCACTACATATTGTTTTTGGGTCAGCAGTTTGATATCATTTTACAAAGATTTAGAGTAGACCTACCCCAAGCAATTTTATTTTTCTGGACTAAAGATAAATGTGGCAAACTTTTTCAGAGTTTGTAAATATTATGTAGTAAAGAAGTAATCACATGTAAGGTTTTCAAGATGTAACCCTTTAACAGGCAAAGATTATAGAATTAAGTGATTTGATTCATCTTGGTCAGGTGAATTTTTTATATTCTGTTTAAAAACATAAAAATGCTGTATAATTAATAAATAACCCAATGTTGACTTTCAGCTTAATTGGTAAAGTTAGTTTCCTATAACTACTTCTCAAATGAATTGGAAGAAATCTAATGTATTGTAGTAGTAACTAACCTATTGGATACATTCTTTGAGGTCTGTATTAAAATGATCACACAAACTCTACATGTTACATTTCTTGGTTCCAGGACCTCTGTAGATACAAAATTTCCTACATAAAATGGCATAGCATTTGTATTTTAACCCACTTGTATCTTCTCACATACTTTATTTATTTATTTACAAGTCTCTTGAGGTTTGTGGTATACGGTTTAACAGGTGATCACACAGACGAAGGGGGAGGGGAAGAGTAGTGAGGGTATGTGAAGCAAAGCTGAGTGACAGAACTCATTCAGTCGGGCAGATGTTTGTACAGAGGGCATAATGGAACTGCAGGGAAAGCTCTGGATAGATTCCCCTGCACACATCTGGAGCACCAGACCCCTCCATGGCAGATCCAAGAACAGGGGTCTAAGGAAGGAGGCTATTCCTGTCATTCCAGTTTTAGAAGCTCCACAAGACGAGAGTGGCAGGTGGTGGGATGATGCCCGGGGACCTGGTGGCACATAGCATAGGCTATGGGGAGATGGTCAGTTTGGCTTTCTAGTCAACCCCCTTCTTCCCAGCCTGGATCACCTCCTGCTGGCTCACCATGAACTTCAGGGGCTTGTTTCTGTCCCAGGAGGAGTGGAATTTCTTTCCATCTTCAAGCGTCTCGGTGTGGCGCACCACGCAGGTCTGGCCACGCTTGGTAAAGGTGCGCCCACTGCGGGAGAGGCGGTCTTCACCTACACTCCCGTAGCTGTAGCAGGCGCTAGGTGGGCAGCGAGACCGGCAGCGTGGACCGTGAGCAGGCCTGGCAGCGGCTCCGTAGTTCTGCCCTCTTGTATACTTACTTTGTCATCTCTCTATTGCTTATTATTCCTAATACAATATAAAGACTCTCCGAATACTTGTCACCCTGTGTTGTTTAGGGGATAATGACAAGAAAAAAAGTCTATGCATAGTCAGTATGGACATAGGGTTTTGGTTTTTGTTTCTTTCTTCGAATGTGCAATCCTCGGTTGGGTCCATGGATATGAAGCTCAGTGATTCAAAACCCAGAGATGGGAAGGGCTGACTGTACTTGGGAATCTGGAGAATTGCTGAAAAAAGGTACCTCAACCTCAGGGGTCTTCTGGAGCTCTCTGCTGAACACCTGCTCTGGCCAGGTGGTCCCCTCTGCCAGTGAGGTGGGTCTAGGAGTCATGTTTTATGAGTCAGAAACTGAACCTCAGGCTTGCAGGATGATGTCAGATGGGTAGGACGCGGTGACATCTTAAGCCCTCCCTTCGCTGAAACACTGCGTAGTCTGTAGCATTCCACTTTGCTAAAACATGGTGATAAGATTTGCAGGATATGGATTTAAGCCCTTTCCCTAAAAGGAATGTGCTAAAATCGTACAGTGAACGAATTAGTCCTTTCCTGATTGACTCCAGGGAAAGTGAGAGGATAGATGTTTTTGGGTACTCTGGATTATTTACTGGTCCACTCTGGCAGTGAGCTTCACTTGTTTGATTCATTTCATGAAGAACAGGAATTCTCCTCCCCAAAGGTAATTCTTTCGTTCATTGAAAAGCAGTCATCAGGCTCTTTTAAAAGTTGTCTTGAAAATGTTTGTCTTACCTGTATGTCATTGTGTTTAGTAGATTCTTAAATTCAGAGGTGTCTTTATCCTACTTCCTACAGTTTTGGTAGAATGAGTAGTTTCGCAAGCATGATAAATGTGCCTGTGTATTTTATAATTCCTGCTCTTGAAAATGGGTGTAAGTACAAGACAGACTCTGTTAGGTTCCTGTGCCATAGGAAATTGTCCATTTGTTTATGTCAAATGCATTTAAAGGAATATGTGGTGGGTTTTTTTTTTTTCTTTTTTGGAAAAGTACTGAAAAACAGACCTAGATGTTGCATGGAATTCGTTCTCAGTGAGAGAAAGACATCATGCTGCTGGGCAAGACAACTGCTGTTCTCATTTCCTGACTTATTGTGAGAACAAAATAATTACTGTGAGTTAGACAAAAAGTAAACCTCTGCAAAAAGTTCTGAAATTTCAAATCGACAGATAAGTTTCCACTGGGTGTCTTTCTCTACCTTTGAAAAGTTGATATCGTTGGTTCTGTAAAGGCTCTGAAATTGGCTTATTAGAATGTGATGAATCCAAATCCACCTTTGCCTCTACCCACAGGCCTGGGAAGGGTTCACATCACATAGTAGCCATTGAAGAAGTGTTTGTTAAATTGGGTTGGAGGTGAAATTACCATTAAAATAAAGCTGAGAACACTGAACCCAGTACTTTACTATGAAGGCCTGGTGTTAACAATAAGAACTGGTATCGGCTTCCAAGCCTGAGGAGGGAATGGAGCAGTTAACATTTATACATGTAAAAAGACTTCAAGAAGTTCATGGGAAATGCATGTTATAAAAAACGATGCAGTTAACTAGTTTTTCTGAACTGATTAGAATACTAAATCAAAATTATCAGTTTAATTTCTGTTTGTGGATAAAAGTAATTCAGTGTTTGTCTTGCAAATGAATGAAAAAGCAACTAAGGGGATTGTGTAGAATCAGGGATATCTGACAGTGTTTGTGGGGTAGTAAGAAATGACGATTGTGATTCTAACTGCGGAAGAATGTTCTTTGTATCAGAGAAAATGAAAGTGTGTAAATAAAACCAGGCACACTGAGAGAATCTTCCCTGGGAGGTGGGAGGCGGGACAGAAGAGCAAGTCTGACCAACTTCCCTTATAATTGTAGAAATACTTGTGAGTCATTAACCATTTGAATCCTGCTTGATGGTGATTAAACCCTTAAGCAGATGTGAATCAACTTTACTATATGGAAACATTGAGGAAAACATTTATGAAAAATATGATCCAATTTCTAAAATACATGCCAATTAAAGATTGAGATTTAATTTAGGAATTTTACTCTGTATGATATATATATTCGTGATGATTTCTCTCCCATCATTCTTCACATGCAAAAGGAGATTTTTTACTTATTGACATATTACTGAAGAATCTAGCTTTTCTCCAAAATTACACATTTTTTGCATAAATGTGCCTAATTACCTGAATTCAGTTTTGATTAGCAGTGTTAATTGATGCAGCTGTGGATGGTATCTGTTTACCTAAATTACCATGTGCAAACAGCAATATGTCTGGAAGTGAATATGCTAAACTGAAAATACTAATTAGCTAAGACAGATTGTTATTCAAGTCACATTGTGGAGCTTTCTAATGAAAGCCTGGATGTGTCAGGGTTTTATGATATTCAGACAGAAATGTCTATATTACATATGATTTCTAAATTTAATTCATAAGAACAGATGGGGCATCAGCCAGGGTTCTTCTGCTTTACTCCGTTATTAATGTGAATATTTTACTCAACTGGAGATATATTCATATGTTTTTTTGGTAAGAAACCCCTTGTGTGTTTTGACAAGGTGCCAGCTCTGCACATCCACACTCATCTATTTCTTGACCAATATATTCATGGATTATATCCACCTCCTGTCCCAAAGATGAAGAGAAATCAACCATCTTGCAAATCTAATCACATCAGCTGGTTGATTGAATCAGATTGAATACCTGAAAGGTTAAACAGCTTACATTGAGTAGTATTTTATGGGTGTTTTCTACATCCCGAATAAATAAATTAATAATAATAAAGATCCAAGTAGTCTCAAGAATCAGTCTTAAGCAATGTGCAGAGCTGAAAGCTGAGTTCTCATTGCCTTCAGATTGTCTCGAATCTCTATTTTTGAATGGATAGCAAGCCAGCGGTTGTTTTCAAGTGCCTGGTTTTAACATGTCACAGCCTTTTTTTGTGTCTTTGCCTCCCATTCCCTTTGTCCTGAAGCATGACCTGCTTTGCTTAAGGTTTCTCTGCAAAGAAAGCATTAATCTTTTACCGTCTGCTGTGGTACTGACCACTTATTAATGCCACTGTGACTTGGAGGTTTCTGAAGATTAGAGTACAAATCCTACACATCAGGTAGTGAGGAAATAATGGACCCATCTTCCATTTCCCAAGAGGCTGAACAACTGTGCTTAATGCGTAAGTCTCCTCGTCCCAAAGGCTGTGAAAATAAGGCCTCTTTACTCAATCTTAAGAGTTTAAGATCCCCTATTAGATGTTTTAAGATGCCATGAGCAAAATGGGGATAATTTTCATGATGCAAATTTGAACATAATTATAGTTTGGCATATTTAATTTAGGTTGAAGTGAGAATTATAATTACCAAAAATTGCATTATTTCAATTATGTTAATTTCTTTCCCCAAAGTTTTGGGTAATTTGGGTTCTCTAAGATAATTTGAGATCCAACAAAATTACAATGGAGTTTAATACTAAAACTAAGGAATTTGTGAAAATGACTCTATTCTTCTTACATTTTCACTACACAAATGTGAAAGTACTGTTAACTGGTCCAGGAAAACATGAAGCACTTGAAACAGCTTCAATCGTATGTCGAAAAAAATAGACATTCTGTGTTTTCCGGTTGAGCCATTTGTGTTCCACTTTCTGTGTCAATTCTAATTGTAACATATTGCTGTTTGCTGTCTAATCAATAAAGGTAATCCAAGTATTTAAAAATTAAGTTGGTGTGCTTTGTAGTTCTGATTATTTAATAGTATACTTTCAGGAAACAAAACCACCAAAGTCGCCTTTAAAATCGTCTTGCTTTTGATTATTGTTTCAGCATTACTTATCTGAAAGGTGCTTCGTATAAACTTTCTTCTTTTTTTGGAGGTGAACACTTGAAAGATTTTATTTTCCAATGGCAGAAATAACTGTTCTGTGGGTGGCCTAAAGGAGGTCGATGTTAAAGAACCAAAGTGTGTACGTGTATGTTGTGTGTGAGCGTGTGCACATATGTTCATAAAATCACATGAGCAGTGAGCTGGAGTTAGACACAAGAGTCAATCAACCAGTTTGTCCAGTGTGGTTACTTTCTGTATTGCTGGGTTCACCAGGGCAACTGCTGATTAAATCTAAGTCTGTTTTTAGAGCGTAAACTAGACAAAGGGGAAAAAAATCTTTACTAGAAGAGCTATTTTATACAAAACACCCTTTGCTCATCTTCAAATCCTCTATTTTAGTAACAGTTGGTTTTGATTTGTTTTGTTTTGGTTTTTTGTCTCCATGTGTGAGCCTGTTCTGTGTTGGTAAGTTTAAAGTGAAAAGTCAGGTCAGGGATGTCAAATTAGAAATGGAGTGATGGAATTTTATCAGATTCCAATGAATTCTATTTAGGCAAATCAGTTAACCTTACTGTGCAAATTAGCCAATTTTAAGAATAAATATAGCTATCTTTCTGACTTATTAAGGATTTATCACTTGTGCCCAAGGTTCAATGGATCTCCAAATGAGGTGTATGAATCTTTTCTTTGAACTCTAATTGGCATGGGAGGGAGGCAGGTCTGGCTGAGTTAAAGGCAAAAGGACTAGTCCTTTGAAGAAATTTTGAGTTAGTTTTATTACTTCTAAGTATTACTAATGTATTTTAAGGTTAATTTGACTCTGACTGTTTCACATATTCTGGTCTCCTTTGCAGGGGATAGATTGTAGGCTCCCTGAGGGAAATTTACTGCTTTGTAAAGTCCTCCCCACTCCTTTGACACAATGTTAACCTTGACTAGTGGTAGAGGCACACAGTAGGGCCACCCAGGATGTTCCTGGAGTGAACAGGTTACCAAAGAATAGAAAATATGGATGCTAATCCCACTGGTAACTGTTAGTAACCCATAAGTCCTCTGGAGCCATTTCTATTTTTTAAAGCTTTTAGTTGTTTGGAGAAAGCTATATGTTTTTTATATTCTGTCATAGGAACCCTAGTATTTCACAAATAATGGAACTCATTTGGACTTGTTCTCTGAAAGCTATAGTACATTCTGTACTTGGATCAATGTAAATTCTAAATGAATGGGATTTGTATTGGTAAGCAAAGCTTTGCAGAGAGGCAGACCTATGTTCAGATTTTCCTGTTGTTTGCCAGATATTATTAACCTTGAGATATTTTCTTAACTCTTTTGGGTCTTAGTTTCCCCAGCTGCAAAAGTGCTGTTATGATAAGTAAATTACATAATACCTTAACCCAACACCTAGTATCCAGTTGGTACTCAGTAAATTATAATTACTGTGCAAAATACAGGAGCTCTGTGTCAGAAACCAACATAGATAATTAGAAGAAATTTAAAAGATGCCATTCATTAATGTAAACTTTTATGTAGTAAAGTTTCATTCATATATATTATATATGTATACATATATATATGTATATATATGAGAATACATACATATATACACACACAAGTCCATTTTGTCCCAGGTATATATGTGTAAACGTGTATGTGTGTATACATATACATATATCACTTACATGCAAATAACGTTAAACACCACACTTCCTGAAAATATACCATACATGCAGTTCTGAGTTCCCCCTTTTCTAATTTTCTGACAACTGTATAACACTCATAGCCCCAAAATAATTCTGTGTACATTATATGTGATATTCACAGCAACATGACAGGACAAATGGCGTTATGTTCTTCATAATAGGGTACATGGAAATGTGAAGTGACTTCCCTAATGTCTCCTGCCACAGTGAGGAGCAGGAATCAAATGAAAGAAGGAGAAT
The DNA here is from genome assembly GCF_051225735.1 of Oryctolagus cuniculus. Classification (NCBI taxonomy): domain Eukaryota; kingdom Metazoa; phylum Chordata; class Mammalia; order Lagomorpha; family Leporidae; genus Oryctolagus; species Oryctolagus cuniculus. Next base: position 100,446,664 of record NC_142877.1, read on the forward strand.
ACACTAGGAGTCCTTTCTGGGCTGTTTGGAACCAGAAGCTAATAATGCTGTTTCTCCATGAAATATTGGCAAACAGAGTCACATCTCAAGTGAATAATGCTACGTTTTAGTGTGGGGTGCAGGACTGAGTATGTTATGGAATCCAAGATATTGTCCAAGTCTGGCGGGGTGATGGAATCACTTAATTCTCAATAAGCATGTGTTAAGATATTCCGACTCGTGCATTGCTTGCACAAGTGAAACATTATCGTTTCCACTGCTCTTACTAGGATTTGTGTGGGAAAGAGTGGGCCAGAGTTAGGAAAGTTGAGACTAGGAACTTAAGTCATCCTTAGGCCCGAAAAAGTCCAAGAGATCTAAATGTGGGCAAATGTTGAGGGATTTCTTAAGGAATTAGCACATGGAGCAAGATCCCAGAAAAAAAAATGTCCATTCTCTCTTTACATTTAATCCCTGGGGAGGGAAAATGTGTCAAGGAATCCTTTTTATATATTTATAATTTGTTGTGTTGAGTTAAAACATTTCATTGATTCAAAAAAAGTCTTACTAATATCTCCTGTTTGTGAGGTATTGAAATAGACTCTGCAGGGGCACAGAAAGTAGAAGGTACAATATATTCAAGGGTTCTAAATACCTATCCTATCATTACATATCAATACAGTTCAAGTGATTAAGGTATATTAATTTTAATTTAATGTATATTAAGAAATGCATGCAAATGTTCATTCATTCAACGAGTGTTTCTATCTCCTGATACTTGATAGTAAAATATGAATGTGGGCTTGAATTCAGGGAGCCTGGGTTTAGATCCTTGGTTCTGCGCTAATTAGTGCCTCTTCTGCTTCCATTTCTATAAAATTGAGTTGATTTTAATAAGATTGGTATGGGTTTTTTTTGTTGTTGTTGAGTATTTTCCACAGTGCCTGACACACACAAGTGCTATCATTGTTTTGTGAACATGAATGCTTCTCCTCTCAAGGAGTGTAAAAGTAGTTGCAGAGAGGAAATACATGTACCTAGAGTATTTTCCAGAGCAACTGGAGAATTTTAATATGATGTGTACATGAAAGTGATCGAACATGGTCTAGATTCCATAAGTGCGGGCTGAATTTAGAGAAAGAGGATAGAGCCTTTAGAGAAAGGGAAAAAAAATTGCAAAACTATTTCCTGTACAATGTGGTGTCTAGATCTAGCTAACCTTTGTTCAGTATATGCAGTCTGATGCACATTTCCTTGGAAACCACTGTTCATTTGTGAACCTACAACATCTGTGCAGTTTAAATAGGACCAAACCTAAAACACACAGAACATGATTTCCTATTCAGATAGTTGAATAGGACTACATCATTCTTGGGCTTTGATACGTGAACTCCGCGGGCCTAATTGACACTGGGTCATTGCTTTTTCAGATAGCACGCATGGTAGAGTTTTGGTATATTTGGACATGTTCAGGGTTCTTATGTCCAGAAAGTCCAAATGAGATTTTTGTCATTAACTTGTCAAGCTTGTCTTAAGCCCACTTAATGAGGTCTGCGGTGGAATGCCTTTTATGTTCTGTGGCCTTTATGCATTGCCTGAGCTACGCTCAACTGTGGCTGAGAAGTTAATGAAGTTAACCACAGTGCTTACTTGAGGTCTGCTGCTTTTGAAAACATACCTCGTGTGTGTTTGGGTATTTAGATTCTGTTTTCTAGCTTTTAGGGTTTATATCCTCGTGGTGCATTCAAGTGCTATGGAAATAAGACCAGATGGATGTGACAACCAGCCATTCGGGAAATTCCATACACATTACATTTGAGCAAACCAGGGTACATATGTCTGTCTGGATGTGTTCATATGTTGGATTATTTTTGTTGCATCCAAATGGTTGGGGTTTCAGTGAAGCAGTTACCTAGAATGTCAGCAAGAGAATTCCTTTCAGTGGAAAAGCAGGGGCTGTACCAAACCATTTTGCCTAACTTGGCCAAATGTGGGGATAGAAGAAAGATCACTCTGCACGACTTTGCCCTCCTTCGGTTTTCTCTCCACAGTACTCACCACTTACACAACATTGCACTGCAAATCTGTTTATTGTCTACTGTTCTCCTAGAATGTAAACTCTATTAGGACAGGACATTTTTCTGGTTAATGCTGTTGTGTTTGTTTGGCATATAGTGAGCATTCTGTATGTGATAATGAATAAATTTACTATCACTGAGATAATGAAATAGCATTTAATTCCCTCTTGTGCTGAAATCTTTTGTCTCTTAGATGATGAACATTGATTGCAATAATGATGATGATGCCTAACATTTATATAATGTCTATTATGTGCCAGGCACTATTCTGAGTACTTTGCATTTAATCCCAATAAAAACCCTGTGCTATGAAGGGTATTATTCTCCTTATTTTGTGAATGGGGAAACTGAAATGCAAATGCTACGTGACAGCAAGGGTTCAAGCCAGCCAGCTTGTTTTGTTTTTAAAGATTTATTTGAAAGACAAGTCAGAGAGAGAAAGAGGGAAAGAAAGCGCACAAGATCTTCCATCCACTGGTTCACATCTCAAATAGTTACAATGGCCAGTGCTGGGGCAATCTGAGGCCAGGAGCCAGGACTTCTTTTGGGTCTTTCTTGTTGGGTCAGGGGCCCAAGCACTTGGGGCAGCTTCATTGCTTTCCCAGGTACATTAGCAGGGAGATAGATTAAAAGTGGAGCAGCTGGGACTCAAACAAGTACCCATATGGAATGCTGACCTTGCAGGCAGTGGCTTTACCTGTTATGCCACAGCTCTGGCCCCCAGCCTGGTATTTTACACTTCATACTGTTAAATTGTAGCTTTGGATTTGGAAATAAGTCATCTCAGAAATTTATCCACCCGTTCTTTTTTCATGTCATACGTTTAGTCACTTACAAATATATCTAGTGCTCTAAAAGTTCAAGAGTTTGATCCATTTTTCAGATTGTACCTCTTGAAATGCTCTTGGTTACCTGTTAAATAGATAAACACATCCTTATTCCTTAAGCAGTTGCTGTTGCACTATGAAGAAAGGTGAAGCAAACCCAGACCCGAAACTCAAAGTCACCGTCATTAGTAACGGCCACTTGTTTTCCACTGAAAATGGCGAATTCTTCCCTGGGCCCCCCTCACAGTAGCTCCTAAGGACCATGAAAGTCATGAACCTTTAGATGCTGTGTCCCAACACAGCACTGTTGGAAGCTCTGTGAGAGACACAGAGAATGACATGGTGGCACCACACTAAGTCCCTCCTCTTTTCTCAATTTTGTGCCCCTATGGCAAAGCCTGATATCCATCCTTCCAATTAGCAAAGATAACCACATAGCCATGATCTGTTTAGTTCTGGGCTGTTCTTAGATTAGGCTCGTAAATTCAGCCCAGTGGTGTGAGAAGGAGAGCCTCCATTTTACTCTAAGTACGAATCTGTAGAGGCAACCAGTTTTCCTCTTCTATATGTTTCTCTTCATCCATTTGACTATCTACTTGCCCTTCCATGGCAAAGGGAAAAGAAAAAGAGACTAGATGATCAGTGCTATAAATAAATGCTCTGGATTTCTGTGCTACTTAAAGTATTTTGTTAATAAGCTCAAAGCATGTTGTCAAGCTAAATGGAAAAATTGATTTTAGGAATTTTATCTTGGCTCATTCAAGTTCATTCTTACTGACACAAATTGTAATAGAGTAATGAGATTTAGATTTGAAATTAAAACCCATGACTGTGTCTGCCCAGTTGGATTTGGCAAAGCAAATAGTAAAGACCAGTTTGTATACCTCAGCACAGAGATCGCTTGATGGTATAGGCTCTGTTCTGGGTGAGTGCCTGAAGAAACAGCTGAAACATATTGTAAATCCCCTAACAAAGAGGTGAAAATAACATCCAGATACATAGAATGGACAGTGTGTAGAATGAATGGATGAGAAATCTTCAGAACAGTTGGGTTTTCAGGGGCACCTTTGTGTAGTGGAGGAGCAGGGTTCCATAGCCGGAGCCACCACATCTTACAGAATTGTGCAGCATGCTCATAAGCTGCACATTTCCTTGAATTTTTTGCAGTCACCCACCCAAACAGCAGTATTATTTTACCAGTTGATTTCCCTGCCACCTCCTCTGATTAGTCCAGATAGCTAAATCAATTTTCTTACAATCCTTCCTCACCTGAAGAAATCAGTTCTATGAAATCCCACTGAAAAATGAAATAGTTTTATTTTAGGTTTACATAATCCTATTGGTTACTTTTATGTAATGTGCATTTATATGTTACACAATTTCAATACTCTCTCATATAGCGGGCTATCAATTCTTCTATCTTAATGAAATAATTCTTACAAAATGCTTATTAATACTAAATACATGATAGCAAGTCCCAATAAGTGACTTCCATTATTGGGCATCCATTATCTATAAAGAATTCCAAATACATTGGAAAATAATCAAGAAATCCATTTTACAATAAGACTATGATTTTACCATTCCGGATCAGCTCTACAAAATTGTGATTGTATTAAGTGACACTTGTGGACTTTATCATCATATTCTGTCTAATCTATGTCCTTATACCTTTCCCTTCATATATTATGAAACCAACGGATCCTCATCTAACAGTCATCATCATCACCATAATAACTGTATCTCCAAAAACACTACCAGTGTTTACAGAGTGGCTTACAATTTGGAGAGCTTTCTAAGACATTGGGTCCCAGCTTCCCTCGAGCTCTTTGAGCAGGCAGAAAGGGAGGTGAGTACTCAGAGTCTAGAAAAGGAATATTTGCTCTTTCATCAGGGTTTTAACATAACAAGAGCAGAAATATGGTAGGTCAGAGAATTTGATGAGAAAAAAAACCTTGCGGGTAGGAAAGTTCTACTCATGGTGTTTCAAATACTGCACATTACCCATGAGCTCACATAAATATGTCAAACAGCTTTAGAATGGAAGAAGAGATGGATATGTGGGGAGCAACTCGGACTAGACTAAGTTACTGGAATTAAGACTTATTCTATGCATCTGCTCTCCCACAATATGGCGCTGGGAGAGGAGTAAACAGCTTCTACACAGCTACCTCTCACCAACTTGACAAGCTGCAGGAGCTGCTCCTGATTGGAGGAGAGCAGAGTGCTTGGCGTGTGGGTAGCAGAGTTGGGATTGGTGGAAGAGGACTATAAAGGAGGAGAGAGACAACATGCACCAGGAACACCTGAGGGAACACCTGTGCAGCCCCCGAGAGAGCCGGCTGGCGGTGTGCCGCTCCCCCGCGGAAGTGGGGAAAGTGGCAGGGGGGCCCGCCCCTCCATGGAGGTGGAGGGACGGCAGCCAACCCGGGAAGAACCAGCAGCAAACCCGGGGAGGGCCGAGCAGACAAAAGAACAGCGCAGGGTCCTGTGTCGTTCCTCCGTGAAGAGGGGGAGCGACAGGATAGACCATGCTTTTTAAAAATTACTTATGTCATTAGGTAGGATGAGAAAGGGGAATATGCCAGTATCTTATTTAAACAATAGCTCACCAAGTGACATAACATTCCAGCTAACAGGTAGGATTTATCTGTCAGTATAATTTTGAGTGCTTATTCACGAGAGGTTGGGGCCGGCGCCGTGGCTCAATAGGCTAATCCTCCACCTTGCGGCGCCGGCACACCGGGTTCTAGTCCCGGTCGGGGCGCCGGATTCTGTCCCGGTTGCCCCTCTTCCAGGCCAGCTCTCTGCTATGGCCAGGGAGTGCAGTGGAGGATGGCCCAGGTGCTTGGGCCCTGCACCCCATGGAAGACCAGGAAAAGCACCTGGATCCTGGCTCCTGCCATCGGATCAGCGCGGTGCGCCGGCTGCAGCGGCGGCCATTGGAGGGTGAACCAACGGCAAAGGAAGACCTTTCTCTCTGTCTCTCTCTCTCACTGTCCACTCTGCCTGTCCAAAAAAAAAAAAAAAAATTATTCACGAGAGGTGCAAGAGCAAAGTAAGAACCCTAAGAGGATGATTTAAATAGAATTGAAGGAGATGTGCCCCAATCATGGTCTTCAACCAACTGTTGCTATTGTCCCCATCATGTTTCCCCAATTCAGATCTCACCTTCAGCCTTACAGGTTTATATCTGAGGTTGATGAACATTACAATTTCATTGGCTTTTTATTTTCCCAGTTATTGAGACTAATTGGTGAAGAGATTTAATCTTTCACACCTTTGATTAAAGGAAGTGTTAATGCCAATATAAGTTTTTGTGGTTTTGATAATTTTGTAATGGAGGAAGGAAAGAAAAAAATATTTTGCTTGAGATAAAAACTATATATCTTTATGACATGATGAGGGCATGATTTACAACATGATGTTTTAGAAAATATATACATCATGAAATGACTCAAACTAATTCACATATGCATTATTTTTTTCAAAGATTTTATTTATTTATTTATTTGAGAGGTAGAGTTATAGACAGACAGACAGAAAGGTCTTCCTTCTGTTGGTTCACTCCCCAAATGGCCACAACAGCTGGAGCTGCGCCTATCCGAAGCCAGGAGCCAGGTGCTTCTTCCTGGTCTCCCATGCAGGTGCAGGGGCTCGAGCACTTGGCCATTTTCCACTGCTTTCCCAGGCCACAGCAGAGAGCTGGATTGGAAGAGGAGAAGCTGGGACTAGAACTGGAGCCCATATTGGATGCCAGCACCACAGGTGGAGGATTAACCTACTGCGCCATGGCGCTGACCCCCTCACATATGCATTATTAAACGTAGATATGTTTTATTTTTTGTGGTAAGAATATATTAATTCTTCTTTTCCAGCAGTTTTCAAGAATATAATGCATTTGTTATTAATACAACAGTCACCATGTTATACAATAAATCTCTTGGACTTAATATTCCTATCAAATTTTGCATCCTGTGAACAATATCTCTCCAATTTCCTATCCCACCCACCCCAACTCATGGTAATCATTGTTTTTTTCTTTTGAGTGAAGTGGTTTTAGATTCCATATATAATAAAGAAGATCTTTCTGTGCCTAACTTCCTTAGCTTAATATAATGTCCTCAGAGTTCATCCATATTGTTGTAAATGATGAATTTCTTTCTTCTTAAAGGGTAGAGAGTATTCCATTGTGCATATATGGTGTACTATATTTCTTTATCCATCCATCTGCCAGTAGAAACTTAGGTTGATTTCATATCCTGGTCATTGTGAATAATGCTTCAATAAACATGAGTGTGCAAATACCTCTTCTACACACTGGTTTCATTTCCCTTTATTATATATCAAGTAGTGGAATAATTAGATTATGTTATTCTATTTAAAAATTTTGAGGAATCTCCATACTGTTTTTCATGATGATTATTCTAATTTACATTCCCACCAGCATTGTTCAGGGTTCTCTTTTCTTCACATCTTTGCCTGTGTTTTATCTTTCATCTTTTTGATAATATCCATTCCGATAGGTGTGATAAATCATGTGATTTTAATTTGCATGTCTCTGGTAATTACTGATTTTGAGAATTTTTTCATATACCTGCTGACCATTTTAATGGCTTTTTTTTTTTTTGAGAGAAATCTAATCAGATTATTTTCTCATTTGTTAATGAGGCTATTTATTTTCTTGCTGTTGAGTTGTTTGAGTTTTTATATATTTTTGATATTAACCACTGATCCAATGTATGCTTTGTAAGCACTCTGTGCCATTTTGTAGGTTGTCTCTTCACTGTTGATGGTTTCCATTGCTGTGCAGAAGTTTTTTAGTTTGATGTAGTGCTACTTGTTCTTTTTTTGCTTTTGTTGCCTGTGCTTTTGGGGACATGCAGAAAAAAGTCATTGCCCAGACCAATGTCATGAAGCTTTCCCCCTATGCTTCTAGTCATTTTACAGTTTCAAGTTTTACAGTTAAATCTTTAGTTCATTTTGAGTTTATTTTTGTATATGGTGTAGATAGCAGTTTTGTTTCATTCTCTGCACATGCATGTTCAGCTTTCCTAACTCCATTTATTAACAGTGCTGACCTTTCCTCTTTGTGTTTTCCTGGCATCTTTGTTGAAATAACTGACTGTATCTAGGTGGCTTTTGCTTCTAGGTTATTTATTCTGCTACAGTAATCTCTGAGACTATTTTTGTGCCAGTACTATGCTGTTTTGATTACTATAGTTTTGTAGTATATTTTGAAGTCAGGTAATGTGATCCCTTTACCTTTGTTCTTTTTAGTAAATACTTCTTTGGTTATTTGTGATTCTCTGTGGCTATATGTGAATTCTAGGATTGCTCTTATCTTTTTGGTATAAAAGTCAGTTAAATTTTTTTTTTGCTTTCAAACTTTTATTTAATGAATATAAATTTCCAAAGTACAGCTTATGGATTACAATGGCTTCCCCCCCCATAACGTCCCTCCCACCTGCAACCCTCCCCTTATCCACTCCCTCTCCCCTTCCATTCACATCAAGATTCATTTTCGTTTCTCTTTATATACAGAAGATCAGTTTAGCATACATTAAGTAAAGATTTTTTATAGGGATGATTGTTGAATATTTTGGGTGTGTGAACATTTTAAAAATATTAATTCTTCAAATCCATAAGCAAAGTATACCTTTCCGTTCATTTGTATCTTCTTCAGTTTCTTTATCAATGTTTTATAGTTTTGTTGTATACACCTTTCGCAACCTTGGTTAAATTTAATCCTAAATATTCTTTTCATCTATTATAAATTAGAATATTTTCTTGATTTCTTTTTCAGATGATTTGCTGATACTGTTTAAAATAATATTGATTTTCATATGCTGATTTAGTATCCTGCAGCTTTACTGAATGCATTTATTAGTTGTAAAAGATTTTTTTGGTGGAAACTTCAGGGTCTTCTATATAAAAGATTATATTGTCTACAATTGGGGATAATTTAACTTCTTTAATATAAAAAATACGTATTTGACCACATTTTAAAAATAAATAAAAGTCAACCAATGGAATATTAAAAATAAGTGGTGGTGATTGACTTTAAATATTTACTTTTATTTTATTATTTGTATTATTTAGATATTTTGTTAAGCACTAACATATTCTAAGTTTTGACAGGAGAAATTCTTGCAAGAATGATTTGGAAACATCAACTAAACAAAACACAAGAAGATTTTAACATTAGTAAGAAGACAGGGTTGCCCATTTCCAACTACTGTCTTTGGATGATTGTAAAGTAAACTCTGAAGATGACTATAAAATACATGTACACTTTCTTAGCACTAAAACAACCTTCTGTCAGAAGTTGAAATATCCTTAAGGGAACAAATTTGTGAGGCTCAAACCCTTTTGGATTGCAGAACAGAGCATGTTTTACCTTACCTTATGAGTGGCAGAGCATTGAGAGTCTCTCCTGTATACATATGTATTTATTGGATTGGTGTAACAAGCCATTTCCCTTTCATAAGCCAGAGGAGCCATTCTCAGAAGGCATGCAGGCAATCAAAATATTTGTAAATCCTGGAAACCAAAGAAACACTAGCTTTTGGTTTATTTACTCGGAGTGCCTTTCTAAATATTTTCTTGTTAAAACTAGCCACAAAGGGCAATAAACTGGGCCTCTATCAGGTCCAAATAGATAAAGATGAGGACTAAATGGCTTCCAGCAGGAATGCCCTGCACATACATCTCAAGATGTAGGCTCAACAAGTCAAATTTAAATCCAAAAAGGTAAACGTAGAACAAGCACTGTGTGTTCATGTGGAGCTGTCAAAATATTCTCAGCCATGTGCTTATCACAGTCTACTTGGCAGCACATTTTTCAAAACAAAAACTCAACAGCAACAACCAAACCTACACACCTATGAAGATTTTTCTTTCTTAACATTTTCCATATCCATGTCTGATTACCACGTGTCATCCAAGTGCAAAGTATTGATTAGAAAATATAAACATTAAAGGATATGTTAAGTAGATTCTGAAGGAAATGGGATTGTTGACATGCCAATATAAAAAGGTGGTAGGTAATGAAGGATAGTTTCAAAACCTCTACTCACAGAAAGAGGACAAAGTGACCTAAACCAAGATTGACTTTTAAATATTATAGATTTCAGTCTTTCATAATGAATCTCTCCTTGTCCATTTTATATATCAAGTGACTAAAACATACATTTGTTAAGTAATTAGCATCAATCAAAAGTTCAAGTTTGAAAACAAATTGAGAAAATCAAATTGTACTATTGGGAAGTATCCATTTTTAATTCCAATTGCTATATTGATAGCCATTAAAATATCTAACTATTAAAAGGACAAATCATGTATATGGGGTCTAGCTTTGGGGATGTTTTATTGTGAAAGTCCAACATGAGGATCACTCAAGAAGTTCACATGCATCTGATAATTTGAATTGTGATTAGCATACCCTTACTTCTTTTGAGTCACATAAAATATTTGTGGTTTCCTATCAGTTGTTGCAAAGTTATATGGAAAACTTCACTCTTGGCTCCATGAGATGAAGACCACAAGGGGTCTTCAAAAAGTTCATGATTAATGAATGCATTATTATGAGAAAACAATGCATGGATTTTAATGTTTCTTGCACCATAATAAGCTTATCTTTTAGTTCCACCTTTTCCCATGAATTTTATGAAGTTTTCTCTGTAGGATCTGTACTTTCTTGACCTTATTATTTCTAGAAAAATTTTTACTATCCCTCCAGGATCCCATGCCATCAGGAACCCACATCAAAGTATATTAAGATTACTCAGGTTAGATTTTTAAATGAGAGCTAACTCCAACGACCACATTTTTCCTATCACCCAATATTCTCACTGTCTTGAGAGACTGTATCCATGATTTTTAAAACATAAAGATATGAAGTGGGCCTTTAACCCAGTAGTTAAGATGCCTGCATCTGAAATTGGAGTAGGCTGCCTGGGTTTGATACCCAGCTCTGCCTCCTGACTCCAGCTTCCTGCTAATGCAGACCCTGGGAAGCAGCAGCTAATGGCTCAAGTAACTCATTTCCTACCACACACAAGGGAGATCTGGGTTGTGTTACCAGCTCCTGGATTTGGCCCAGGCTGTTGTGGGCATTTAGGGAGTAAACCAGTGAAGCTCTCTCAGTGTGTCCATCTGATTCTCAAATAAATGTTTTTAAAAATGATATATAACAGAAATCAGTGACATTCATGGTCCATTGTTAAATCCACTAAGTCCTGTCTCACTTTTCAAGTGAGGCTCCTCAGTGGTCCTGGCAATTGAATCACCAAGGGTGGCATTTCCTATCCCATTTAGAGAAAGAGAGAGAAAAACAAACAAGCAAAAAACAAGAAAATGAGAATATTGCATCTAACGGGTGTTGGCTTTTAAAGACAGTAAAACAAAGATACTTGTTTTCTTGCCCATAATTTTTTCTGCTTAAGAGGAGTGGGGTGGCATGGGTGGCATGGGACAAAGGACACATAGAGAATATTCATGTGACCATAAAAAGCAAAGCAGAGCGAAGTCGCGTGGGTTGGGGAATTGGGAATTGTTTCTCTATCTCTGTGGTCATTGCACCCTTCACAGAATGAGAATATTCTGTTTGGCTTTCAAGCTAGGGTTGTCATGCGAGAAGTGTTTGTTAATTTCATATATTCTCATAACTTTCTTTTGGGGATAAGCATTTTGGTTCTCTGCTGTTTATTATTTCAGAGGCATCTATATGCTAATGTGTTTTATGCTAATTATTTTCCTGTTGTCCCCTTAGGTTATGCTTCATATCACCCACCAGGGAGGATCATCTCTCATGAAAACTTTCAAATTTGATTTGGAAAATTATTCAGAAAAATGTAAGCCATCCGATCTCCCCACGCAGGCAAGAGGAAGCTCTGGAGAATCCTATGATACACAGGAAATGGACTGAGCTGACACTGTGGTTCTCATGCTGCCAACATCCTCTTGAGAAGGACAGCCAGGTACACAAAGCGTTTAACACTGTGACATTGAAATGTTGGAAGAACGATGAAGATAAAAATCTAATAATAGGCTTTCAGAAATTGCCAAATTACTATGTTTGATCCAGGGAGGAGGACAAAAAGGTTGCTTTTCATTTTCCCCAGTATTTGAGATGTGTTAACTCCTTCTGTTGCTATAAATACCTCATTTTAATTGTGTGTCATCATCCCTTAGCATCATTTCTTGAAATTTATTTCTAATGATATTAATGCCTGGAGCTGAGTGTGTGCTTACAGGAAGACCAAGGTGAAATAAAATCTCATAAAGTGTTTTACCTTGATGTTTTCAGTTTTATTACAGAGATTTCTTAATGACATTGTAGTTTGTTTTAAGAGCAAATTTTTATTAAAAATAGTTCTAGCCAATTAACCTGTCTGAAAAATATTTTTCCAGCATCTTCTTTTGAAGGTAACCAAGGTTTAACAACTAATTCATTACCATGAGATATGAGAAACATGGGTGCTATTTGATTACTTTGAAGGGTATTTTATATTCTCCCTTGGTTGGGAATAGGACTCCTTTGTTCCCAAGCTCTTCAGTGGTGCCGCAAAAAGACCCCAGATCACACCCTCTGGTATTGTTTTTCCCCTGCACTGTGTTTAAGAAAAGAGCGAAGAGCCAGAAACACAGGGGGCTTCCTACTCCAGGCTGACGTTCATTTTCTGTCCTGAACTCCTCTTTACCTCTTCCGCTCCCCATCTTTCAGGAGCTGTACCCCATTTCCTTTCTGTGTTTTAAAATGCTTTCACTTTTAGACTTCAGCTGTGACTTCATTCTGCAAGTAGTGCAGCCCAGCTGCTGGCTTTTCTCCCTCCTCTGCACTCATGTTAACTAACGCCTCTTGAGCTCTAAGCCAGCCCTGTCAGTAGAAGAGTTTTCCTTCAGGGCTGGTGGTAAGGTCTCCTTCTGCTAGAGGGGCTAGCGAATACGCTAGGCTGTCCTCCAGACAGCTGATGAGGAAGGGGAGCCAACGAAAGACAGGTGAAGACAGGTACCTGGACAGCATGTGCTAGAACTGCCAACCAGCACTTCCGCACAGCACAGTCCTCATCTCTCTATAAATAGGAAGAACCATTGCTGGGCACACATTTGGGGAATTGTTTAGAATAAATAGTAAAATGCCATCATGTTAAAACCTGGCTATGTTTTGTACATGCTGTTACAGTGAAAGACCTGCAATAGTCTATGTGATAAACTCTTGTAACCCATCATTATTTTATTTTTATTCTGCTTCTTTGGCTGTGATAATATCAAAAACTGCTACACATTTTCCCTTTTAATGTTGTGTTTGGAAGATTCCTTGAACTAACACCATTTTGCCTTAATGTAATCCCAGCTAAGAAGAAACCGTCTTTTCTTGCTCATCTTTGAGAATAACCCAAAGATAATTCAAACAGAATATGAATTTTTGTAGAATTAGGCTGCAGAATGTATTAGGTGCCGTTAAATCATGCACCCCAGTTAGGCAGCTGCTACAGGTATATTTTTCTCTTCATGAACTAAGTTCCGTAGAGAGGGGAAAGATGCCTGTCAACGTCTGTTACCTGGTGGCTCTAGGTGGTGATGGTCTGTGGACTTTCATCAGACAGCTGATGGGCATGGCTCAGTTCTTACGAGCAGTGAAATTCGTCCCAAGACAGCTCCTGAAATGAAATACTGCGTGATCTGGGAGGATTGGCACTCTGGTTCTGTGATGTCCATGGAGCAAGATTAAAAGCTGATTCTAGTATCTGAAATAACAGTTACTAGAATTAGCTAAGCCTGGATTTTAGTCCCAGCGTGACTTCACCTGCTACTGTTCTGACCTACATGAGTCTCTTGGCCTCCCTGAGCTTTGCTCTCCTTGTAGATAATATTGTGAAGAGAACATCGTATTCATTTTACTTAAATCAGCTGTGAAGATGAAATGGAATGATGGGTTTGTAGGGCGCCCACACACAGTAAACGCTCAACTAATGTCCAATACTTGTATTAACATTGTTATTTTTAAAGGAGGTGATGTTTTTAGAATTGTTATAATTAGTATTGGTATTTGTGCAAAAAGTTCAGCAATTTTCCTCATGGATAACTTTGGTAGTGGAAATCAAGAGATATACACATTAAATGCTTTTATAGTATTTTGTAAGTATATTATAGTATAGTATTTTTTCTTTTTTAAAAGATTTTTATTTATTTATTTGACAGGTAGAGTTACAGACAGTGAGAGGGAAAGACAGAGAGAAAGGTCTTCCTTCCATTGGTTCACTCCCCAAATGGCCGCAATGGCCAGAGCTGCGCCGATCCGAAGCCAGGAGCCAGGAGCCTCTTCCCAGTCTCCCATGCTGGTGTAGGAGCCCAAGGACTTGGGCCATCCTCCACTGCTATCCCAAGCCACAGCAGAGAGCTGGACTGGAAGAGGAGCAACCAGGACTAGAACTGGTGCCCATATGGGATGCTGGTGCCGCAGGCGGAGGATTAACCTAGTGCGCCACGGCACCGGCCCCTTATAGTATAGTTTTATATAGGTCTGCTAAAACAGGACCTACAAAGATAAAGATGTGGAATACCTCAGATTTTAAATAGGATTCGCATGAGGCCTATACATCATAACAAAGTTACCAAACACCTTTCCTTTTTTTAAAAAAAGAAAAGTGTTAAGATTCTGTACTAGGTGACAATTTTAAAAAGTCACCAAATTTTGTTCCTTGTACCTAACCAATGCCATATAGTCAGCTGAGATAGGAAGACAAACAGCAGTTAGAAGCTGCATATTTCTGTTCATGCTACCAAGAAGCCAGATGTCTAGCCAATAAGCTTGCTTTGTCACTTTTCTTTGGGTACCCAATGCTATGAAAGCCATTTCATAATAGACTTCTTGTGTTGCTAGTCATGGTGGCCTTGTTGACTACAGGGTACAGTTTGAAATCTCTGAGTATTATGAGGTGTGGAATTGATCAGAATGGAGGCTGTTTGTAGAAAAAGACATCCTGCACATGGAAAACCTCTGGTGAGCTGCCAGCACATCTGCATGGGGCAAGAACATCATATGAAATCATGCAACCAAGTTGCAAGTCCGTGGAACAGTTTTAGCCTTGCTAAGAAGCAATTGAAGAGCAAATTGGCGTGTGCTTGCCTCTCAAACGCATGATTCCTCACAGAGAAGTCACATGTTAATTGACCCTATGCAGGATTGGAATGGCTTGTACCATCCTATATAAAAAAGTCAGGTTTGCCTTCTAATTGCATTCCAGAGAGAGAGAGAGAGAGAGAGAGAGAGACAGAGAATGAGAGAGAAAGTGTTTGCTATCAAAGCTCTTATTGCATCCAAATATCATTTTAAGTGAAAAGAGAAACTTCTTTGTATTTGCGAGGACTTTAATGACAATAGAACCTAGTACACATTTATGTGTTTCTTTGACTTTTCATCCTTTCCTGTCAATTTCCCTTTTTCACAGAGCCATGTCTCAAAGAAAATGCTGACAGTAAATCAATGTCCGTGCATTTGATGGTGTATTTTACGGTGTTTCATTAAACACTCACACTTGGATTAAAGTACAACATCATTCACCTTTCACAGTGCTTAGCATAGAGTAAATAACAATAAAATCCATAAAAATAAAAT
The DNA here is from genome assembly GCF_051225735.1 of Oryctolagus cuniculus. NCBI lineage: Eukaryota > Metazoa > Chordata > Mammalia > Lagomorpha > Leporidae > Oryctolagus > Oryctolagus cuniculus. Next base: position 100,462,170 of record NC_142877.1, read on the forward strand.
CAATAGCAATTAAAAGAAAATAACCTCCGTTACATTTTAGTGATACTTTCCTAGATTTCATTTCCATTCTGTCTTGGTGACGTTGGTGTAATTTCTCCTCAAATGGGCAAGATTCAGAACAGAACTGTTCCCAGTCATAAGCGTGAGAACAAAACAAGCGAGCTTTTCATGTATAAGATTGCCTTTCTATCTTTTGGTCTTGCCTCCCAGACTGTCTGTCTGTCTCTGGAAAGCAAAGTCAATAAAAATGATTAGAGTTGGCATCTCACAAATGTACACCCTTAAACCATGAAGCAGTAATGCTGTGCAGGAAATATTTTTCTGACCTTTTCAAATTGCATCCAACTGTCTCGGGAATTTCTCAGTGACTAGAGGTAATAAGGTTCAATCCGTTTTACCGTCTGGCTTCAAATTTAGTTCCTCCGAAGCTCTAACTTATCTGTTCTTTGCATCTTCGCTCTGGCATCCATTCAGCACAGAAATCCATGCATCTCATCTCTTTTCACTATTTCAGGTTTTTGCTAAAGAATCACACTGTGGGATCTACAGCCATGACAACCATTCACATGTTGCCCCTTTTAAAACAAAGTATTAGCGCAAGAAGATTGTGGGCATGTTGTCTTATGAGAAGCTCTGGTTGAATTTAATTAGCTTTTAGGTTTCACCCCCATCTGACATCTGAGTTGTTAACCTACATGACTTAGGCCGCAGTAATCTTCCTTATAGAAAACGTTCTCAACTTATGCCACCCATACTTTCTAGGAAATGAAAGAGGCATAAATATGCAAATTCTTTTGTGTTAAATTGATTTTAGTTTTTCTTCTGAGTCCCAATGCAATGGACTACCAGAAGGCAGTCATCCAAGTGTGACAAGCTAACAGGCAGCTGGGTGGCCCCATTCATCACTGTGTTCCCTGAAGGGGAACGGAAGACAGAGGCTGGGGATATCTCTTGACCTCATGAAAGTGTTGAATGTCAGAAAACCCTAACAAGGAGTTAAAACACTTGTCTTCCTTTTCCTGTTCGGATCATCTCCATGCTGAAAGTGATTCTGGGAAGATATCTGTGGTTCATCATTTGTAGGACTCTCCAGATTCAATGGCATATTCTGTTCTGTGGCTCCCATCCATGCCTCTGTACAGCCTTCTGCAGAAGAGATTAGAATCTTGGCTGGAATTTGCTGTGGTCAGTGGAGCTTGGAGGTTCTTTCTGGCTCAGAGGGTGTGTTCGTGGGCAAACAGCTGCTGGGAGGAGAAGGTCTTTTTGAAGTTGCTCTTCTAAGAGTCTGTATTTTTTTATACACTAATTGTTGTTTGGTCATCATATGATATTTTGCTTTATAAAAATGAGATCATTTCAGACGACGAATTAGTAAACAGACTTGAAGGAAAGGAGGTGAAGACCAAACTTCCTTTTTAGTTCACACTTACGTATTTTTTTCTTTTTTAAAAACTTAGAGACACAGAGAGAGGGAGGGAGGGAAGGAGGGAGATCCCATCCATTGGTTTACTTACTGAGTACGTGCAATGGCTGGGGTTAGGCTGAGGCAAAACCCAAATCCAGGACTCTGGAATCCGATCCAGGTCTCCCACATGGCGGCAGGGGCCCTAATTACTTGAGATGTCCTCACTGCCTCCCAGGGTCCATATGAGCACCAAACCAGAGTCAGAAACTGGAGCTAGGAATTGAACCTAAGTACTCTGATGAGGGACATGGGTGCCTTAACTTTTAGCCAAAGCACCCACCCCTATATTTTTTTAAATGAAATTGGATATATTCATGACAAAATTCACTTTTGTAGATATTTATATTGTCCATTAAATTTTAAAAATTTTTTGATTCAAGTTTACATGAAATGCACAAAGTGTGCTTAAGAATGAATCATTGTTTTTGTCTGAAATTTAATCTGTCCTGTCGTTTCTTGGCCTTTTGGCAAAGATCAAGTGAAATTTAATCTGCCCAGACAGTAGAGGCACAGTCCTAATGTCCTTTTATAACTTGAGTATTGTTATCTGACATTTTGTTTAATAGAGATGAGATGTTTTGGCAGATTTGCAAAAATCAGACTTACCCAATATTTGCAATGCAGCCTAGTGATTTTTATCACCAGCTGGGGAAGAATGAGGATTTTCAGGTGCAGTAATTAAAGCTGTCTGTTTCTTGGGTGGAGCTGCAGTACCGAGAGGCTGCAGATGCAGGTGTGTGTGTTTGTCTGCATGTGAGTGTGCAGCCATGTGTGAGATGTGCATGCTAACTTGAATTTGGGTTTGGAAGGCAATCACGCTAAAACCAAATGGATTCTAGTTTCTCCCTGTGGATTTCATCTCTTAGTAAATTGGAAACTTGGCCATACCTATTAATCCTTTTCAGAACAGACACTGGCTCTAACAATTGCACCTCTACTGTCCCCTCTTTCTCCTTTCTATCATCTTCCCTAACTTCGGGAGGTAAAACAGAATCAGTATTCAGACTTTGCTTTGCAAATGTAAAAGGATTTGAATCTGATGGAAGAAAGGAATGAGGAGTTCCCAGGATCTGTTTGTATTGGGTCATTTTGCTTTGCTGAAGGTTCTTCGAGTATAGGGGATGGCTTGGGAATTAATCAGGAATTTTCAAGTAGAGAGGCACAAGGGGAATAAAAGCCTAATGAACAATGCAAGAATAATAATAGCTGCTTCTTATTGGATAATGACTGTTTACAGGGTGTATCACACATAATTCATGTAACCATACTGAATCTTCATAGGAGCCCATTAAGACAGGCACAACGGTTCTGTACTTACATGGGCAGAAGGTGAGGCTTACAGAGGTTAAAAGCTACATTTGCTTTGAAGTGGCAGAGGTATTGTGTGATGAGAATTATTTTTCCATGCAAAGGAAGAAAATAATCCATTTGTTGTACTCAAAGGGCTTTTGACTTTTCCTCATCCTCCTTCTTGCTTTGCTTCTCCTGCATTTTCTTTTCTCAAAGAGAGAATGAGGCCAGCCCATTAAAGCACTGTCCCATGGGGTGTTCTTGGTAGGAAAGCCATTCTTTCTCTTTGTCCTAAAGTTGCTTTCAGTAGACTTACTTACTTCCTTCTTTTGAAAGTGTAATAAGAGTCCTGGCTGGTGGCTTATATTATCACATTTATTTTATTACTTTAAGTTAGTAGTATAGATGGCAGAATATGACGGTTGTATGCTGTACTCACAAGTTCACATTCAACCTTGCCTGATTTCTCTTTTGTCTGTTATTGATTATCCAGGGTTCAAAGGGGGAAGGTATTGATGGAGGAGAGTGGATGCTCAAAATAATTTTTGTGGATAGCCCAAGAAAACCTGTTTCTATAAAAATGATGTGTTTCTCTATCAGGATTCTTAGAAAATTAAATTCCTTCAAATATTCAACTTTGAATCTCTTTTTCTTCTCCTAGTGGCCTTAGATATAAATATTACAAGAAGAAGCAATCCTGATTGCCAAGGCAGGCTTGTTATTGTGCTGTTAGCTCAATGGAGATAAAGATGCACAAGATTCAATTTCACTCTTACAGGGATGCCTAGCATACTTCAATTTGTTTCTCAGTGAAGGGGCTTGGTTATTTATCTGGGGAAAGCTGAGCTCCTTGAGTTGCCACAGCACCGCTTAGGCTTCCGTTGCCGAAGCCAGCGACCTTAGGAGGCTTCTTTTATTCCCAGACAAATCAAAAGACAGGAAATTGATTCACATCGAAGCAGAGTAGTAGAAACTCAAAAACTTTGTCACCATCATTCATTGTAAATATATTCTAATTAGGGTGGGCATCCTGAAAATTAGGTCCTCATCTTACTTGTGAGAAACATCATCCTTTGGAGAATTTCAAATTGAACTGCACGGGAAAGGTAGTATGGTGGTGTATGAAATGATGATATCAAGATTTCTCTGGCTCCCCGCCCCCCTCTCCCAGATATACTTTGGGTTTAGGGTGTACAGAATGTGCTTATAATCTGAGAGCAGGGATCACATTGTGTTTTACACAAGGCTCGCTTGATTTTCACTATCACCCTTATTGGAAATAAACTTGAAATAATATAAGCAAATAAGAATAAATCATTCTGAAACTATCTGCCACACACAGTTCATTTCAACATTTGGTTGAAGGAAGGGAAGTGACAGCATCAGCTTTCAATCTGTAAATTTAGGAGTGGGGCACCTGCCTGCGCTTCTGTGTTATATGGGTAATCTCCACTTACTGTCAGGGCTTGAACAGTATTTATTTTTCCTTAATTGGAGCCCCACAGATACCCTGTGAGATTCTTCCCCCAGCAAGGCCATATATCCATATAGATCTAGAGTGTAGCCACGTGAGCTACTGTAATATGATAGTCAGAAATATCAACACTGGGATCAAAGTTAAACCAGCACCTAGACTAATGGAGAACAGAGTGTCTTTTGATATTATTAGGAATTCATGTTTTTTCTTAATGTTTGTATTGAGTTAAAGCAATGTCAACAGCAGATTAGCTTGAATACACTTTTGTTTCCATCCTTCATTTCAATGGTTTGAAGAATATGGAGATGACTGATAAAATTACCAACTACTATCTATAATATATAAATAAACAACAAAGATAAGACATTCGGGTGCCCTATATAGAAATGTTACCTATGTGTATGTATGTATATATATGTTAGATTTATTCATATAAATATTACATATATATACACACATGTAGTTTTATATATTTGTGTGATTGTGTGGTTACAATAATCTTCCCTCTTTTTCAGTGAAAAAAATTAGTAAGATGGGTTTAAAAGCCTTAGTTCATTAAAATTAAGTTAATTAAAATTAACAAGTAAGTCTCCTATATCTAAATGTTGGGTATCAACACAAGATTCATTATTTTGGACATCAGAGGGCCACTTCATTGTCTATTTAAAATTTGCATTTGCATGTGCTTTTCCCTTGTGCTATTTTTATTTTTGTCATTGAAGTTCATGAAGACTTAATCATTAGTCCTATAATTTTCCAGGAAAAAAATGTTGATTTATTGAACTGGCTGCAGAAAAAGAAGAAGAAGATCAATCTGACATTGTAGGTTAATAGTAGGGAACAAAACACATTCATAATTAGAAGAGAAAAGGACTTTCCTTGTTCATTCCAGTTTATAATAAAAAGCCCCTCACCAAAGTGTCTAAGAAAATAATGCATTCAGACTGAGTCGAATTACCGCCTAGCAGATTCTATTTATCTGTAGCTTAAAAAGCAGCTGCGTTTTTGTAAAAAGCAATGAATGTGGCAGTCCTACTTAAAGGTAGAAGAAAAAGAACACCCCTTGTTTTGTAATAAGGGGATTTTCAATTTAAAAGAGAGAGCGAGACTGTTGTGTGAAGTAGGGTTATTACATTCACTGTATTCTATCTCACCCACCAGGAGGCTAATAATGGAGGGGCCGGCAAAGGAGGCCAGTGCCACGAGGGTTATCTCACAACCTCAGATGCTGGATAAGTTGAAGGATGCAGAATCGCTTCTGGATGACATTCAGAAAGGCCGGAGTGCTAATTTGGAAGAGAAAAGCCTGCCTGTTCTTTCCAAGGTAAATAGTTCATTTCATCTGACAGTGGTATGTTTGGCATGTATAAAAAAGATGCTTATATAAAGATATCTATAAAGTTTGCCTTTAAAAAAATCATTTTAGGTACATGACTATTGCCTTGACCTGCCCGTCCAATGGTTCAATGATGAATTATTAGAAACCTGCCTTAGACAAAGGATGTACTCGGCGCCCCCACCACACCTAAAGCCATGCTTTGAAGGATCTGCCAAGCTCACTTTTAATCATGAGAAAGAAATTACCCACATGGAGTCAGCAGAAAATGAGAAAGTAGAGCTCGTGCTGCGAATAATTCCAGCAAGTGCCAAGGGGCTAGTTGAGGAATGGCTTCATGAGGTGAATATCTTTAGCTTGTACTTAGGGTTTGGTTAGCGTATAATCATTTTCTCTTTTAGGAGCAATGACTATCATAAATGTATTTCCTAACCAAAGAGTGCTCGGAGCATTTGACAGGATGTTGAAAGATTTAATATCAGTCTTGCCCTTGTTGTTATTTACTATGACTAATTCTACAGTTGCAAATACACAACCATCAATTTGGTTGAAAGGCTCTCTGAGCCAGTGCCTGTCCCTTGCTGTTGCATGTGTGTGTATTGCAGTGAGTGTATGTCTGGTACTTTATGTCTCTGTGTGTGTGTGTGTGTGTGTGTGCACGTGCGCATGCCCTTGTTCATGTCTTCTCTCTGTCATGATAGTGGATTGGGAGATTTAGACAACCAGTGGGTTCTCAGATGTGGTCCGAAGCTTTCATTTGGTTTTTGGAACAGAAAGAAAAGAAAGTGTCACATCATGATTAATGGTCAATCTGAATTTTCAATTCCTATGAAAGGAGGAAGGGGAAGGGATATGACTCAAGTGACAAGACTAACCTTTTCCCTTTGGGAAGAGCAGGATTCAAATTAAACATCACTTTCAGTGTGAAATTAGTTTGAAGGCCCTTTTTTTGGGGGGGGGAGGGGTGGCCTGGTTTAACTCCTTAATGGCCGTTCTTTCAGAGAGAATCCCTTCATCTGAGCCCCATGGTGAGACTATTCCCAAGAGCCTCCTCGTCCTTTGTTTTATTTTTCTAAAGATCAGGTCCATGGAAAGAATATTTTCCTATTTCAAAAGCTTCAGTCCTCACGAGATCAGATTTTTATGAAAACATGGTGTTTCTTTGTGTCTCAAGTGAATGTCCCAATAAATTAATAAGCAAGTAAATAACATTCTTCTTCTTTTAAGAATAATTTTGTCAAGGAGGAGGGAGAGGGAAAGCAAGGGGTCTTTGTGCCAGTTGCTGCTGGCTGAGTGAGCCACAGAAGAGCAGAAACAAAAACTAATAGTCTCTCCTGAGTCCCTAGTTTCCCACATAATGGAGTCACAGAATTGCCATGCCAACCTTGAGCAATTTTGGCTTCAAGCAAGCATGTGCCCGGGTACTTAGAAACTACCCTTCAATCCTGGTCCAAGGGACTCAGGCCCAAACTTTTAGAAAGAACCCACTGTCTGAGAAAATGCTAGGCTGCTTTCCCATTTGTACACATTGCTAATGCCACGGTTACACATCCTCAAGTTTTGATAGATGGTTGAATCTCTTACTGGAGTTTGGTGAAGTGGGAGGCAGGGGGTGGGTTGGTGGGGGGAAGTACTGAGTTGTCTTAGAAGCAGGGTATTCTTCCAATGTATTTTTCAAAAGAAAACTCTTAGGGCTCTTTGATACTTTCACTAAAGGAAGGAGAGGTGTGGTAGGGGAAGGGGCTTGACAGGGGGTGGCTTGTGGTGGGGGCGGTGAGCCAGCTGAGGGTGGATTGATGTGGGGGATGTAAAAGGTGGGAGCAGATGAGCAGCTGTGTTTATTTTAATACATATCATTTAACCCTCACCTAAAAACAAATTGGAGAGGTTTGGGAGTGCATTAATCTGGACCCAATTAGCATGCCTTTCTCCTTCAAAAGTGCAACCTGAGATTAATGAATATAAACTAGAGTTTCAGATGCAGTGCTTAAATCATTTGCATGTTTCATGCATGATAATTGAATTTATGTATGCACTTCCTTTCATTTAACTATTTCCAGTCCCCTTCTTGTGACTCTTAAACCAAGATTTCATGATAATAACCTCTAGGTAGAAATAGCTTGCCTAGACTTTACTTCTAATGAGAAATCAAGTTCTTGTTTCTTTTATTTGAATTTAAATAAGACAATATTTTTAAAAAAACGGAAGGCAGTGCTCAATAGTCAGGAGTGCTGTTTCTGGAGTTGGTAAATAGACACCTCAAGTTTATTTTCAAAAGAATAGAAAAAACATGGTAAGTTATGGTAGTGAGTTTCAGTGGTCCAGGAGAACTGGGTTTCAGTGCAGCCTCTTCTAAGTGTATTAATAATAGAACAATGTCACTTTAAGTCAGCATTGAGAATGTTCTTGGACTTTGGACCTGAGTTATTTACATCACTGAGTTTCCATGCACATATTGTTTCTGGTATTGTTAGGTATTTGCTCCCACAGATGGGGTGGGGATGGTGTTAACCTCTGTGAAAGGCTAGAGATGAACAGTTAGCACTTGTAGTCCCCTGGTATGCTATAGGTTTGATCCCCTTCTCTTTCCTTTTTGTTATTTGGGTGAAGATGCCTTAATGCTTATATAGTACAAGCAGGTGCTAAGGTTTTCTCCTTCTCACCTTCCCCCAAACAACAACTCTAAAAGCCAGCAGTAGGTATATAAGAAAGCTTCCTGGAGAGGAAGTGCAACAGAGCTTCCTGGGAAAGACAGTGAAGCAAGGGGCTTAAAATAATTCCCCTGTTTCAGTTTGTATTAGTGACTTGTCTGTCCTCTGTCCTTCCTTGTGTGTTTCCAAGTTCAATGTCAAAGTGATGAGCTTTTCTCCAGGAATTCTCCCCAGTGTCCTTTGTTTTTGGTGGAATCAATGGCTGAATGTTGCTGAGTGTCTCCTAGTCTTGTTTCCTGGTCCTTGTAGCTGAGAATGTCATTGAAGGATAAAATCTTGTTAATTTGTGATGTCACAATTTAAGTGTACTTCCTGTCACTTATGTGTGGTTTAAAATGTTCCCTAATGTAGCATGAAATGATTGGTTAGCTTTGAAATAGTTGTGAAGTCATGTGAAGAAAATAAGTTTTGCATCCGACCAAGATAAATTCACTCTAGTGCTTTATGGCTTTTTATTCCTATGTGATAGTAATAAAGTCTCATGTAGGGATGGAAGCCATGAAATACATTGTGAAAAATCATCAACTGAGAAGGGGCCATCAGTATAGAGAACGTTAGCCTGTGGAGCTGTGAACGTGCTGGAGAAATGACTTAGTGCATAGCTCTGCTACGTGTGTGGTGTTCCTGTGAGTTTCTTTATCTTTGGATTTTTGACAGCTAAGGAATCTAGGTTACAAGAGTTGGTTCATCTTCGTAATCATTGATTAACATGCACGTCTGAGTTTGCACATTTCTGTTTATCATACATTTTTCTCCGTTTTCTATTAATGAACATGCTCTGGGGGAACTGTTGATAGCCCACCAGTCTGGTAGGCAGCACTTAATCCTTCTATGCCTTCTTCCGCCAACTGTTGAGGTCTTTCTTCTGAAACGAAGAAATAGACAATCAGACTTGTCCTCTTGGAAATGTGGTCCAGATTTCTCTACTCCCAAGCTCCAAAAAAGGTATACATTGCATGGGCTAGATCAACATCTCCTGAGATCCATAAAACCAAGAGTTGTTTTCCACTGAAGGGTGTGGCATAGTGGAGAAACATCGGACATAGAGGGAAAAAGGGGGTCTTTGGAGTACAGTTGGGTTCCAATTTCTCTGCCACTTCAACTGTGTGACCTGGGGCAAGGGACTTAAACTTTGTGGGCCTCTTTCCTTATCTTTGGAGTGGGGATCCATGCCTGTCCTGCAGGGCTGCTGTGAATATTAAATGAAGTGATGCATACAATGCCTAACAAACCATTTAACATTATATATTTTTAAAAAGCTCATGAAATATCAGTTTTTCTTCTTTCCCTTTTCTCTGCTCTTTCCTCCTCTTTCTTTCTCTCTCCCTCCCATACCCTCCTCTTTCTTCAGATACTAGTCTAAAACAGCACCTATGGATCTAAGCAGCTCCTTTGAGAAAGAAAAGACATCTTCAAGAATGTCTAATTGCACATCCTTTCCATATGTGGATTGGATCAAGAGTTTATGTATATTTTTCTTCAACTGTTTAATTTTGATACTGACCTATATTCATTTTGACTGTTTTCTGTGTATTTATGTGTGCTTGAACTGTTTTAACATTGACTATTGACCTATATTCATCTTTGCTGGTTTTCTGTATTTTTTAAAATGAGACTTCTAATAAAAATATTTTTCTTATCTTTTGCTTCTTCATTTCCTACACACAATGGGTCCCTCGCCTGTGCTCTGAAAATATCTAGGATGCCCCCAAAGGGCAAATGATGCCTTTTCCTTAGAAAGCACCAGTGTCTTCCTCCCACCTTCCACCCCACTTTTTATTTACACGTCAATGTATTTCAGAAACTTTGTGATATAATTCTTAGGTTTAATACTCATTTATCTTTTAAATCTATAAAAATTAGCACCTGACATTATCACAAAGTCTGTAGAATAATTGTGGAGCAAAAGGACTGTCCAGGTGCAGAAATACTGAAACTTTTAATAATTACAGAAATATCTAAGTATATTGCCAGAGAAGTAGAATATATTGAAAATCAGTGATACCACACTGATATACAGAGTTCTTTTACCATAATTGAATTTGTTTCTTAGACTCCAAATTCCTGTATCTCCAGCTCCTAGGAATGTTCTTGATAGTTGGTAGTTATTAAAATATTTATAAATGAGTAAGAAAGGAAGACAAGAGGAGGATGGTGTAGGGAGAAAGGAAGGGAGAAAAATGAGGGGAATAAAGAAATAAAAGGCTGTATCACCATGGGAAATTTGTGTTTTATTTAGGGAAGCAGAGCGCGCACATGTGTGCGCACACACACACACATGCACACACTTACACAAAGGCCTAATACAAGTATGAGGAGAGTTAAGATATACAATAGTATATTTAATAATAAGCCAAGATAAAATGTAATGAGTGGCATAGAATCAAGGAAAGGTTCATGTCAGGATATAGGAACTCAGTCAGATTTCCATAGATAAGAGTCAAGGATGAGAGAACTAATTTGTCAAATTCATGAAAAGCTTGAGTGGTTCTTGGATATTTTTCCAACACACAGAGTATTCTATGCTGGAGAACATGTTTACTTCTATATATCTTCACAAGCACCATTAGGAGCAGAAAGAGGGTTTTAATGGACACACATGGATTAATTAATTACTGCTGAGTCTCAGTGGGCTGTAATTAGCTATTACTCATCTGAGATAAGACACATCTAAGTTGCCAGCATGACCACACTTCAAAGATGGCCATGCTTTTGCACAGTGTCCCCTGCCTTCACTCTTGAATGGTTGTATTTAAATTCCAATACCTGTTATAAGTCTGAGGCAACTTGTGGAAAAACAGTTGTCTTCAAAAAGGGTTCTACATCTCACAACAGCCCTGAATATTAAATTTGTTGCCAAACTTTGGCATTTTCAGCATTACTGGTTGGCAATAAATCCACAGGGCTTTCCTGTATAAAGTTGGCCAGTGGAGCAGAATGCACAATGAGAAAATGATCTCATGCATTAGGTGAGTGGGTAAATTTCCCAGTCCTGCCAGTGGTCTTGGCACAAGTAGGAGGGTCAAGCATTGGAGAAAGTGAGAAGAGTGTAAAAATGGGACAGAACCACTCTTTTCACTTTGTTTTGCTCCACACCACAACAGAAGTTTCTCTTCATCAGATGTTTCACCAACAACATATTTGCCAATGGAAAATAGTGCTAGCATCCATGGGACCTGGATTTGGGCAGCTTAAAAAGCACCTGCACACTGACCTACACATTCAATTCCTGTAATGGGAGTTTTGAGGCCAGCTAAGGGGTGAAATTATGAATCGATGATTCTAATAGGAAAACCTAACATTTTTAAGTCAAAATTTACATCTACTAAGTTGTTATGTACTCTGTACTTCTTTTGTGCAAGAGGGATAGGCTCATACTGGCCCATATACTCTTGCCTACTTTTATCACCAAAGTTACCTACATCAGCCTGGGAGACATGACTGAAGAGAAGATTCATCCGGCATCTCTGGATCAGAGTGGGGTCCGCACAAGAAAGCAGAGTCCAGAACCTCAGTGAGCACCAAGTAATGTGACCCTTTCAGTCATGAGCTTTAGGTTTCCCATTTCTAAACTAGTTCTTCAAATCAGATCTCCCAAGAGTAGCTACTCCCAAAAGGTCTGTCCCAGACCCAGTTCTAATAGGTTAGACAGTCCTTGGACCTTAAACACTGATGATCAAAGGATGAAATGGGATGACTTGGGGGAAGCCTCCCAGGATTCTACTGGATGGCTTTTCTATTCACAGTCTTCCATAAAAGAGACTTTTAGACTTAGGACAACCTGGAAATGGGGGTTAGCAATGTCAAACCTTGCTATGTTTCTCTTTCCATCAATCCTTATCACTATAAAAGCAAAATACATGTGTTTAATAATATTTTCCCCATGGTTTACTGTTGTATTCTGTTGGTATTTCCTCTTTTATATAGTTAATTGGGTATCAACAAGAACCAAAAACCTGTTCTAGCCAAGAGATAAAAATATTCTCAGAAGATGATTTTAAAAAAATCTACTTATTTATTTGAACAGCACAGTGACACTGAGAAAGGATGAAACAGAGAGAGATCATCCATCCTCCAGTTCACTCTCCAAATGCCCACAACAGTCAGGGTTGGGCCAGGCTAAAGTCAGGAGCCAGGAATTTTATCCAGGTCTCCCATACAAGTGTCAGGGACCCTAACAGTTGAGCCATCATCTGCCATCTGCCAAGTGCATTAGTAGGAAGCTGGATTAGAATCAGTGTAGCAAAGACTCGGGCACTCTGATACGGGGATGTGGGCATCCAAGTGACAGTTTAACTCACTGCACCTGATGTCCTCCCCCAGGAGTGTATTTTAGCAGAAAATATGTAAGCAACCTTTTGGAAGTCCACAATTAGGTTATACTACTGGGGCTCAGTAATTCTGATGCCTTCATTGCTTGCTTAGTTAAGTTCGAAGTCCTTACCATGACACAAAAGGTACATCTGGTCTGTCCTCACCCATGGTTCAGACCTAATTTCTTGCCACTTTGCATTGCTGGCTTTGGCTATTCAATGAAAATACCAATTGTACTTCTGGTTCTAGCATTTGAATTTGCTATTCCGTCTACCTAGAATTCTTGGTCGATATCTACCTGTCTTATTCTCATTGCCTGGGGTCTCAGCTTACAAACCTATTGTCAATAACACCCACCCTGACCATCCTTAGTGTCATGATAAGTCTCCTCCTCTGACAGACTCTACCTTTGGGCCCTGATTAGTTTTTCCCTATGGAGCACACTTTTTATCATCTGATAGACTACAGCTTTATCTGTTGGTTTATTGATTGTCTTACTTCCCTAGAACATAAACTCCAGGAGACTGGGGGATGAACCTGTCTCTTGTGGACTATATGATCCCTGAGCCTAGAATCCTGTATGCAAGTAGTAGACACTCAAGTCTTGTTAAATGAAGTAATATATATCTGGCACTGCTTACCATTCGTGTGTCAAGATACTGATATTATATATCATACGAACAATGAATCACATATAGTTTTCAGCATTTAAACTAATCATGTGTTAACCATTATCTTCTTTTAAGACACATAGCTTTGATTTTTCTACTTTTCCTTCTAAATAATGCCATGCTACATTTTACCCCTTAACTTTTGTCCCTAATCCACCTTAAAATAATTCTTCATGAAGTCAATGTGCATTTCTGCAGCTCTTCACACATAATACAAAATTACATTTTTCCAGGCATGGTGTCCAAATCCACATTTTTAACAGAAGCCAAGTGTCCACATACTTTTGTTTGTGTGGTTGTATGTGTGTGTGTGTGTCCGTGTGTACATGTTGGCACATCTATTTCAGGGATGAAAATTCATTTTAAAAGCAGAGTCATGTTCTTTTATACAAAGAAAAGAAGATTCTCTTGTCATCTCTGTCTTTTCCTTTATTCCTGAAGAGTGTCAGATTTTACCATTTCAATTATGGTTCTGGATTTTCAGAATGAGAGATTATTTTAGGAATTGAAGAAAGCCATACGTTAAAATCTCCAATTCTCCTGTTCTACAAATGAAGAAATGTAGTATGTAACCATACTGTACAACACTAGCAAGGTTAGAAATGAAGGATTCAAAATGTCTAACTCATCAGGAACTGAAAATGTATGAAAACCATGACTCACCTAATCAAAGCCAAAGGACACCATGCTATCTCTTGAATCGTAGTATCTGCTTGTTCCTTATTAATATAAATGTCAGGATATCTGCAGAATGTCTCCTGTTGTTGAGATTATATATACTGATGAAATGTAGAATGTAGCTTTCAAGTTGTAGTACCTGTTCTACCTTCTATGCTAGTTCATTCTAGAATCCTTTGCTTATCTTGCCCAATCTGGCTTCTTCACATTTGTGTTCTTTCTAAATGTCATAAAATTGTAAGGCAATCAGGAAACTAATAGTTTTTGTTGAATTTCTTTAATACAGGCAAACAACTAGAGAGTTAGTCTTCTTACTAAAACAGAAAATCATGTGCTTCTATGAAGCTGACACAAAATTTTCAGTTGGAGACTTTTGTGGGAATGATAATTCAAAGAAGCATGTACATTTATATACACCTTTGAAGACATATCAACATCTGTCTTCACTGATAAACACATATAAGCTCCCAGTTTGTGTTGAGAAATATACACTAATGAAATATTAGAAATCATATTTTGTCTTTTCTTTGAAATATTAAGACTGGCCCCACTTTTTTTGCCTTCTTAATGTTTCATTTCTGATAAGATGTTCTTACCCTACTCATGAATTGAATTGTTATAAGCATAACATAACTGAAGTTCAAGTGTTGGCTAACATCCTTGGTAAACCAATACAATTAAGTGAGCTCTATTTATTTCCAGAAGTTTTGAGGATGAATCCATTGACAGTTAAATAGGACACTGCATCCTGACAAAAGCCATTAGTATATGCATATGTGTCTGGGAACCCACTTTAAATACAGGAAGTCTGAAATCCCAAGCAAGTTATGGAAAATAAAATATTATTTACTGATTGACATTAATCCCACTGGAGAAAATATGAGGTGTAAAATAAACAAATGGCCTACGTTGAGAGGAGACCTCCAAAAAGAATGAATTCCAGTTCACATGGTTGTGTGTTTGGATGTGTACACGTGAGTGTATCTGTTTCAGGGACAGAAAGTTACTTTAAATTCAAAGACAGAAAGCATGAGGCTCACCTAAAAGAAACCAGGCTTTGCACCAACCCTGTGCATGAGTTAGCACATTTTATATTCCTGGTCATGGCCCATTCTTATTCACATCATAGAAAGTGATTTTTGTAATTTTTCCCTTCAGTTTTATCAACCAAAATCGTCAATGTCACGTGAGCCTCCAATATCTGTCAGCAGTTATAGCCTCTCAAGCCTAGAAAATAACTTTCCCTGAAGATGTTTATGATCGCAAGCCCTCTCTCTTCAGCTGCATACCATCTACCCCACCAAGGTGCATAAAAATGAAGAAAACAATAATGAGCCAACAGCCTGTTAGAAGCCATGTATTTTATAGACAGTATATTGATTAATCCTCTCAATAGGAATTCCATGTCCTCATTTCTGTTTTCCAGTCTTGGAAACTGAGATGGAGAGATTTTCATTGACAAGGCTGCTTTTTACAGTGTTTTTATCAGATCCCTAATGCTAGTCCTTAAACCCAAGGCATGATTGGTCCTAGGTGTACCAGTTATTATATTGTCTCATCTACATTTTGTACATGGTGTTCAAATAGGATCTCTTATCTCCTGCTTCTCAGAGGTGTGAGATCAAAGAGTAAGTGAACCCCACTACCCCTTCCCATACAAGTTCCTGTCCTCCTTTCTTCTAATGGTTGATCCTGTCCAGGCATGGGAAGCCCAGTAACCTCTCAGAAACCCCATGCTTCTTTCTGTCTGTGCAGCCAAGCTTTTCTCCTGATTCTTGCTAAAGATCCAAAGGATGCTAGAAAAGGTAGGGATGGATCTATTGGGGACAAAATGTCCTGTGGGTCATGGAGCAGTTGTTACCTGCCTCCCAGGAGAGGAGCACAGTGTCAAGGGTCACTCCATCCTGGTGGGGAGCATTTTCAAACTTTCCCACCTGCTTGTGTGGACAGTTCAGTTTAGGAAGGCTTCTTTCTTCATTCTACAGGGGTATATAACAATAAAAATAAAGGGGAATGAAAAAGTCGAATTTCAGAGACTCTGCATCTTTTGCAATCCATAGAACCTTTCAATAATAGAACACATTACATTGTGCAGTGGCACCTGGACAAGACAATGAAATTTCGGTGACAGTCCAACTCTTGCCCCCTGGCTAAAAGGCCATTTACTCCCAGGACATTTACGTTCTTCATCTACAATCTGAGGATAATTCCTATCTGTCTTAGGCTGTTTTGCATTGCTATCACAAAATACCTGACACTGGGTAATATTATAAAGCAAAGAGGTTATGTAGTTCACAGTTTGGGAAGTTCAAGAATTTGGTGCTGGCATCTCCTTGGTTTTTATGAGGGCCTCCTGATGGTAGATAACATCATGGTGAAAATACAAGTGAGAACCATGCAGAGCCAGGAAGCAAGAGAATGAGGAAGAGCAGGCTTACTCTTTTCACAACAAACCCCTCTCATACATTCTTTTTATAACAGACCTCTCTCATAGGAACTAATCTACTCCTAGTAGACTTCACTCACTCCTCTGAGACAGCATTAATCCATTCATGAGGATGGAGGCTTCATTAACTAGTTACTGCCTCCTAGAGAGCCCCC
The DNA here is from genome assembly GCF_051225735.1 of Oryctolagus cuniculus. Taxonomy (NCBI): domain Eukaryota; kingdom Metazoa; phylum Chordata; class Mammalia; order Lagomorpha; family Leporidae; genus Oryctolagus; species Oryctolagus cuniculus. Next base: position 100,478,713 of record NC_142877.1, read on the forward strand.
ATTAAAGGTTAGACCACATCAACACCCACACTGGAGACTAAGCCTGGAGCATGTGAATCTCTGGGGAACAAATAACAATTGAGTCATTGCACGGTCCAGCTCTGCCCCTCTAAATGTGAGACCATGAGAAAAACTACTTCCTTGAAGCCCAAGTTCCTCATTTGTTATAAAGGGATAATTTCCATCCTTCCTACTTCAGGTTTTGAGACTCAACTCAAGTGTTTCATAATCAGAAATGCTTTGGTAGACTTGAACAGCACTATGGAGCTGTAAAATCTACAGGCTTAGAGCTTGAAAGTTGACATCAAAGGGCAAAAATGGTATACATGTGAAACTTAGTGTGGACGTTTTAAGTTTATTCACTTATTCATGTTCTGAGGCCTGATCCAGGGCCTGGGAATGTAGTCAAAACAAGAAAGTGCAGTCCCTAGTGGGGAACAAATGGCTGGGTCAGGGGGACCCACAATGAACACAGGTAAAGTGGAGTGAGTGTTGGGAACAGGGATGATGCCCAGGGTTCAATGGATGTAGTATAAAGGGGTTCCTTTGGGACATCAGGGAAGTCCTCATGGAGAATTGACATTTAACCCTAATGGCAAAGGTTCGAGGTCACAACTTCCTACCATAAAACTAGCGTCCAAAAAGCTGAAATTCTTCCTGTCTCCATATCCACCCCTTAGATTCAGATAAGAATTCAAAGGGGTATCTTTTAATGTTGTATAGATATAAAAATAAAAAAATTCTTATATTGAGGGTTATAACTTTTACAGGAAGCATGTTCCATTCTGAATCCTTTGGCTAGCTGAACAGAGCTCAGTCTCACCCAAGCCATGATTGAGGACAACCCCATTTCTCCCATATTTCCATTTCTTCAAGAGGATAAAAACATATTTCCTATCCCTATGTAAGCCAAAGGCTTCCCTCTAGAGGTTAACTACAAGTCAGTCCCACAACATTCTGGCTCCTTTCTTCAGCGTCCAGCTACTTGCCTAATTATATCACTCCTCCTCTTCATGTACAAGATTTCTTCAGAGAATTGTTATTGTGTGTGACCTTGGACAAGTTATTAAATCCTTCAATGGAAGAATAGTAAAAGGATAGGGTAATTCTTGCAGGATTATTATAAGGATTAGATGAGATGCAATTTAGAATGGTAAATATATACCAGTATAACTAATATTCTTAAAATGAAAACTATCATCTCCGTTTTCTTATCACCTATGTGCTCTCTGTTCACTCCAATTTCTCTCCTAACGCCCATGACTCATGTCCGTAAATAGCTCTTGCTAAGGTCACCAATGATCTTGATGTAACTAAATTTAATTAACTATTAAAGATTTCATTTTGCTTAATGCTTCTCCTAGCAATATATCTTGTTAATTAGAGACTTTTAAAAAATATATATCTATATACCCATAGATATTTATTTTCTTCTGTGTTATTCTGGTTTCTCTGCCTCAGAAATTTCTTGTTTTATCTTTATCTCTCTGGATACAGCTCCATTTCAAAATAAATGCAAAGGCAGGCTTTTTGATCTTTGCCCAAACATTTAATCTGAAGTTACTCAACATTTTAGGTCTTTTCCTCTTGTCTTCCTAGGAAATCCCCTCGAGTCCTTAATAACTTCTTACCTGTCGTCTTCTCTGAATTGCAAATCCATGTACCAACTGCTTTTTGGACCCCGCCACTAGGATGTTTTAAAGGTATGTCCCTTGCAAGACATTCAATATGAATTTAGTATCTTCTGCCCTAAACCTGGATCACTTGCCTGGTTTCCTATCCCAATAGACAACACCATTTGAATTTAGTAGAAATCTAAGAATAACCATTGATACAGTGGGACCCATTTTTAATCTACTTGTCAAATTACATCGATTTCTGTCTCATGTATCTCTTAAATTTATCTACATCTCTTTTTTACCACTGCTGGTACTACCCAAGGTCAACATGGCAGAACAGCCTACAGTCTCAACCTGGTTTATATCCTGTCTGGGCTTCCAGTCTCACATTGCAGCCAAATATAGCTCTTCAAATTCAAATTTGTCATACCAAATTCCTCTCTTTCCTACCTTCTAGTAGTAGGAAATGACATCTAAGGAATTGTGTGATCTGGAGCTTGTCTACTTCTCTAGCCTTAACCACACTCTTCTGGATACTCTGTTTGCCCTAATAACCTCCACTATGTCAAACGTGCACGTTCTTTCCCACCTCTTTACACTCAAGGCTGCCTGTATCTGGAAGCCTCTCCAAGCTCCCCACACCACCTCCCTCTGTCTAATTAACATTTATCCAAACTTCAGAAATCTCCTCCTCCCATTTGCTACCTCCATAGCTTTTCTGGCCCAGATCAGGTTCTCTGCTACATATTCCCACCAAGATGTTCTTTCTCTGGGGGCAATGGACTTGGTTTTCAACATTATTCATTTGTGTGAATAATTCATGTTTTCTTGCCAATTATAATTTATACTTCATGAAAGCAAGGGCTTCTGGTTCTGTACCTATTTTCCTCTTGCACTTGCCAGAGGGCCTGGTACATAGAAGGAATTTAACATTTGTTGAATGATTGAATGAGTGCTTCATCCTTGGCTAAATTATCAGAATATTTTTTTTTTCAAAAACCTCATATCACCTCTAAATCTTGATCTCAACACATAATTGCTTCAAGGAGTATATTTGAATATTATAATTTAACTTTCAGCTAGAACAGAGCAAGACTTCCTTTTTGTAGATATGGTCTCCCTATAAGAGTAAGATACATTAAAATAGAAGTTGAAAGAATTTGTGACAGCATCCACAAATAAAGTACACAATAGTCAAATGAGAGTGCAGGTGCAATTAATTTGAAACCTAAATTGTATTTTTCATCAAAATTATAGAAAAATTAGTCATTAAATAATTGATATTGTGACATACTTTTGTGCAATAATTGAAGTGCTTTGCACAGCTGTAATCTCAACCTACCTTGAGGATTGCCACATTCTTTAATTTTCTGATTGATTAAGTGGATTATTTGACATTTTGGCAGATAATAGAAATCACTGAACAACAAAGACTCCTTTCATTTCTCATTATTTGCTCTCTCTGAGCTCATTGTAAATTTTCTAGAAACAAAGGTGTGATAATTCCTTTTCTATAATTTTATTTCAATGTTGCATTTTTACTGATAGTGGTAGCAGTTTTTACATGAAAATTCACATCACTGACATCCATATCAGTCTCTCTAATTAAAATGTAATGCATAATAAGATATGAATTTCATATCACATTCAGACCTCTATATTCTTGTCATTTGTACAAGTATTACATACTTTTATATTCTTGCATTGAAACAGAGATTGGTTTTGCTTCAGTTTTGGCTGCCAATATATCCTTTGGGATACCCAGTATTTCCAGGTGGCCAGTTAAATGATAATTTGGACAGTTTATGCTGACTAGAGTGGCCAAGGAAGAGTCTTTTGGTTCCAAACTCATTTTCTCTGGTCTATTCAGTTAACACAGATTGTATAAATATTGCACACTTGTCTTTCATTCATTAAGATACCCACAGAGCTCTCTTGACAACATCCATCCAACCTTTAACTTCCAAATGGTTCGGTAGAGATAACCTCTATGACCAGGTTCTCACGCCTTCTCCAAGGAGAACAGTTATTCCAGGGCTGATCAGCAGGAAGGGCTCCCCCACATTCCAGCTACATGATAGGGTCTGTGCCAGGCATTAGAAATAGCCAGAGATACTCAGACTAAAGTGGGGAAAAGAACTGTGACGGGATATAACTGCTCTATTCACTTTAACCATTTCTTACCCACGCTTGACAAGAAGGGGAAAGTTTGTCAAGGACATCACAACTCAGCTGAGATTTGAAGGGGAAGTAGGAGGAAACCAGCATAGACGTGTGAGGGACAATGCAGAGCATTCAGCATGAAGCAGCAGCGTCTGCTCACTTAGACGCATCATCCACCAGGACAAGATTCAGGATACATGATCTGTCCTGAGCGTAGGCTAGCTAAGAGGAGGTTCAAGTAGAGACCTGAAGGCATTGTCAATGAGAAGCTGTATTTACCAGCATGCACTGGAGAGACACTTCAGAGTCAGAGGCAGGGAGCTCTGTGATCTGCTTTGCTACTCGGGGAGATCTCTTTGACTGTAGGGTGGAAGGAAAAGATAACATGGAAGCAGAAAGGCCCCTGAGGAGGCCTGTGGAGTAATCCAGGACAGAATTTATCAGGGCCCAAACTACAGTAATAGCAACGGAGATGGAGACAACAAGGGACAGATTAGGAAGCTCAGAGAAATAATTAGGCAGGAATTTGCAACCGATTGAACATAGGCAGGGAAGGAGGAGGTGGCATTGAGGGCAATGCTTAAGCTTCTGTGGGCTCCTGTGTGGATGGTATTACATTACTTGAGATAACACATGCTTCCTATTGGCAGTGCTAATTAAAAATATCTGGCACCCTGCTTGCTCCTGGATATTTTAAGTGGAAGACATCCATAGCATTCCATGGTTGGAAACTTTCCTCTCCATGCAAGAGATTCGAGATTGTGGCCTTTTCCTCCCAGGGTGTCTTCAGTTAGGTGGTCCTTAACGTTCTTATGCCCACCATCCCCTCTGGGTTTAGCTGTTTTATAACACAGAACAGACTAGGCTATAATTGTCTGTTTCCCTACCAGATTCTTGGCACTTTTAAAGAAGGAACTGTGTCTTGTGAATCATTACTTAGGCATTGATGAACTCAACGATATACTCAACACTCAGGGTATCTGCTATGGGTCAGTTAATTCATTCCATGTTCAGGATCTTACATGGTGCCTGGCACATAGGAGAAGCTCAACAAATGTTTGATGAATTAAATTCAGTGAGCTGAATTCAGCATGCAGTTTTGATGGTCACTATTCAAAGATTTTCACTATAATGAGAAAACCTCAGAGGTTTTTGCAAGCATATTGTCTGGACCAGGCTCTTGATGTGATCGGAGCACTCATATAACATTAGCATCAGTTGGAAGCTTCTTAGTAATTCAGAATCCCAAGTCCTATCTCCGCCTACTGAACCAGAATTTGTGTTGTAGTAAGGGCTCATGGAATTTTGTGTGCATGGTAAGATTTGAGAAGCCCAGCTCTGGAGAGTCAATTGGAATTGCTTTAGCCAACAGGTATGTAGTTTATAAAGGTATATATTCTTGATTAGACCTCAGTGGCCCCTATATCCAGTTCAAGCCAAACTTTCTTCCTTACTGTGGTCAATGCTAGTAATGGAGGGACAAGTTTTCCCCTGCTTTGTTTTATCAATCTCTTACCATTCTGATAAGGTAATGGTCAACCTGTGTTGAATCCTGATGCTGTCACTGACTATTAGGAAGTCACATCCACATTATTTCATTTTCAGAGCACCCATTTTCTCATCATCGCAAAATGGGTGTCATAAGAGAACCCATATCACAGAGTAGTAAGGAATAAATGAATTCTTAAGAGCCTAACTCAGCATTGACACACAGAACTCATTAGATTTATCTAGTGATTGCATTCTGGCTTTCTAGCTTTTTAGCAGGTATGTAATAACACTTATGAAGTAAAGGGTATTTATGATCTATGAAGACTTGCTGTATGGAGGATGTAAAGATGCATACATTACATCTAGAACATGCATACCTTAAGTCTAGTAATGGCAATAAAACAGCAAATAGACAAACTGCCATGTTAAGAGGGAGCTTTTCCAAAGTGCCCAAAGTATGGTCTATTGCTGTTTCTTACTGTGGCTTTTGTAAAATATTGATGCTGAACATTACTCCCAGAAATTTTCATCAATTCGCCTGAGAATGTTTTAGGTATACTCTGAATGGTTCTGTATAGAGCAGGTTTCAGAACCATAAATAAGAAGAAATCCAATCAGGAAGAAATTATTTCTGGCTGAGATTCCTGAAGGAAGCTTCATATACAAAGAGTTATTTTAAGGGAGGGGTCTAAGTTTTTAAACTTAATTAAGCATAATGCTTTTTATTATCAATGCTTAAAATAATAAAGACTATTTTGAAAAATAAACATAAAATCCATCCCATCATTCTTTTAAAACACTGTCTTTATTTCTAGATAATTTTATCCATTTTTTAAAATTTTTTATTTAATGAATATAAATTTCCAAAGTACAGCTTATGGATTACAATGGCTTTCCCCCCGATAACTTCCCTCCCACCCGCAACCCTCCCCTTTCCCGCTCCCTCTCCCCTTCCATTCACATCAAGATTCATTTTCAATTCTCTTTATATACAGAAGATCAGTTTAGCATATATTAAGTAAAGGTTTCAACAGTTTGCACCCACATAGAAACACAAAGTGTAACATACTGTTTCAGTACTAGTTATATCATTACTTCACATTGGACAACACACTAAGGACAGATCCCACATGAGAAGTAAATGCACAGTGACTCCTGTTGTTGACTTAACAATTTGACATTCTTGTTTATGGCATCAGTAATCTCCCTAGGCTCTAGTCATGACTTGCCAAGGCTATGGAAGCCTTTTAAGTTCGCCAACTTTGATCTTATTCCGACAGGGTCATAGTCAAAGTGGAAGTTCTCTCCTCCCTTCAGAGAAAGGTACCTTCTTCTTTGATGGCCCCGTTCTTTCCACTGGGATCTCACTCACAGAGATCTTTCATTTAGGTCTTCTTTTTTATTTTTCCCAGAGTGTCTTGGCTTTCCATGCCTAAAATACTCTCATGGGCTTTTCAGCCAGATCCGAATGTCTTCAGGGCTGATTCTGAGGCCAGAGTGCTGTTTAGGACATCTGCCATTCTATGCGTCTGCTGTGTATCCCACTTCCCATGTTGGATCGTTCTCTCCCTTTTTGATTCTATCAGTTAGTATTAGCAGACACTAGTCTTGTTTGTGTGATCCCTTTGACTCTTAGACCTATCAGTGTGATCTATTGTGACCTGAAATTGATCACTTGGACTAGTGAGATGGCATTGGTACATGCCACCTTGATGGGATTATATTGGGATCCCCTGGCACGATTCTAACTCCACCATTTGGGGCATGTCTGATTGGGCATGTCCCAAATTGTACATCTCCTCCCTCTTTTATTCCCACTGTTATATTTAACAGGGATCGCTTTTCAGTTAAAATTTAAACACCTAAGAATAATTGTGTGTTAATTACAGAGTTTTTATCCATTTTTTAAAACAGAGATACTTATTTGCCATACTAAGGCAGAACTATTCAATAGAAATATCTGAGCCACAAATGCAAGCCACCCAATTAATTTTATATTTCCCAAGATCCACATTACAAAATTTTTAAAGACACAGGTAAAAGTAATTCTAATGTTTTATTTAACCTGATGAGTAGGAACTTCAAAAATTCAAGGAAAAATGGAATTAGAAGGTAATTTATTTAGGTGCAAAAAAATTGAAATCCTTGTGTAGTTTTTGTCATAATATGTATCTTCTATGAACATTTTGAAGTGCCCTCATATATCCAAATATTATTTTAGTGTGTAATGAATATAAAACTAGTGAGATACAATACATTAGTTTTTCATTCGAAGTCTTCAAAATCCAACAGGTATTTTACATTTACCAAACAACTCATCCCACCTCATTTCAAGACTTCAGTAGTCACATGTGTCTGGTGGCTACTCTGTTGGACAACATAATTTTAGAAGTCATGATATATACAGAACATCGTAGGGATTCAGAAGTAGTCAGTACCTTCGAATTATTACTGTTATTCTTGTCTGATGCAGAGATCTGGCACAGGACAAATCCCACAGAGTGAGACCACAGCATGGATTAACATGAAAATGGGGTTGAGGAGTTTGGATCTTATTTAATGGCCATGAGAAAGCAGTGACTATTTTGAGTTAGAATGTTGATTTAGCTGGGATATGTTAATTAAATCGGAAGAAAGGACAGTTGGAGGTGAGAAGACCAATTAGAAGTCCAAGGGAGAGGTAATTACAGCATGGATACCAGCCAAGGCAGGGGAAATGGAAGGAAGAAATAAATGGGATGAGATTCACAGAGACAGGGTGACTTATTTGAGATTGTAGTAGAGAAACAAAAGAGTCAGTGTTGACTCCTTGACAGTTTGTGAAAATCAGGGGTATGGGAGTGATTCTGTTTAGTTTTAGTCTCACTGAGTTTGAGTTTTAAGCAAGATGGCTTCCTAATCAAAATCTCTAGCCAAGAATTGGAATGTGAGACTGGAGTTAACCCACAGAGAGAGCTGAAACCAGAGAGTAGAGAATCTAACAGAGAAAATCTGCAGGGAAATATGAGATACATTGATTGCCATCCATATTTAGAATAGGTGGCCTCAAAAGACAAAGTTGCCTGGACTTGTCTAGAGCAAACATTTAGAAACAGCAATACATGTAAAATTCAGATCAGACAACTTTCTTCCTTTTAGAACTGGACTTTGCATCATTTTTTGAGAGCTTATTTAGAGCCTAATTTTTTTAATAAAGATTTGTTTATTTATTTTGAAAGTCAGAGTTACACAGAGAGAGAAGGAGAGGCACAGAGAGAGAGAGAGAGAGAGAGAGACATCCTCCCATCTGCTGGTTCACTCCTGGAAAGGCCGACGCAAAGCCAGGAGCCAAGAGCCTCTTCCAGGTCTCCCACATGGTGCAGGGGCCCAAGGACTTGGGCCATCTACTATTGCTTCCCAGGCTACAGCAGAGAGCTGGATTGGAAGTGGAGCAGCTGGGAATCAAACCGGTGCCTACATGGGATGCTGGCATTGCAGGCAGCGGCTTTACCCACTATGCCACAGCACTGGCCCTGAGTCTAATATTAAAAATATAACCAGAGTATAGGCTGTTAATGTTTTTTTTTTTCTTTCTTTATTTTTTTTTTGACAGGCAGAGTTAGTGAGAGAGAGACAGAGAGAAAGGTCTTCCTTCAGTTGGTTCACTCCCCTAATGGCCCCTACGGCCAGTGTACTGTGCCGATTCAAAGCCAGGAGCCAGGTGCTTCCTCCTGGTCTCCCACGTGGGTGCAGGGCCCAAGGACTTGGGCCATCCTCCACTGCACTCCCAGGCCACAGCAGAGAGCTGGACTGCAAGAGGAGCAACTAGGACAGAACCGGCACCCCAACCGGGACTAGAACCTTGGGTGCCGGCGCCACAGGCGGAGGATTAGCCAAGTGAGCTGTGATGCCGGCCAGGCTGTTAATGTTTTTTTAAGTTCATTTATTCATAATTTCAATTTAAAGAAATCTTTTAAATTTCTTTATCAATAATGGGCATGGATTTCATACTCAGTTTAACTATTGGTAGGTATGTTCCATTGACTTCTCGGATGAATCCCCTCTTTGCTTGCTCTGAGTGAGTCTGAGACAAATGTCTGCTCATCCATGGCTCCTGTAGAGGTTCTCTAACCAGAGCGCCACATTCCTTTGGCTTTCTTCTCTCTTGCCATGGGAATTATTAAGAAGGTGTATGTGTGTTTATGGCTTCTGAGGAGAGTTCAGAACTCCCTTTACACCTTCTCTCTCTCTCTCTTTGGATTGTATCACAATAGGGAAAAGGATACTCAATTACAGGGTTACGTTTTGGCATGGTCTATGTATGCTGTGAACAAAATAAAGTCTGAACCTGCATGAGGCTACGCACCCCCTTACTCCTTCCTTTCAATCATCCCCGCTCTCTTTTACCCACTCCCTCCATCCTTCCTGCCTTTCCTTAATCCTCTTCTCTTGGATCTTTTTTTTTTTTTTTATTTTTGCTTGACATTGGAAGCACTAATGGCAAGAAAGATGCCTCATCTTGTTCCCAATAGGGAGAAAGAGTCTTTCTTTTCACCCTCAGTTTTTCAGAAAACAAGTAGGATTTGGGGAGGGTTTAAGGCATGCCAGATGACAGAATGTTTTCTTTTTTGGCTTAGGTCCAACTTCTGTAGTTTTGTGGGTCCGTGTGGCTGAGGTTAATAATTAAATCCTCTTTCTCTAGCAGAGAGTACAATGAAGTAGGAGGTAAGAGCACAGACTCTGGAGTCAAGCTCCCAGGCTCACTGGTAGCTCTTCCACTCACTGGCTGTGTCCTCAATAAAACTGCTGAAGCTCTTCAATTCTTCCATTCGTAACCTGTAAAATGGGGATGGTACATTTTTTTCTTCATTGTGTGGCTGATACTAAGGAAACAGATCATGTTTCTGCTCTTATAGACCTTATAGTCCAGCAAAGAAGGTCAAATAAATACATAATTTGTTGAGTAGTGAGAGAACACTGAAAAAAAAAAAAAAAAAAGGATAGAGAGTGATTTTAAAAAAAGTACAGACTTTTGTGGAATAATTGGGTAAAAGCTTTTGTGAGATGTGATATTTCAGCAAAGAAATATATATATATTATATATGTCATATATATAATATACATATATATATAAATCAGATCTGTAAGACTTATTTGAGCTGAAGGAGTTGGTATCATATGATCCTGATGAGGGAAGCTGCTTTGTTCAGGAAGCAACAAGAAGACCAGCATGAGTGGAGTACAGTGAGAAGACAAGGGTGTGGGAAATGAAGTCAGAAAGGAGAAGGAAAAGAGATTATTTATGGACTGGAGTTTATGGCATAAAGGTTGGATTGTGTTCTGAACAAAATAGAAAGTCATTGGAGAGGAGTCAGTTGTGGCTACAAACTATTTTGCTTGGGCATTTGGAATTCTATATGAAGTTGTCATTTATGGAAGTAATAGAATATTGAAGGAAAAGCAGAAAGATAGATCAAGAATTTATAAACAGATGCATTAAATTTGACATGCCAACTAAATTTTTAATTGGAAAAATCAGGTCGGGAGTTGAATACATACACTGGCGTTCCAATGCTGCTGTGAGTTCATATTCGATGAGAACTGATCATTGAATGTAATAACAGAGGTCATTAGTGACCTTGACTAGAATAGGTCACTATTCCACATTTTCATGGGAGGCTGAAAACCTGATAGCAGAAAGCTATAGAGAGAACGATAAGACTGCTCTAGCTAAGATGGTTTCATTTGTACCAAACCAACCCCTCTCTGAAGTAACTAAAAAAGCAGGGTTTTACAAAATCTGTTTGAAGATATCTGAGAGATGCTAAGACTGACAGCACTAATTGGTCAAGACCTACAGAGAAAAGAAATACATTGCGGTAAGCTCAACATTTGTTGCTCTTTTTTGTTTTTAATTTAAGACATTTACTTATGCACAAGAGGCACCTGGAGAAGAGACTGAGAGGATAAGCAGAAAGTAAACGTCAAGGAATTAAGAAACTGATGAGACCTTTGGGCAGTCTAACAGAGCTACAGAGACAAAATTTTATAGGGCAGGGAACTGGCAAATAATATGATTTCACATGGGAACCCTGAAAAAGAAAAAAGAAATAGACGAATCTTTACAATGAATAAGACTCAGCTTCTGCTTACCTCGATAACAGACTAAGTAATCATTTTTTTAAAGCAAAAAAATCTGGAATAAAGCTGTTGAAGAGAACTTTCTACAGTGATGAAAACATCTTGGATATGTACTGTTTAATGAGGTCGTCACTAACCACATGTGGCTAATGAGCTCTTGAATGTGATGTGTAGGACCAAGAAATAACTTTTTATTTTATTTAACTTTAATTAAGTTAAATAGTCACACATGCCTGATGGCTATTATATTGAATAATGTAGAAATCATGATCCAGAGCCTTAAATCCACTGTATGCTTTTTCATACAGCATGTCTGCTTTCATTAAAAAGTTACCAGGATTGTCGGAATGCAGTAGTGAAAAGTAGGCAAAAAGGTAAAAGTTATTAAGAAATAGAATGAGAGAGAGAGAATGCTGTTTAATATATTCAAAAAATGTAATGAAATGTTGGAGAATTTCAGCAGAAAACTGGTACTAGGAAAATAGGAATAGTGGAAATTCTAGAAAAGAAAGTTTAGAAACCCTACAGATGAGCTTCATCATAGATTAGAAATAACTGATGAGAGGATTGGTGCACTGGAAGACAGGCCAAAAGAAAATGTCTAGACTGAAGTTACAAAGAAATAAATGAAAATAATAGGAATCTATAAGATATATGAAGCACAATGAAAAGTGTGCAGTTAAAGTTCCAGAAAGAGAGGAGGGACAATAGAGTAGAACAAGACATAGAAGTTTCCAGAACTGATGAAAGTCGTCAAACCAGATTCAAGAAAACTCAAAACATACCAAGGAGGATAAATACAAGAAAACAACATTTGCACACATTACAGAGACTACTTAAAGTAAAAAACAGAAATATTTTAAAATAACAAGAGCATGGAAAAATGCATTATCTTCAAAGGTACGAGTAAGACATCTTCTGACTTCTAAATGAAAAGGATGGAAGTACACAGACAAAGGAGCATCTTTAAAGGATGAAACCAAAGAACTGGCACCTGGAATTCTATACCCAAGTGAAGATATCCATTAAAATAAGGCAAAAGAAGACTGTTGCCCAAAGATAGAACTGCCTTACAAACATATAAATACTAAAGGGAGCATTTTAAGCAGAAAGACTTTTACAGAAGGATTTAGGCTGATCATTTTGATCCCAGATAAAAGTAAAAATGAGACAGAGGAAAATCACTACAAAAAGTAAAATATGGACAAACTACATAAAACAATTCAATGTCTCAATGACAAGGAAGGATGGGCTATGATGATGGCACACATTTCAGGGTTCTGGATTCAATCAACTCTTATAATTGCCTTTTATATATCTAATATTAGTTTCTAGTTTAATTGAATTATAGCACTATACCTCTTACCACCCCAATAAGAAGCGAGGAGAAATCTACACACAGTGCTGGATTTGTTATCAGGTGACCACTATAAATCTAAGTAACCGACCTTCTTACAGCAACCACAGTTAGAAAAATTATATACAACCGCATGATGCATTGATGAAAACATAAGTGAAAGCAAACAATTATTTTGTGTTGAACATCTGACTCTGTTCCTTCTTCATCATACTAGAAACTGCTACATGTAGTAAAATAAAATAATATTTTATTCCCCACCATTTTGTTTGAACACAAAAGACTGGATTATATACTTAAGAGAAATCTGGATCCATGAATTGTATCCAGGTTCTCTTTTCCACATTAATCCAAAGCACTAACTTACTGAAACTTATTTGAGGGGAAACTTGCAAGGAATAAAAATATGGGTTTTTAAAAAAGATTTTTATTCATTTATTTGACAGGCAGAGTCACAGTGTGTGAGAGAGAGACAGAGAGAAAAATCTTCCTTCCGTTGGTTCACTCCCCAAGTGGCCACAATGGCCGGAGCTGGGCCGATACGAAGCCAGGAACCAGGTGCTTACTCCTGGTCTCCCATGTGGGTGCAGAGGCCCAAGTGCCTGGGCCATCCTCCAGTGCCCTCCTGGACCACAGCAGAGAGCTGGCCTGGAAGAGGAGCAACCGGGACTAGAACCAGTGCCCATATAGGATGCCAGCTCTGCAGGTGGAGGATTAACCTAGTGTGCCACGGTGCCAGTCCCAGAATAAAAATATGTTAATGAACTTTAAATGGAAACCTTAGTTACAAATAAAATAATAAAATTAGAAGGACCTGTGATTTAGTCCAGGGAGTTCTAGAGGCTTCCAGAGGAGTGAGTCTGGGTAGGGGTGGGCCTTCTGATTTCCTCCTTTAGACAGAGCTGTCTTGGTTTTTCCATTATGATTGTATTAGCATGAATGATGCCCCTTATTACATGGAGGAAAATGTAATGTTTTGCAAATTAAATAGCAGCCACTGGTTTAATCCAGTGAGGAGACTAGTACAGGGTAGAGGGGATAACCAGCGAAGCTTTATAATACAATCTTGTGCAACTTTAAAGCAGTTTAATTTTCCTTTCTTTTTTCTTTCTCCCCAGCTGCATCTGCACCCCCACCCCCAACCACCACCACTTTTCTTTCTGCTGCCAAGAAAGCCTAAGCTTTATCCAGTGGAAGTGCTCATGTGTGAAACCCTACATTAGTCAGGTTGAGAAAATTACCTGGATAATTTCACTGGCAAATAAATCAGTAATCTGAAATGATTTAGCACGGGACTAATGACACTTTATATCATTTTAAGTACGGTTAAACTTCTTAATTACAGACACTCTAGAGACTTAGAAAAATTGCTATAATAATGGCATGTCATTAATTTTAAGGAAACACAGCTTCCTGGGTGACACCTGCTAGGTACATACTGTTGCCAGGTTAATATGGAATCTTAGAAATTAATAGTTTCCTTGCTGTTAAGCTACAGTGAGCTCCTAAAATTTCTATCCAGCTACCCTGGAATCCACAGTGGTTCATTTCAGTGTTTTATATTTATATGCTTATATTTTGTAACTTTAAGATATTGAGAAATTTCAGTACAAATACCACATGTTGGTCTCTGAACTGACGAAAGTTGACTTCAGAACTGCACATTCTAAAAACGAATCTTTTAAAAGAACTGACATGTGCCCAGTGCAAGATCATAAAATAAGAAATAAAAGAAGGCACTCCCCATAAAAGTTTTTCACTAAGTACAAAAGTTGGGTAAGAAATAACAATCTTTATCACTTCATATATGTCTGAGGGGCTAAGAACACTTTATCATCATTTTATTCAATTTTGATCAAATTATCCCTCAACTTTAACGAGGAAAACTCTCAGATCTTCTGGCTTTTAGAAATCACCCAGAATTTTGCCTTCATAAGTCACAAGTGCCACGTGACAGTAAGCAGATAATTGCAGCCATAAAATGCCTTTTTGTTCCTTAAGACCAATGTGGTGATAAGAACAGTTAAAAGTAATTAATTCTCAACTGCATGCCTGGTCATATACTTTACATGCATTAGTCTAATATCATCCAACCAACAACCCTACACATACTGTAGCTGTTCATGTTTTATTGATTCAGAAACAGGTGTAGGGAAAAGAATTGCCAATTTTAAATTCATAGGGACTATGCAAGGCCTGGATCCCTGCTTCTTACTCCAAATTTGTGCTTGGGAGACTATGATACTTAAATCTGCTTGCAATATGGTAGTCAGGAAAATACCATCTCACAGCTGAATAATGATGCTGTCTAGTTTACAAAAGTCCTTCGTATCATTTTGTCACATGGATCCATAAAACTTTCTAGTGATGTAGGAAGGTGAGGGACCTAAGACATAAAGAGGTGGTAACATAACTGTTATGATTTGGATATGATGTGTGTGTGGCCCAGAGGTTCATGTGTTGGAAGTTTGGTCCCTGTATGTGCAATGTGGAGTGATGGTGGAACCTTTAAGAGGTAGAGCCTAGTGGAAGTGCCCTCAAAAGACATTACATAGTTATTATGGGACTCCAGTTAGTTCCCATGAGAATGAGTTCATATGAAAGACAGAGCTTGATCCCTCTGCATTCTCTGGCTTCCTGTCTTACCATGTGACCTCTCCCCCTCTCACCAGCTCCCATCATGACACCATCCACTATGCTGTCATGCAGTTGAGTCAGTATCATGTTTGGACTTTCACTGTCCAAAAGTGTTAATTAAATAAACCTCTTTCGGAGTGGCCCTTGGTGCAGCAGTTAAGATGCCACTTGGAACACCTACCTCTCATATCAGGATGCATGGATGTCCTAGTTGGTTTCTGATTCCAGGCTCCTGGTAATGAGCACCCTGGGAGGCAGCAAGTGTTGGCTCGAGTACTTAGGTCCCTTTAAGCACACAGAGACCTTGGTTGACTTCTGGGCTTCTGGCTTCAGTCTGGCTCAGTCTCGGCTATAGTAGACATTTGGAGAGTGAACCAGCATATGGTTTCTTTATAAGTTGTTTAACCTCAAGTGTTTTGGTATAGCAGTGAAGAATGGACTAATATGGTGCTCATTTGCATGCATATATATTTTCTCCAAAGATCAAATTCTTTCCATTAAGCAACACTTCTCCTGCAAGCAGTACCATAATTATAATGAAATAATATACACAGATGTTGAGTGCCAACTATGTGCCAAGATGCTTCTCTCCTCTCTGCCATTATTCTATGCTTGAAAATCTTAATATTTCCTTAGCATACTTACGTGTACATTAGTGTTAGTGGCCCCACAATTGTCTCAGCTCTCAATTTGGAGTTATCTTTGCTACTTTCTATCCTGTACTCCTGAAAACATTCATTCAGAAGTCCTGCAGGTCACCGTTTACCTTTTCTTGTCCTTCCAAGTATTACTAACCTAGTTCAAGATCTCTTCATGACACATCTGAATTGCTACAGCTTCCTGACTGCTTACTTCTATACAATACTCTCCTTCAACTGTACTTGAGCAAATTAACTTAGCTCAGAAATTCTGTTTTATTCCCTGGAATGAAACCATATGTTCTGGGGGAAAAAAAAAACAACTAAAGTTTCTTTTTCTTAAAATTCTGTTATTTTCTGATTCCTAAAGCCTTCTTTTTACTAGGTCACCTCCCTTTTTAGCATTGCATGCCTGACTCCTTATTGTCTATAGTACACATTCTAATATTTTCAAACTTAAGGAAGTGTTCTTCAGTTGTGTCCCAACTTACCATTCCAGTCTTTCATCCCTTTTTTAAAATATGATTTATTCCATAACTGGTCAGTTGGTGCCAGACTGCATGCCAAATTCTTGCCACTGCCATAATTTTTCCTATTAAGCTTTGTAACCTTCACTACCCTCCCTCTACAGAGGCTCCAGGAGACCACTGCAAACAGAACAGTACAATCTGAGACAATAAAATATGCATATTTAAAATATTTGAAAGGATAAAAGAGAAACAAATGCAAAATAACAAAATGCAAAATGCAAAAAAAAAAAAAATGCAAAAATAAGACCCTATTGTCGCTCCCCATCTTCATGGAGGAACGACACAGGACCCTGCGTTGTTCTTTTGTCTGCTCGGCCCTCCCAGGTTTGCTGCTGGTCCTTCCCGGGGTTGGCTGCCGATCCTTCCACCTCCGTGGAGGGGCGGGCCCCCCTGCCACTTTCCCCACTTCCGCGGGGGAGCGGCACACCGCCAGCCGGCTCTCTCGGGGGCTGCTCAGATGTTCCTTCAGATAGATGTTCCTGGTGCATATTGTCCCTCTCCTCCTTTATAGTCCTCTTCCACCAATCCCAACTCTGCTACCCACACGCCGAGTACGCTGCTCTCCTCCAATCAGGAGCAGGATCAGCTCCTGCAGGTCATCACTCAAGTTGGCTAGAGGCAGCTGCGTAGAAGTTGTTTACTCCCTTCTCAGCGCCATATTGTGGGAGAGCAGATGCATAGAATAAGTCTTAATTCCAGTAACTTAGTCTAGTCCGAGTTGCTCCCCACACCCTATGAAACATAATATGAAAGATTGGAAAAAGAATCAAATAACATTTCTAAATTGAAAAGTTAAATGGACAGATTAAAGCATGCTCTAAATATGGCTGATAAGAGAATCCATAAATTGGAAGGATGATTTGGGGAATATTGCATAGAAGGAAAAATAGAGAGTTGAAAAGGCAAGAAATTTGAAACAGCATTTTAAAATGTGAAAGCCACAACAGGAAATTTCATTAATACTTCTAATCACAGTTGTAAGGAGGGAAGGAGATGAGGAGTTGATTTCAAAGAAATAATGACTAGAAGATTTTCTTAAACAATACATAGGCCCGCAGACTGAACAAGTGCTGGTTAGAGAAAATAAAAATAAATCTACTCTTACATAGATCTCAGTTAAATTGCAGAATTGGAACAAGATAAAAAGATAGATTTCTCTCACAAGAAAGAAATAGAGTGACAACAGGCTGGTTTATAACAACAGATGTTGTCATACAAAGGAATAAGATCTTCAAAGTTCTATACTTTACTAAATTCTCCTGTACAAATAAGAGTGAAATAAATACATGTTTAGGAAATCAGAAAATTTTATGAAATTATGGTTGTCTCTCCAAAAGAAAAAAAAAATCTATAAATGTATTTCATACCTTTAAGGAATTTATGCATTGCCAGAGATGATACGTTAATTTTCTTATTATTTATTTTAAAAAATGTATTATCTCACTCTATGGCTACCTATTTCCTCCACAGTTCTATCCAAATGATTATTTTTTCACATTGTTTACTAATTATACTTTATAAAAAAACCTCAATCATACTACTTCTTACTCAATATTTTTCAAAGGTTGTTTGACTAATAGTATCAAAATCAGTAGCCAGCAAGCTTTCTCTCTAAATATCTTAAATATTTTTGCAAACATTTTAAGCTTTGCAGGTCCTCTATGGTCTGCTGCATATTCCTTATTATTTTCTACATGCCTCCAAAAATGTCAAAACCATCACGTTCAGCTCATGCACTATACAAATACAGGTCACAGGCAGGATCATTTGCTTACTGCTAATCTAAACCCTCAGCTTGTCCTTCTGTGTCCTCTGCCCTCTTTGCAGACACTTCTCTAAACACTGTACTATGGAGACACACTCTTCTGATGCAGTGAACAGAATGAAATATGTTCAGCATGAACAATGGCAGAGGAATATATACAGTCTTTCTGTACTGTCCTGAATGCTATAGGTTGACTGGGGCACAGGCCAGAGGGATTCAGAGACATCTCCTCTTTAACTGTACTGTGATTTAAAAATAAAGCAGTCAAATGAGGCTTTGTCAGTTCATATTTATCCTTTGAATTACACTCATATATATGGACCACCAAAATCAATAGGCTTTCTCTCCTAAAGGTGAACAATTTAGTTTAACATTCACATTGTATGAATACTCCGAGCAGATCAAACATTGATTTAATTACTGGGGTTGCAAAGATGAATAAAACTCTTGCTTCCTTGGAGGACCTTGGAATCAACAAAGACAGAATTTAGAGGAATTAGTCAATTAATAACATTGTAAGTCCATGATCATCATCTGCAAAGCATTGTCTATGAAGAGAAGATAACAGGCAAAGTCAGAAATTAATCCTGAACACTCACCATAAGCCACTTAAATCAAGACATTTCTGCCATGTATAAAAATACTTGGTTATTTAATCGTTTGGTTTTCTTTTGACTACAATTTATGAGTTACACAAAAAATTAAAACGTATCTATTGGGATGGGCACTGTGGCTCAGTGGGTTGATGAGCTGCTTGGGTTACCCATATACTGTATCAGAGTGCTAGTTTGAGTTCCAAGCTCTTCTGCTTCCAGTCCAGCTTCCTGCTAATGTGCCTTAGAGATAGTGGATGATGGCCCAAGTGCTTGGGTTCCCAGCTCCCCTGTGGGAAACCCTAGAGTTCCTGGCTCCTCGCTTTGGCTTGGCTCCAGGCCTGTTGCAAGCATCTGGGGAGTAAATCAGCAGATGGGAAATCTGTCTTTCCCTCTCTGTCACTCTGCCAATCAAAGAAATAATATTTTAGAAAAATAAAATATATCTGTAATTTCCTCCCATTTTAGTTTGTTCAGATACATCCTGTCCCCATCCATCAATCACTGTGTTTAGGGAGAATTATAATAAAGACTGTTCTAAGCCATCTCTCCTTTCTACAGAGTGGCTGGCGGTAGTTTGGGATGTGTGTGAATATGTTTGTGTGTGATGTGTGTGTGGAGGGGGTGAGGGTGCATATTGGTGTTGGTGGAGAATGAAAAAATCTTCTGTAATAAACAAGGAAACCACTTGGCTTTTTTGATCCTTTAAACAACCAAGAAAGCCCTGTGAATTCTGTTCCGCTCCCAATCATCAATTACATCACTCAATCAAAACCCAATGCAGTCACCTTCCAGCTCCCCACATAGCCAATGCTGCACAACATAACTCCAGCCATCTCAGCACTGAAGCCGTGGCATTAACAGAATGTATCGAATTGCTTGTGATGCTTCATTCACCGTAATCAGAAAAAGAAGTCAAGTGGGCACATTTATCATGGTGACCGCAGAGTTTGTAGGTGAGATGCACCGAAGGGAGAAGATCCCTTTGATTAAGTTAAGACAAACTATAATGGATGAGAGTTCTACTCAGGTCCAATAAATCACCAAAGCCTTTCTAGGCTAGCAGAAATGGGAATCATTGGTAAATTAAAACTTGCTGCAATGGCTATGCCGATGCCTGTAATGTGGATTCACTTCTGCAGAGGAAAACTGGAGAAGGAAGTCTAAATAGTCTTAAGAGGATATTCGTGATTGACGACTACAAAATTTATTGCCTGTTGGACTTGTTCAGGGCTATGCTTTAATAAACCGAAGCCCCTTTTAACTGTGGCATCTGGGGCAAGGTGTTGAGCTCAATGTTAACTGTCAGACTGGCCAACTGACACAGCAATGGTGTGAGACCATTGTGTATGTGCACTGGCATCTCCTTAAAGGACTAGGAGTCAGAAGGTATACTTTGAAAATGGAAACACTTTTTCTTTTGGTTTCTTCATGCCTATAATTTTTTGGGGATTTTTTCCCTGGGATTCTGAAGCCATGAATAAAATATGAGTATGTTCTATTTCTTTCCCCTTAATGAGAGATTGCCCTGGATGGTAGGACATTCCCTGCACAAAGAAAGCCACACACTGGATTTATTAACTCTTAGCAAATGTTTGTTGGATGCTGAGTAATGAGGAGGTTTGCCGGTGCGGCAAGATAAAAGGCTCCCCCTCTTTGTGTTTATCCTTTGGGTAATGAAAAAACAAATTGGCGATTTTGTATTTTTCCTGTTGGAAATTCATAAGGTCACCTGGGGAAAACAGAGAAGGTTAACTGGCATGAACACTTGCCTGTAAGCAGGGTGTCAGGACAGAAAGGTCACAAGTGGATGAAATTTCCCAAACCATAACCAGTGCCCCTGTAAACGCAAGGCCCAAGGAAAATAAATTGCATTTAATGAAAGCAGAGCCTTGGGGATTGCACTGACTGGCGTGCAACGAATCCTGTGTTTTCCACACACGTTTGTTGAGAATCTTTGTGGAAAGCTGGTGGAATCGTATCTCCTTTGTGGGAGCCCTTTCCTCTAGCCACTGCCAACTTTCTCCCACTCTTGCATTTTTCCCTGTTGCCTCTTGCATCCCGTTCCTCCATCGTTCTCCCCTTTCATCTCTAACTGCATGGAAAAGCTACTTACCAAGAGCCAAGGGGTAGCAGTAGGAGAGGGCAGGGGCACCTGAAGCTGTAGCCTTCCAGTGATTGACAGTCCACGCTGAGTTCAGAGAATCCAGACCTGCCTCCAGCTCTGGTTACTCACTTTTCTCAACATGGAGCAAGACTGTTCCTTTCTATCTTTTGTTGGACACTGACTCACCAGGAACCAGGGAAACAGGATTTACTGCATGTTTGTAGAGGACGTCAGTTGAATATTTTGCTGCAGAATTATGCTGGACGTTCCCTCTGAACGAATAAAACGCTTTGATTAAGGATTCTGTTAACTTAGAGGGCAAAGGACAGGATTGTTTCCCACCAACAGTCTTATTCTCTGCACTGGGAAAAATTGTCTTTCTCTATCCCTTTAGGGATTCCCCTTCTGCTCGCCATCACCTAGGTTGGTTTAATCTTTAAAGAAAACTTTTCTATTGACAGATGATGTTTGTCATCAAAATAGGAAAATGGAAAGAACAGTGAGAGAAACAAAGTAAGAAAGGGGGAGGAGAAATGGAAAGAAGGTGGCGGCAGTAAAAGACCACTCTGTGAGAAGGTGGGAAACTGTAGAAAAGAGGAAGAGGCAGGGAGAAATCAGGCTGGAAAGCAAACTTCATTCAAGATGGAGAGATGAGGGTTGCTGGAACTAAGTTCAATCAGAAGAGGAAAATGTCAGATATCAATTATTTCACTGGTTTTGATGTCCTTCGCAAGTGGAAAATTGCACTGTTCTGACAGGGAAAATACAGCCTCTTCTTTCTGAATCTGGAAGAAGAGAAGGTCAGAAAATGCTCAGAGGAAAAGGCCTTGTGTCCACGCTACCCTCCATTTTGGAGCTTTGAAGAACCCTACAGGTCACGGAGATCTCCGTGGCTCCCTCCATTGGTGGGAGGGAACCAGTGAGAGCTATCTAATTACCTTGCACGCTTCGCAGATGAGCAAATCATGACCGTTGGAAGGGCTTATCCAACGATCAAGACAGCTTGTGGTGGCAATGCCACTGGGAGTTGAACCCAAATTATCCGCCTCTTTGTCATGTGATTTCTACAGCTGCTGCTGGAGCTGACCATTTATTTCTCATTGCAGGTGCCTGTTTCTTGACAGAGCACTGGGCTTCTGCCAGCCACTCACTGCTCACAGCTCTGACACCAGAAGCAACAGGGGCCACAAAAGGTTTCCAGGCAGGGGAGTGATGTAACAAAACCGGTTGGCAAAGAAGCCTTCTAGCAGCTGAGTGTGGTGAGCAGGTGGAATATAAAGAAACCACAACACCATAAAGCCCTGATAAAGTACCTGTGTGACCTTGAGCAACCCTGTTAATCCCTGAACCCAATTCTCTCATATATAAATGATGGCACTGGGTGTTCCCGCATACCTCTAATGTTTTATGATTCTGAACCTCCCCGTTCTGCAGTCGTGGCCGTTAACATTACTTAATTGCAGCAGCTGACAAGCTATGCCGTGCCTGTCTGATTTTTTCTTTCTTTTTTTTTTTTTTTCACTCAGTGTTTGCCACAGAGGCCCAGAGGTAAATTGGCCACTCCACAAACAAATCCCTGAAAAATGGCAACCGTAGCAGTTTGCCAGGGCCTGGACCGTGAGATACACACGGGGAAAAGACAGAGAAGCATGCAAATGTCTGCTTAACTCTGCTCTCTTTGATTAATGAATATTATTCAAGGTAACAGCCATAAAACAGAAAGAATTTACGCAGTTGGAGACAACACAGTTTCCAGAGCCCAAGCTAATGGGAATAGGATCCCAGGGATTCTGGCTAAAGTAGTTCAGTATCTAATTGAAGGCAAAGAAATTACAGCCAGTGAATTCTGTCAGTGATGCCGTTGTCATTAGAAAGAAAATCTTAACTCCTTAATTGTTTCAAATCAGTTGCTCTCTTGCTTTATGTTTTAAAAGGTGTCATTTCAAAGAAAAGGCCAGCTCTTGGCAGAATTTACCCTTTAAAATCAGGTTGATAATAGCCCATTACATGGAGAAAGGGGTCAATAATGACTATTGGGAAAATAGTTAACTTTTGTCATATAGGAAGAGAGGAGTCCTCCGAAAGAGAAAAATGTTATCTAGAGAACATCGTTCTAATATTTTCAGAAATATTATGCTGGCTCATGTTCATAAAGCAGTCTCAGGTCTGAGAAAAAATGGCAAAGCTAAATTAAGAAAATTAACAAAAACTTTGTGATATTGATGAAACCAAACCAAGATTTATTGTTGATAAACAAACATTGTAACCATAACTGATGGAAGGAGGAACAGAAAAGATACCAAGGGAAACTGATGTGGAATGAATAACAAGGCAAGTACTGACCATGTATCCACGCAGAAGCACAATAGTGTGTGTCTTTGACTAACTGATCAATGCAGAATGGCAGGATTAGAGCCACCATCTTTTCTTCACCTCATTTTTTTTCTTAAGAGGAATTCACAAGTGAAACCAGGGAATTAGCCATTTTGCAAATAGGCCTCTAATTGTTCGGGAAACCATATGCGATTTCCATATAGCTTGAGGTTACTTCTATTTGATTTTGGGATAAGAGTTTTGGCTTAGGTGCTATGTCTAAAAATTTAAACACTGATAGTGTGAGTTGCAACTCTGTAAAAAAAAAAAAGAAAAAGCAATCTAAGATAGGAAACAAAAGAACAAAAAGAGAGGCCAGCACTTTGACATAAAGGGTAAAGCCACCACCTGCAGTGCCGGCCCCCAAATGGGTACTGGTTTGAGTCCCTGCTGCTCCATTTCTGATCCAGCTCTCTGCTATGGCCTGGGAAGCAGTAGAAGATGGCCCAAGTCCTTAGCCCCCTGTACCCATGTGGGAGACCCAGAAGAAGCTCCAGGCTCCTGGCTTCTAGTTTCATATCAGCCTAGCTCTGGCTTTTGTGTCCATTTGGGAAGTGAACCAGCAGATGGAAGACCTCTCTCTCTCTGTCTCTGCCTCTGTGTCACTGTAACTCTGCCTTTCAAATAAATAAATAAATAAATCGTTCAAAAAACAGAACAAAAAGAAGTATTAGCTCTCTCAACAAACGTTTAATTGGGACTTCTATATCCTAGGCACTATGTTATAAACATACAGATTACGGTTTGATATTTCCTTTGAATGTTGTGGTGAATAATGTTATCTAACAAATATTTTATTCATAACTTATTGGCAAGTGGATATTTGATTAGCAGAGAGAAAAGTTATATGCTTTGTCTCTCTCTTCTTTTTTTTTTTTTAATTTGACAGATAGAGTTAGACAGTGAGAGAGAGAGAGACAGAGAGAAAGGTCTTCCTTCCGTTGGTTCACCCCCAAATGGCCACTTATGGCCGGCGCGCTGAGTCAATCCGAAGCCAGGAGCCAGGTGCTTCCTCCTGGTCTCCCATGCAGGTGCAGGGCCCAAGCACTGGGGCCATCCTCCACTGCCTTCCCAGGCCACAGCAGGGAGCTGGACTGGAAGAGGAGCAGCTGGGACTAGAACCCAGTGCCCATATCGGGTGCCAGTGCTGCAGGCGGAGAACTAGCCAAGTGAGCCACAGCACCAGCCCCCACTTTGTCTCTTTTCCATTTTCTGATAGTTTTATCACCATAGATGAATTTATATATCTATTCTTGGCACATTTTTTTAAAGAATTGAGTGGCTAATTTTTTTTCAGATGCAAGATATGAAAGTACTTTCACTTGCATGTTGATATTGTCGAGGTTGATAGCTTTACATGTTGTTCCCTAACTATAATAAAGTCTTTGCAAGTTTGCCTACATGTGGAAAGCATCTGAAAGCATGCACTTTATTCTGACTATGTAAACGTTTTACTACAGAGCCCACATTGTGCTCTGGCTCCTCTTTATGTTCTGAGCCACTCCAAACTGGAATGCTTTCAGGGCCAAGGTCAAAGGATATTTTATTCTAACACTTCACCAAAATCTAGTTGTTCTGTTTGGGACGCAATATTCTTATTTTCGTTCTGGAGTTTTTAGTTGTCATTTGCCTTCAGAGAGGGAAAGTAGGACTGATACTCTCTAGCCGTCAGTCTCTCTAACTGTCTTTGGGATCTATTGCCTTCTCCTCATCAACTTCTGTTTAGCCAATTATTTTCTTTTGTTTGTTTTTTTACCTGTTCTGCACGTTCATCCTGTGCACTCCTTTTATTGGGCTCTTGGTTTGTTATATGTTCATCTCCTACATTTTAAAAAATGTTAGCTTCTGTTTTGCTGGAGATATCTTCAAATAACCAATTTGAAATAAGGAGACAAACTTTCAGAGTGCTCACATTGAAAAAGACACGACTCTACTCATATTCGCCTACTAGTTTGATTACCTATAGAATTCTAATGTCAGAAAATTTTACCAAAATTTTACAAGCTGTTTTATTGCTTTCTAGGATGAATATTAGTGTTCAGATTTGATAATGATCTACTGTTATTCTGTAGATTACTTTTTCCCTGCTCTTGAGTAACTTTTGAGATCTCTACCTTTTGTGTTATAAAACTTAAGAAATTATAGAATGATATTTCTTGTTGGAGATAACTTGTTTTTAAGATTTATTAATTTATTTGTTATTCCAAGTTATAGAAAGAGAAGAGAGAGAACAGGAGAGGGAGAGGGAGAGGGGAGAGGGAGAGAGAATATCTTCCGTCTGCTGGTTCAGTCCCCAAATGGCCAGAACTGGAATGAGCTGAAGCCAAGAGTCAAGGGCTTCTTCCAGGTCTCCCACATAGGTGCAGGAGTCCAAGCACTTGGGCCATCCTCCACTGTTTCCCCGAAGCAATTAGCAAGGAGTTGAATTGGGAGTGGAGCAGCTGGAACTCAAACCTCTGCCCATATGGAATGCTGGTGTTGCAGGCTACACCGCAACGCGGGCCCCACAGAACACTTTTTAATACCAGATAAGCCTTATCAAAGTGAAGATTCATCTCTCTTCATTTATGGAAATTTTGTTCATATTTCTTCATTTTGTTGTTTTTAAAAATTTTATTTACATATAAGCTATTTAGAAAGAAAGACTTAAGTCATAAGAGTTGTTTAATATTATTTTTCACAGGCCAGCGCCATGGCTCACTTGGCTAATCCTCTGCCTGTGGCGCAGGCACCCCGGGTTCTAGTTCCAGTTGGGGCACAGATTGTGTCCTGGTTGCTCCTCTTCCAGTCCAGCTCTCTGCTGTGGCCTGTTAAGGCAGTGGAGGATGGCCCAAGTCCTTGGGCCCTGCACCCACGTGGGAGACCGGGGAGACGCACCTGACTCATGGCTTCGGATCGGCACAGTGCCGGCCATAGCAGCCATTTGGGGAGTGAACCAATGGAAGGAAGACCTTTCTCTCTGTCTATCTCTCACTGTCTATAACTCTCTCTCTCTGTCTCTCTCTCTCACTGTCTAACTCTGCCTGGAAAAAAAAATAATATTATTTTTTACAAGCTGCAAAAATCCTTATAACCAGCACTATAGATAAAAAACAGAATGATACAGGACCTGAAAACCTTCTTCATCCTCTCTTCTAATCACCCTGCCAAGGTAACCATTTATTTTTTTAAATTTTTTGCCTTAGACTCATAGATGGTGGATGTCCTAAACAGCACTCTGGCCTCAAAATCAGCCCTTAGGGCATTCGGATCTGGCTGAAGACCCATGAGAGTATTTTAGGCATGGAAAGCCAAGACACTCTGGCCAAAAAAAAAAAAGACCTAAATGAAAGATCTCCGCAAGTGAGATCCCAGTGGAAAGAACAGGTCATCAAAGAAGGAGGTACCTTTCTCTGAAGGGAGGAGAGAACTTCAACTTTGACTATGACCTTGTCTAAATATGATCAGAGTCAGTGAACTCAAAAGGCTTCCATAGCCTTAGCAACTCATGACAAGAGCCTAGGGTGATTACTGACGCCATAAACAAGAGTGTCAATTTGTTAAGTCAACAACAGGAGTCACTGTGCACTTACTCCTCATGTAGGATCTCTGTCCTTAGTGTGCTGTACATTGAGATTTAATGCTATAACTAGTACTCAAACAGTATTTTTCACTTTGTGGTTCTATGTGGGTGCAAACTGTTGAAATTTTTACTTAATGTATGCTAAACTGACCTTCTGTATATAAAGAGAATTGAAAATGAATCTTGATGTGAGTGGAAGGGGAGAGGGAGCGGGAAAGGGGAGGGTTGCAGGTGGGAGGGAAGTTATGGGGGGGAAGCCATTGTAATCCATATTCTGTACTTTGGAAATTTATATTCATTAAATAAAAGTTAAAAAATTTTTTTTTGCCTTACACACAGCTAGAATCAGATAGTATTTCACTATTCACTTTCTTTTTTTTTTTTTTTTTTTTTTTTTTTTTTTTTTTTTTTATCTTTTATTTAATGGATATAAATTTCCAAAGTACGTCTCATGGGTTACAATGGCTTTCCCCCCGATACCGTCCCTCCCACCCACCACCCTCCCCTTTCCCACTCCCTCTCCCCTTCCATTCACATCAAGATTCATTTTCGATTATCTTAGTATACAGAAGATCAGCTTAGTATACCTTAAGTAAGGATTTCAACAGTTTGTTCCCACACAGAAACATAAAGTGAAAAATAATAGATGATTTTTTTTTAAATGATGATGAAATCAGATCAGACCTATTGTCATGTTTAATCCCAGTGAGAGTCAAGTTGGGAATTGATAGTTTTTTTTTTTTTTTTTTTTTTTTTTTAACAGAAGATCAGTTTAGTGTACATTAAGTAAAGATTTCAATCGTTTGCACCCCCATAGAAACACAAAGTGAAATATACTGTTTGAGTACTCGTTATAGCATTAAGCCTCAGTGTACAGCACATTAAGGACAGAGATCCTACATGAGGAGTAAGTGCACAGTGACTCCTGTTGTTGACTTTACAAATTGACACTCCTGTTTATGGCATCAGTAATCTCCCTATGCACCAGTCATGAGTTTCCAAGGCTATGGAAGCCCCTTGAGTTCTCCGACTCTTATCTTGTTTAGACAAGGTCATAGTCAAAGTGGAGGTTCTCTCCTCCCTTCAGAGAAAGGCACCTCTCTCTTTGAAGACCTGTTTTTTCCACTGGGATCTCACTCACAGAGATCTTTTTGCCAGAGTGTCTTGGCTTTCCATGCCTGAAATACTCTCATGGGCTTTTCAGCCAGATCCGAGTGCCTTTAGGGCTGATTCTGAGGCCAGAGTATTCACTTTCTCTTACTCACATTTTTTTAATTCTTTCTCCTGACCTCCCAGTATTCAGATGTTAGACCTTCTGGACTGATACTTTATTATCTACTCTTTTTTTTCTTCTATTACTTTTAGAGGTGTGTGTACTGAGACATACCTTCAGTTTATGCTTCCTTAGATTGGGGGTGTCATTTTCTTTTTAAGTTTCTGTGTACTTGTTCTTTGTTACTTTCTCATATCATTTATGTTACCTTCTGGGTGTGGTCGCCATAGGTCTGAAAACAGCATGATTTAAACAATAGAAAACATCATTTCACACTCGTTAACTAGCATGCACTGAATGATGACAGTGCTACTTGAAGCCACTAAGAAACTCAGGTTCCCACCCTCTTGCCTCTGTGCTACCCCTTAAAGTGCTGTTCTCTTTGCTGGGTCACAGCCACACGCACGTGTTTCCTTGACATGAAAGACAGCAGGACTTCTTCACCAGGCATGACTAGCTGTGAAGGAACAGGCACACTGCTTAGCTGGGTGCCATCCAGAACAGTACAGTAGATTGTGTGAGATAAACCAGGGGTTGGTCACACCACCTTGTGTTTGCATTAGTGACAAAATATCTTCTCAAGTTTCTTGGGGAATAAAAATATCTTTTATTTTATCTTTCAGTTTTTTTCTTCCTTTCTTCCTTCCTTCCTTTCCATCTTTGATTATTTTCAGAATTCTTTGTCTCCTTTGAAATCATCCTTTTTGGATGATGTGATGCGCCCACTTCGGACTGCAGCTTTCCCTAAAGGTATGGTCATACGCGCTTCTTTGTTCACAGCATTAGGAATGAAGGAAGATGAATTTTGGTGTGCCGCCCTGTGTATGCCCCTGGAATATGGGTAGGAAGGCTTTCCCTCAGCGAGTGCACAAGCACCGGCAACACTGTGGGGGCCTGGCTCCCCACATTCAAAAATTATGTGAATGGAGAGGGTCTCCACTCTGGAGCAGCAGCATCCAAAGAGCCATTTCATTCTGTCCAGTTTGTTCTTTAAGCAATCTTAGGGATGTGTGTGTGTGTGTGTGTACAAATAAAGCTCCAAACCCCCAAACTAGCAATAACAAGCTCTATCATATCTACGGTACATCAAATCTGTTTTGTTCCATGTCATTTTTTTACTTGAGAAGGAAGCTCTCATCACCTATTACCTAAGTTTATATGGCCTGCTTTAGAAAAAAAAAATATTATCAACCAGAAACTTGGCTAAAAGACTAATTTCTCTCTCTCTGTCTCGCTCATCCACTCACTAATATTCCAAGTGTATATACAGCTTGTGGCAAAGGGAACGGGGATGTGGTGAACCACGAGCTCCTATGTGGAAGTGAAGCTCATCACCTCTACTAACATTTGTTGGGAAAGAAAACAAATGACCTTGAGCAGGTTTAACAGGGCACAGTTGTACTCATCTAATTCTTGAGTAGGCGCAATCTGAAGATAGAGAAAGAAACCTGACCCTAACTCAGACTCGCCTGCTGTAGTCTCACAGAACAGATCATATCTGAGATTAGATGTGTGTGTTTTCAACACACACCAGGCACACACTCATTCACCTGGGTGTCTTCTAATCCAATTCCATTTGGCCATATCTTTTTATTTTTTTATTTTTTTGACAGGCAGAGTGGACAGTGAGAGAGAGAGAGAGAGAGAAAGGTCTTCCTTTGCCATTGGTTCACCCTCCAATGGCTGCCGCGGCCGGTGCACCACACTGATCCGAAGTCAGGAGCCAGGTGCTTCTCCTTATCTCCCATGTGGGTGCAGGGCCCAAGGACCTGGGCCATCCTCCACGGCACTCCCTGGCCACAGCAGAGAGCTGGCCTAGAAGAGGGGCAACCGGGACAGAATCTGGCACCCCGACCGGGACTAGAATCTGGTGTGCCGGCGCTGCAAGGCGGAGGATTAGCCTAGTGAGCTGCGGTGCCGGCCCTAAAATATACCTTTTCCATAACATTAACATCTGAAATATTTAGAGAAACATTTAAAGAAGAGGTACAAGACTTAGGCAATGTAAACTACAATGTTCCTGAGAGAAATTAAAGAAAACCTACAAAATTGAGAAATGCATTGTAATTCATGAGTTAGAAAATTCAATATTGTTAATATGTCAATTCTTTCCAAATTGTTTTATAAATTCAATATAATTCTAATAAAAATCCCAGAAGCCTTTTAAAAAAGATTCATTTCTTTTTTAAAAAATTATTTATTTATTTGAGAGGCAGAGAGAGAGAGAGAGAGAGAGAGAGGTCTTGCATCTGCTGGTTCATTCCCCAAATGGCTTCAACAGCCGGAGCTGTGCTCATCTGAAACCAGAAGTGAGGACCTTCTTCCAGGTCTCCTACATGAGTGCAGGGGCCCAAGCACTTGAGCCATCTTCTATAGTTTTCCCAGGCCATAGCAGAGAACTGGACCAGAAGAGGAGCAGCTGGGAATAGAACCACTGCCCATATGGGATGCTGGAGCCCCAGGCAGAGAATTAACCTACTGTGCCACAGATTTATTTCTATATTTGAAAGACAGATTTGCACAAGAATATGCATGTGCGCACGCACACACACACACACACACACACAGGGTGGGAGATCTTCCATTTTCTGGTTTGCTCCTCAAATGACTGACAAAGACAGGAGCTATGAATTCCCTGCAGGTCTCTCATGTGTGTGGCAGGAACTGAAGTATTTGAGCCATAATCTGGTGTTCCCCAAGTGCATCAGCAAGGACCTAGATTGGAAACCAAGTAGCTGGGACTTGAAACAGCCCTCTGATATTGAATATGGGCATCCCAAGTGGCAGCTTAGCCCACTGTGCCCTAACACCTGACCCCTGACCCCCGCAGGTTTTTTTTTTTAAATAAAACTTGGTAAATTGTATCATATTCATTTTAAAATATTAATGGTCCAAGGAGTCAAAAAAAAGCTTTGAAAAAGAAAAATAAATGTATAGGATTTGTACTACCTGATTTCAAGCTTATTGTAAACTATAGAAATCAAGACAGTGATATTGGCATAAATATAGACAAATAGATCAATGGAACTTACATAAAAGAATTCAGAAACGGACCCAATTATATGGTTAATTGCTCTTGGACGAAAGGTTAAAGACAACTTAGTAGACAGAAAAGTCTTTTCAACGAATGGTGTTGGAAATTGGATGTGCAGATGTGAAAAGTGAACCTGAATCCATTCCTTGCATCAAATGTAAGAACAAATTATAAAGCTAAATTGAAAAGCTAAAATCATAAAACTCCTAGAAAAAGACATAGGAACAAATCATTGTGACCTTGGTTAGGTAGAGATTTCTCAGCTGTAACACCAAAAGCATGATCCCAAAAAGAGAAAAATTCATATAAGACATCATCAAAATTAAGCACCTCATTTTGCATGGCCCTAATAAGAAAATGAAAAGATAAGCCACTGACTGGGAAAGAATACTTGCAAGTCACATATTTGATAGGAGAGTTGTATCCAGAATGTATTAAAAATGCTCAGAACTCAATAATAAGAGTGAACTACCCAATTTAAAGTGGTCAAGATTTTAATAGACACTTCACCTAGAAATATAAATGCATGAAAAATACATGAAAGATGCTCAACATAAATTGTCATTAGGGAAATACAAGTTAAAACTGTAGTTGATACCACTGCATACCCACAAAATAGCTAAACTTTAAAACCCTACCCTTGGGGCCAGCACTGTGGTACAGTGTGTTAAAGCCCCAGCCTGCAGCACAGGCATCCCATATGGGAGCAAGTTCGAGTCTCGGCTGCTCCACTTCTGATCCAGCTCTCTGCTATTGCCAGGGAAAACAGTAGAAGACGGCCCAACTCCTTGGGCCCCTGTACCCACGTGGGAGACCCACAAGAAGCTCCTGGCTCCTGGTTTCAGTTAAGCTCACTTCTGGCCATTATGGTCATTTGGGGAGTGAACCAGCGGAATGGAAGTCCTCTCTCTCTCTGGCTCTACCTCTCTCTATAACTCTTTCAAATAAATAAAATAATTCTTCAGAAAAAAACCCTACCCTCACCATATGTTGGAAAGGATATGAATCAACTGGATTTCTTATAAACTGCTGATGGAAATGAAAAATTATACAAACTTTTGGGAAAAAGGCTTGGTAGTTTCATAAAAAGTTAAGCATACACCTGCTATTTGACCCAGTCATTCTACTCCTATGTTGGTACCCAAGAAACACATAAGTATGTGTAGATGCACACAGACTTATACGGGAATATATATAACAGGGTTTGGAAAATAATAAGATTTGGAAAGCAATCAAATGTTTATTACTAGGTGAATGAATCAACCAATTAGAGTATTTACAAACCATATAAAAAAAGAATAAACTATATACACAATTTATTGGGTGACTGTCAAGGCAATTGTGCTAAGTAAAAGAAGTGAGACTAAAAATGAGTACATACTGTAAAATTCCACTCAAACTCTAGAATTCTAGAACTTGCAAAGTCATCTACAGTGATAGAAGCAAGTCAGTTGTTGCCCAGTAATGGGAGGTGGGAAGGGATGGGAAGAAAGCACTACAGAGGAGCGCATGGAAACTTGATCTGAGGCTGTGTTCAAGGTCCTGATCCTTGTAGTGTTTTCCAGGTTTATCCAGATGAGCGTGCTTCAGAAAATCTGTGGAAAATGGAATTAAATGATAAGGTTTTTTGTATGTAAAAAATTAAAAACCAATGAATATAAAAAGTCTTCAAGAAATTCATATAAAATATATACAATGAAAAAACTATGCATGAGTTTCTGAATTTCACATGTTAGAACTCACTAAATTAGATATTGAACTGTCTTTCCCTCAGAATTCTGTTAATCTCTTATATTTCCTTTAATCATTCAGGTCTTTAGAAAACTGTTATTTTAGGAAAATCTTTCTTCTACAAGAGGCCTGAGAGTTTTATTTTTTGCTGTTGATTCCTTCCATATATATATTTAATATTCTAAAATATTTAACAAATGTTATTTATGGGTTTTTGAAGCCATGTTCATTTTTTTCTCTCAAATATGATTTTTTCATTATTTTTGTGCTTTTGTTGGAATGTATTGATTTAATGAGATTCACGAGAGAAAGTAAAGTAAAATGATCATACATCCAGCACCTTAAAGCTTTTTTTCTCGAAGATATATGTGTAGGACAGATTTGTGCCTGAAGGAATGATGTGATTCATACTGGGTTAGAATTACCAAGGTCAAATAACCTAGATCTGTCGAACAGCATAACCAGAATACTGTAGACAAGCTGAGGCAAATCTCTATATTTCACATCTATTTGCAAAAGAAAGAAAAAAGCTCACCATCCACGCCCGTATGTTTTTAATAATTTCAATTAGTTATTTATTCACCTCACAGACAAAACATCTGTCTGGTTAGCCACAAGTTTGTCAAGAGTTGCGACTAGCCATAGCCTTGATGTGAATCAGCAATGTTATGCTATTGTGAAAAAGCTACCATTATTCTGAGTCATATTAAATAAATGTAAGGTGGAAAAAAATCAGAATTGATACTGTATTTCTTCTAGCAGTTTCTGTCAGCTTCGACTAAAATAAAGCATTTCATTTCATTCATAAAAAACTTACTGTGCATCTGTGCTGGGTGCTGATGATACATAATAGAGAATAATTGTATGCTTCCACCCTCACACTTCAAAGTGCCAAGTCCCTCCTGTAAGCTGTGCTGTGTGAGTCCCATCGTTAGAAATACCTTCCTCAAATCTGCATTCCCATTTCTCTGCTGCAGGGGGTGCTGTCCAAACTAGTACTGGGGTCATAATATGACACAAGGAATTCTGGGACTCATACTTAAGAAGCTGTCTCAGCCCCCCAGGAGACAGGACTGACAAGCAAACCTGACTGCTGGTTAGTCTGATATTCCTTTCTGTGATCATGCACATTGCCAAGATGGTGCTGACTCCTATTGGTTGTGTATACAGAGATCCTCTGGAATTTGCCTGAGGTTCTGCCTGTCTCAGAAGCAAACCTCAGGTAAGGAAATACTTTCTCCTAGTGGAAGGGTATACAACAGAGGCCCCAGGGCAGTAGAGCACAATGGGACCAGGCAAGTCATCCAGATGCTAAAGAATGAGGTGCTCTGATCCTGTGTGTTATGGCTTGAATATGATCTGTTCCCTCTGAAACTCTTATTGAAAATTGTTTGCCATTGTGGTGATATTGGGAAGTAGGCCTTGTAAGAAGTCCTTATGAGGAATTAATGCCTTTTTGTAGTACTGTACTAGTTTCTGCGAGAGCCAGTTGTGATAAAGCAAGGCTGCCCTTCCTATTTTGTCTCTTCCACACGCACTCTTTCATCCTCCTCTTTCCACCATGATTTGCAACAGTACCAGGCTCTCATCTAAAGTTAAACATATGCTGGCACTATACTCTTGGACTTCCCAGTCTACAGAATCGTGGACCAAAATATACATTATTATATATATTATTAATATATTATGTTATTATTATACATTACCAACTATCAGGTATTTTGTTGTATTTCCATGGTCTTAGATTCCATGGAAGAAGGTGGACTTTGTATTTAGCTCAATGTAGAATCAATGAAGAAATTTAAGTGGGGAAGCTATCTGATCAGATTAGTGTCACCCCACTTTATTTTGTTTTCAAATTTTACAAAAAAATAATTTATCATTTTATTTGAAAGGCAGAGAGAGAGATGATGGAGAAAGAGAGAGATGGACAGAGATCTTTCATCTGCTAGTTCACTCTCCAAACAGTAGCCAAAGATGGGCTGGACTGAAGCCAGGAGCCCAGAACTCAATCCGGTCTCCTATGGGTAGCAGGTACCCAAGTACTTGAGTCCTTCATCTGCTACCTTCCAGGGTGTGCATCAGTAGGAGATCGAAATCAGGAGCACAATTAGGGATATGGGAAGAAGACATCCCAAGCAGCATTGTGACTGATTCACCAAACATCTGCCCTGTATTTTTCCAAGTTATTAGAAAAATTCATTGATTTTGTTTATCTGAGAGGCGGAGAGAGAGAAAACTCCCAACCATGCACTGGTTCACTCCTCAAATGCCTGCAATGGCTGAACTTTGGCCAAGCCCTAACAAGGAGCCAGGAACTTAATTTGGACCTTCCACATGACTGACAGGGACCCAAGAACTTGAGTCATCACTTGCTGACTCCCATGGTGCACATTATCAGGAAACTGGATTTGGAGTGGAGTTGGCGGTGGGACCCAGGCACTCCAAAGTGGGATGTGGGCAACCCATGTGTCTTCTTAACTGCTAGGTCAAATGTCTATCCCAACTTTTAAAAGTAACGAGGACAATAGGTAAAAGAGTAGAAAAAAAAACCTGCAAAGATAACCAAAGAATAGAAGTCAATCTTAAAGGAAAGATTGAAAGGATAACTTGAATTTTATCTTCCCCCATATGTAGATAGATTTTTGAGAAGGAAGACATGGAATTAATCTATGATTCTTTGAGAGGACATGAGCTTAATTTATATTAGGAGAAAACTTGTTTGACTATTTTTTTTTTTTTTTTTTGGACAGGCAGAGTGGACAGTGTGAGAAAGAGACAGAGAGAAAGGTCTTCCTTTTGCTGTTGGTTCACCCTCCAATGGCCGGCGCGGCCGGCGCGCTGTGCCTGGCGCACCGCGCTGATCCGATGGCAGGAGCCAGGTGCTTCCCCTGGTCTCTCATGGGGTGCAGGGTCCAAGCACTTGGGCCATCCTCCACTGCACTCCCTGGCCACAGCAGAGAGCTGGCCTGGAAGAGGGGCAACCGGGACACAATCCGGCGCCCCGACTGGGACTAGAACCCAGTGTGCCAGCGCCGCAAGGCGGAGGATTAGCCTAGTGAGCCGTGGCGCCGGCCCAACTTGTTTGACTATGAAGGCATTCATCCCTATAATGAGGAAGTAAATACATGATTGACCTAATTTGTTGCCAGTCTCTATCTCTGCAGACTTATTAGATAATGTATCTCCTCTAGTGGCTTCCATCTAGTAGGCAATCTTAGGAATTAATGAGGGCATTTTCTGTTTCAAGTAACAAGATGATTTTCAAACTACTTTAAGTAAAAGTGGGGACTTGCTGGTTTGCATAATAGAAACGTCAAGGAATAGTGTTGGCTTTAGGCATGGCTGGATCCAGGGATTCAAATATGACATCTGGAATCATCATCCCTTCACCATCTTCCTCTGCTTATACTTTTTGTTGATAACATTGCTTCAAGCAGCAGTTCTAACTTAGAGTCTTCTTCCTTAGCAAACCCAGTGAAATGCTAATATCCTTCTCCCAAGAGTATGAGCAAGACCCTAGATATGACTCTGACTTTGTTTGTGTCAAGGGCTCACTTAGGAAATAATGAGTGGCTGAGACTAGGTCCTTTGAATAGTCTAATTGGTTATTCTTGAGTCATATGCCTAACTTAGGGCTTGGGGAATTGAGTCAGCCTCACCTAGATTAAGAATCTCCCTGTGATGAAGATTTGGTAATGGATCATTCACAACGTACTTTGGGAGTGTTCTTAGAAATGAAGGAAGATATGGTAACAAAGCAAAACAACCAAAAAAAAAAAAAAACCAAAAAAACACACCACCACTACCAACACACACACACACACACACACACACACGGAGAGAGAGAGAGCAAGAGAGAGAGATGAATACTCTACCTTTTAGATTCTTTCAAGTCTATATTTACAGACCTTTAGATCTCAGAATGAGGAACCCAGCCAAGAGCATGCCTAGATTTACTGAAAAATTTTACTCTGTGATTATATCTGTTATCCTCCACACACTTGTATTAAGTCTCCAGTCTACACATTTAACAGTGAAATGCCAAGGCATGAAGAAAGCAACCACTTGGCTGTGGGGCACTCGACGAAATGTGTTCCTGTATATGAACTGGCCTGGAAACTCCCTCTTGGCAACAAAATAGTGGAGATAACTGCCTTCATCGTAAGGAAGAAGAGCCATGTGTAGCTTATGTCTGAAATAAAAAACCCAGTGGACAACTTTCAAACAACAGATTGTCCCCAGCACGGGTGAGCCATCAGCAGTGATAAATGAAGACTTCTCTGGCTGGCCTTGTACCTTAGTTGTGTTCTGAACCGAGCAGAGCTGCAGCTGAGAATCGCTGAGGCACAGTGCCCAGTTAATCCGTGGTGCTTGTGTCCAGACTGTCCACAAAGGTTCCCATTGTCATGGCGCAGTGGGACTACGGGTACCAGTAAGCTAGGAACTGGATAGAGACGACCAGCTCACTGACCGACATGTTTCCTCCCACCCCCTCCCACATACAGAAATCAATGTACAGCATTTAGCATTCATGAGCAGTCCAACAATACCAATCTCAATGTGCACATGTTTGTGGGGAAAAAGAAATGGATAAGCTAAGCAGACTTCACTTAAAAACCTCAGAGAGGTTGCAAATATCACTGAGAAAAATCAATTTAGCAAAATGATGCCTGGTCCTGACTACCCTTTTAATTGCATCCTGAGTGTGGTGATGATGTGTCTGATTTTCCTCATATATTAAAAAAGTAAAAGAAGTAGAAAGAAAAAGGATGGGAATCAAGAGTCCCTGAAATTCCCTTTTAAATTTTTAGCCTCAGCAGTACTGGGCTGGCTCTTTCTCTTTATTCTTTGCTAAATGATCTCACTTTCAGTGTTGCAGGTTATTCTCTTGAACCGTTTCAGACAGTTTTCTGTTATTACTTTAATTCTCGGTAAGCTGTTGGCAATTGCTATCAAATTACTTCACGGATCATGGCCGGCGCCGTGGCTCAATAGGCTAATCCTCCACCTTGCGGCGCCGGCACACCGGGTTCTAGTCCCGGTTGGGGCGCCGGATTCTGTCCCGGTTGCCCCTCTTCCAGGCCAGCTCTCTGCTATGGCCAGGGAGTGCAGTGGAGGATGGCCCAGGTGCTTGGGCCCTGCACCCCATGGGAGACCAGGAAAAGCACCTGGCTCCTGGCTCCTGCCAGGATCAGCGCGGTGCGCCGGCTGCAGCGGCGGCCATTGGAGGGTGAACCAGCGGCAAAGGAAGACCTTTCTCTCTCTCACTGTCCACTCTGCCTGTCAAAAAAAAAAAAAAAAAAAAAAAAAAAAAAAAAAAATTATAAAAAAAAAAAAAATTACTTCACGGATCAATTCTTCTCTCATAGCCCATTAAATTTTGCTTTTTTGTCCTGAGTAAGAAGTCACAAACACATTTGGTTACATTTGGCCAGTGGGCCATAAGCCCTTTACTTCTCTGCAGCTTACTGCAGTCGGCTCATGTGAGGTTGTCTGAAGCCCCCGCGTTGGTGGCACGTTCCTATATTCAGCACATCCGCCATTATAGAAAGGTCTGTTGGGATTCATTCTTGTTATTTCATTGAATTTGTATGTGTAACAACATTTGTTTCATCATAATAGTCTTTTTGTACTGAAAAAAAAAACAGTCATATATTAATTCTCTTTTCTGGATAAATTTGCTTGACTTTATCCAGGTGGCTTTACAATGTGATTTTGCAGTCTCTCTTGCCAAAAGTTGGTCTCTTTCTCCATCCCTTAAATGAAGGCCGATACTGTTACTTGCTCTGATTAGCACCGAAAGACAGGCATGTGTGCTAGGGCAACCTGAACTTCAAGCAGCCACTTTGTACACTGCCAGGCACTCTTACTCTCTGAGAACACTGCCCTCCCCCTGCCCCAGGCTGAGCAAGTCCAGCCTAGCCTGGGTGCCCTGACCTGCAGTGAACACTACTGATAGGGTAGCTGCTTTCAGACACCACCCAACCCCTTCGAGCTAAGTAAATGGTATTGCAAGCCATTGTTTTGGGATAGTCTGTGGTACTACAAATATGAGTAGATAGAATCTTTACCTTACTGGTTCTAATGGTCTTTGCCATTCTTGCCCTATCAATATAGTCTGCTAGTTTCTATTCTAAACTTAAAAATCCTTGTTGTATGCTGAGTTAGAAAATTCATGAAAATAAAAATTTATTATTATAGCATTTATGTCTGTGGTGGTGTCCACCTTTAAAAGGGCTACAGACGGCTCCCCATTGCTCTCCAAGTAGTGCTCAAACTTATTCACATCCATTTAAGGCCCTCCACACTTTGATTTTAGTCTACTCTTTCAACCTTGTGTTTATTTCCTTCTACCCCAAACTCTTACTGTTGGAGTATCTGAACTATTCTACAAATTGTGATCTTTTTCCATCTTCTTACCTTTACTCACATGGTTTCCAATGTCTAGAACGACCTTTGCCTCATTGAAAACTCCTGTACAACTGTGGAAGTTCTTTTCAAATGCTGCTGGTTACTAAATTACGCTCCTCTGAAGGGATGACTTCTTCTTCCTTTGGAGTGCTGAAGGCTTTGGCATCTAGCCTGTGGGGTTCACCAGGGCGTTCCTCTTGGATCCTCCTTTCTTTATCTCCTGTGATGTTCTGGTGTAGGGCATCACTTCTACAGTCCTATCATAGAACTTCTGAGTGCTCACCATGGGCCAGACCCTTTGCCAGGCATTTAGTTGCATTGACTCCTGCGGTCCTCTCTATGACCCCTCTTATTATCTTAATTACTTTCATTTTAAAACTGATAAAAGCACAACTCAAAACCCTAAAAAATTGCTCAAAGTCCCTCAAATCCTGGATGGCAGACATTGTATTGAACGTGAGCCATTTTGGTTTGTGTTGTGCAAGGACAAACAGCAGTTGGCTGAAGGTATCATCAGAACTTTGACCTCATGCAGTGGCTCGAAGGGGAGTCCTGACCTAGGAAAGTCAGTTGAAGGGAAGGTAAATGAGAGTCGATGGGAGAGGACCCCTTGGGGTAGATGGGTAATAACACTAGGGCTAGACTGGGACTTGTTTCTTTAATTCCCTTTGCCTAATCAAGAATATTCTGAAATAGTTTATGAATTATTATTGCCAGACAGTGACTCACCACAACAGACAGCTTCCTGCCAGTTTGCTGATAATTGTCTGGAAACTAATAACTTCCCCCTTTCTAGTCATAATGAATTCCTATTGGCTTAGTCTAGCTTGTCCATAAGAT
This sequence comes from Oryctolagus cuniculus, assembly GCF_051225735.1. NCBI lineage: Eukaryota > Metazoa > Chordata > Mammalia > Lagomorpha > Leporidae > Oryctolagus > Oryctolagus cuniculus. The sequence goes on from NC_142877.1 coordinate 100,518,960, forward strand.
TGATTATGCAACATCCAGGCAGTTGGTACTAATACATCAGATTTCAGTATGGCCACTGTCACTGGGCCCAGGTGCTGCTGAGCAGGTCAGCAGCAGAGGTCCTCAGGTGAGAGGGGAAAAGTGTGTCTTCAGCTCAGGAGGTACAGACAAGCCTCTCTCCTTTGCCAAAAGGATACCTGGGGCCTAGTTTGTTTGTTCTGAAAGTCATGGATTGTTTTCTCATGAAAACCAGGAATGGGAGAAAATTTCTCTATATTTGTGAATGATTTCCATCTTAAAATAGTGAAAAAAAGACATCACGATTTGGTGTGATAGAAAGATGCCCTTCTAGACAGAAATATGTGGATCTAGTCTGGACTGATAGGAACAATAATGCTGATGGCATGGTCCCCTGGCCTGCTGGGCCCTCGTCTCAGGCACAGTGAGCCTGCCGTCAGTCATTCCAGGTGAGGTGGCGTCAGCAGGACAGGCAGTGTTCCCCTCTGGGAGCTTGTGTTGGGAGGAGGCGGTGAGTGGTTTGTCCTGAAACTCAGGCTCTTTTGGATGCAGCCTTCCTGACCAAACACATTTGTTTCCTGGGTCTCTATCTCTAATGGAGGTTCCATCTTGCCAGGAACATGGATGGGACTGTCTCAGCACATGGCATGTTTGTCTTGAGGACTGCCAACAGGCCCCATTTCACCTAAAGGAATAGCTGTCTTCTGAAGAGGGCTCTGCGCTGTAGACTTTTTTTGCAATCAAAGCAAGAAGCTAAATTGGAACGTGATGACAAGTACCACGTTTCTGTCCTGTTTGTGGAATGAGTTGACCCCGGAAGACTTGCAGCATGCTGATGGCAAACATGTTCGATTTGATGTAGGAAATCTTGGGGGCTCCCTGGAGGCCTGGCAGTGCATTTGGCCCAGAGGAGAACTGAACCTGATTTCTAGTCTCCAAACTCGCTTCGAGGAGTTGATACAAATGCACGACAGTGGAGAGAAAAAGACAGCGCAAGTTCGTGGTGCAAACTGCTGCTGTCTCGTTTCCATGCTGTCACTCGTTCCAGTTTCATTCGTTTCCTCCTTCCTCACTTCACTTTCCAATTTTTAGTTCTGGAAACAGCAAAGACAAGAGTTGACTCCTGTTTCTTTAGCATCTTCTTGCCAATTTCTGAGCTTCACATTGACCGAATAAGCTGTCTTCCGAAAAAACATTGTCCTTGAGGGTTCATGGTTTACCTCTTGCAGTGCTTTTCACTTGCTAGTAGCACAGTAAATACTTACTGAGTGAAAAAAAATAGGTAAAATAGTATAGTTCATGTATGTTAACCTACAGAATAATATATTAGTTATATTCTGTAGGTTCACATATACTAATTCTATGTAGAGAAGAACTGTAGCAGAAAGTTACAGTTTAGAAGCTATGTGCTATGACAGGCCATAGGCATATTTGGAAAGTCAAAACAAGACAAGGGTTTTAAAGGTAAAGTTAGGAAGGTTACATAAGTTATTTTTGAATAATTATCCTTGGCTCCAAAGATCAAAAACAACAGTGGTAGCATTCCAAGACTGAATAGCAATTGGTGGGCTAATGTCCTCACAGAAGTATCTTTTGTGTAAGATTATAGTAACATTTATGCAAGGTTTTGGCTTTTGCAATAATGTGGATCACAGGCATGTGTGCATGAGAACCCCTTCTCTTGACTGCATTTTCTCAGGGTTGGCTTAGGTGACTCTATTTTATTTCTGACAGTTTTCACTGGCACGTGTTCTTTAACACCAGGACACCTGAGTTTGAAGCCAGGCTTTGCCACTTACTTGCTGTGATATTTTGAGCATTGCCTTTACCTCTCAATGTCCCAGTGTCCTCATTTGTCAAATTGGATACTAATAATAATTATAGTACTTAATCTGAGGATTGTTATGGGATTAAGCAGGAGTCACAGTATGTAGGACATAATAAACACTTAATAAATATTATTATCATCACTACGATTGTTATTGCCAAGTGTTATACAAAGTAATTTATCTTCATTTTTGCAATTAATTTTCACAATACAATTTGAAGCATACATCTATTATTCTACAATGGGAAATCAAAACTCAAAGAGATAATGAAATTGTTCAAAGTCACAGAAAGCATTGAATTGGAAGCATTGAAGATGGAGGGATGAGAAGGGAAAGGATTTTTTTTCCAACTTAATCAAAAAACATACACTATAAAGCTTACAGGAAGCTGATTGTTCCAGAACTGGCAAGGGCTATTCTGCACAGCTCAGGTGGTCGATGTGACAGGTGTTTGGATGTGACCGCAGCGGAATAATTCAGTTTGGAGCTGAGTTCTCTCTGGAATGTTCTAGAATACCAGTGTTGCTGCCCATCAAATATGATGCAAGTTATCTTGTTTCCGTTGTTAATGAAACTCTCCCTTTAAAAATTTTTATTTACAGAAGGTGAACAAATTTCATGTATTTCATATATACAAATTTAGGAGCACGGTGTTAACTTCCCACTCTACCCTCCCTTCTCCTTCCTTTCTTCTTCTTTAGTTTTTACAGTGAGCTACTTTCAGTTTATTTTATAATCATAAGTGTAATGCTCTACTAAGTAAAGAACCCTCCCTTTCTTCAGTCATTCAGCATCCCAGGAACCTGGAGCCAGGGTATAATTTAGGATCTCTTTAGCAGTCTTAGGCTCTTCAGCACCATCAGGTCTCCCAGTGGAATCAGGACCATGGACACTAAAATACTTCCTCTTTCTGATCAGCTGTCTACCAACCCACAACTCAGAGCTACTCTCTCTCTCTCTCTCTCTCTCTCTCTCTCTCTCTCACACACACACACACACACACACACTCACCCCAGCAAGAGTGTCTTTGGGAGAATGGAGTGGGCGGAGCTTCTGAGAAATTGTATTTCCTATGGCACTTGGGAATTGGTCACCGCTGTTCTCAATGGCCTTGGGCTTTTCTGCAATTGCTTCTCGTACAGAGTTTCCAAAGAAGCCCCACTCTGGGTACATCTCCCAGCAGTGTCTATAGCTGCTTCCAACAGCCGGGGCTCTCCAGAGCTACTCCGTGTGCACGGACCTACTGTGTGCAGGGTGTTTCAGGCACTAATACTACATCTGTCCTTTGGGAGCCCCGTCTAGTGTAGGATTCTTCTTGGTAGCATCCTTCAGTGACAGTGGCTTCTGGTTCCTTCCGGTAGTGGCAGTGGACCACTCCCCACTCAACTGCATTAACCTCCAAACTTCTTTAATGGGCTGAGCTCTTCTAAGTAGCATCAGTGAGACATTCAGTCTCTTCAGGAACTCCACTGTGACTTTCATGAGCACTCAGAGAGGGGTGACTACTAGCAAAAGTAGTGATAAGAAGTTAGTTTTTTTAAATTTACCATTTTTACATGCCTCCCATATAAAAGTATTTTACAATTTTTTATCTTCATTGAAATTATGTAAGTATCTGAATACCCATTTAAGACACAAGGAAATTGTGGGCCAGAGAGGCTGAATGATTTGCATAAGGGTACTGTTTGGAAGGCATTTGGGCTAAAGAAAATTTGCCTGCTAAAAAGCCCTTATGGAGTTGGGTGGTGTGGTGCATCACGTTTAGCTGGTACTTGGGATGCCTGCATCCCGTATCAGAGTGGTTGTTCAAGTTCTAGCTCCTCTGCTTCTGATCCAGCTTCCTGCTAATTCATCTGGGAAGGAAGCAGATGACGGCCCAAGTAATTGGGTCCCTGCCACTCACGTGAGAGACCCAGATGGAGCTCTGGGTTCCTAGATTTGGTCTGGTTCAGACCCAGCTGTTATGAGCATTTGGGGGAGTGAACCAGCAGACGGAAGGTCTCCTTTTTCTGTCTGTCTGTCTGTCTCTCTCTTTCTTTCTGTAGCTACATCACCCCACCTTTCAAATAAATGAATAAATCTTTTTGTAAAAAAAATCTTTGCTGTTATCTTCAAACTGGTATTAATTGAATGATAGTTGCTATGCTGAGAGTCTGTATACATTATTTGTATTTTTTTAAGATTTATTCATGATTTATTTGAAAGGCAAAGTTACAGGGTTTGGGCTAGGGAGAGGTCATCCATCCACTGGCTTGCTCTCCAAATGACTTCCAACAGCTGGGACTAAGCCAGGCTGAAGTCAAGAGCCAGGACTTCCATCCAGGTCTCTCATGTGGATACAAAGTCTTAAGGACGTGGGTCATCTTCTGTTGCTTTCCTGGGCACATTAACAGGGAGCTGGATCAGAAACGGAGCTGCCAGGACTTGAACTAGTTGCCCATATGGGCTGCTGGCATTGCAAGTAGTGGCTTTACTACTGTGCCACAATGCTGGCCCTATACATTGTCTTACTTAAAGAAAGAACAGATCATGGAGAAGAGCCAGGCTGAGGTATCCCCTGACCCTGTATGAACTCGGGCTTTTTGGAAAGCATCCCTGCTTCCTGGAAGTACCTGGCAGGACACTGGCAAGAGCTAAAATTGCACATCACATTCCTAGCCCCTTTTCTGCTTCCTCCCCTCCCCTCTACCTCAACAAAGCAAATCCAAATCTTGGTTGACCTAAATTCCCTGAAAATTGGTGATGATGAATATGTTTACACTAAACAAACTGATTTGTGGGTCTCTCAGAGAGCAAGCTGAAGTCCAATCTAATAACTGGCATAAAATCCCAACTTTGTTTATCTGTGAGTAGAGTGTTCATGGCAAATGTCTTACATGAGGGAACATATGCAAAGGAGCTTTGAAAAGTAGAAAATATTCCACACATACCAAGTACAATTATTCTTGTCAATGCCATACTTTCCCTCCCAGCAGATACGTGCTCAGGGAATACTAATAACTTCAGCCCCAGTCTCAGCCAAACATGGTGGGGAACATAAATTGTGTGATGGTGAGGCAGTGATGTCAGGGTAAAGACTCTCAAACAACAGTTAGGAAACATGAGTCTAAGCCCCAACCTTGCTATTCACAACCTTGGGAGTTTTAGGCAGGCCACTGGCCACCTCTGATCTTTAATTCAAAACATGTTTTTTTCAGTAATGATAATTGATTATAAAATGCAACAATACAATGTCACCTGCTATATTGTATACTAAACGCCATATGCTTTTCTAGGAACTTTATATGTTGCATCTCATTTAATTCTCACACCAGTCCTCATTATCATCCCCATTTTACAGGTGCATAAGAAAGGATCCAGAGAAGTTAGATGCCTTGGCCCTAGCCTCACAGCAAGTCTTTGGATCTAGGGCAAATTCTATTTTTCTATTCATCTCAAAATCAGTTGGAAATGATTTGGGGCTTATTTATTTCCAGTTTCCATTTCACTTACAGGAGAGTTCATTATCGTTAGTTTTAGAATTCCCAGCGAAGGAGGAAGAATCTTGTTGGAATCCCAGAGAGAACAAACAGACTCCTAATGAGTGTCATAGGCACATGATTGATTGTGATGTTTTCCTGATACATGAGCAGTGCTTGCCTTCTTTTTAGAAAATGCTTTTCAGACAGGGGGCATTGCTATCAGGAAAGGCCACCTTTGGAGAAAATGGAATATTGCACTCAGCTCCTTGTGTTGCAGCTATTGATTGGGACTTCTTTCTCTCTCCTTCTAGGTTGGAAATTCTTTAAGAAAAGTGCAGGGTCTCATCTATATCCCCAGAACCCATGACAGTGCTTGACACACAGTAGATCCATGTCTACTGGAAGAATTAATGAACATGTTTGTGGAATGAATGAATGAATGAATGCATAAATGAATGAATGCCCAACTCCTTGGCATTGCAACTTGTCATTTCTTTCCAGTAAAGCTATGTGACTCAGCTTGTCCATTGTCACTTGGAGTTTAAGTAACCAGTTTAGCAGCACAGGTGTGGAGGTCAACCTTCCATTCACGTTTCTCAGCTGTTGCGAGTCTCTGTCTTACTTCTGTTAAGGGCTGGCAGACAGGAATATCCGGCATCCACTATACTGTCTTTCAGAGCATCTGTTCCTTTCTGTCAGTTCATGCGGTTCTAATAAGGCTGACACTCTGTTCTTTCCCAGCTCTAGGATCGCCAGGATCCAAATGTGAACATCAATATACTCCCTCCCCTGTCCGGAGTGATTGCTTAGTTCACGGAATAACACATCGCTCACACGGTCCTAGTCAGTCATAGGACTTTTGTTGAACCAATAAAGGAAAAGAAGCATTTTTTCCAGTAGGCATATTATTTTAGTTCAATGTAAGCCTGTAGCTACCAGTCCATAGTCTTTGTACTCCAAGTGTGATCCTGTTCCATCACCGGGTCCTGGAGTTGCTGCTTTGACACATCTTATTGAAGACAATTGGTGGTTTTCACAGAAACATACGTTAAGTATGACAATATGTAAGAGTTTTGGAATCAGAGCAGGGTTCAAATCCTATTTTCACTATTCAGAAGATACAAAATTTAAGGCAAATTGCCTTATCTCCATAAAACTCATCTCTCTTGGATAAAAATGTTCACATTACAAGGTTCTTACAGGAATTAGATGAGATAAATATGTAAAGTAGGTAAAACTTTGTAATACAAGGCAAATGTTCCATTTGATTACATTTTCTGTTTTAATGGCAATCTTCTCACAAAATATGGATTCTCCTCAATTTACAATGGGGTTATATTCTGATAAACACATCGTAAGTTGACAATTCCCTTAGTACACTTAATCTACCCAGCATCACAGCTTAGTGACACAGCACAGCACACTTAAGAAGCCTGGTTGCTTCCTGTCGTGATCTTCTGGCTGACTGGGGGCTGTGGTTCACAGCCACTGCCTAGTATCACAAGAGAGAAACAAGCTCCCTATCACCAATACAGGAAATGATCAAAATTCAAAAAAGTACAATTTCTACTCAATGCACATCAAATTTGCACTATCATGAAGTAAAAAAAAAAAAAAAAGTAAGTCAAGTCATTTTAAGTTAGGAACTGTCTGAATATACTCAAATACTTATGTATATTTCCTCTCTAGTCTACGTCAAAGCACTATACCAATTCTTGTTCAAAAAACAGATACCAAGTACACTTTTAAGAGCACGATTGTAAAGAATGACCCTTATGACACATTGTGTGATTGCTAACAGCTTCAGAAATTGGATAAGCTCAGGCACATGTTGTTGTAGGATGTTGACTTCAGAAAGAAAACATAGTACTCTGAGATTTTTTTCTTCTTTTTTAATTGAGAGCATTTGGGCAGAACAGTAAAGATCTTTTTGTAAGCATCAAATAATTTACATGAGTACAAAGAAATAAGAGAAACCACTTTAGATTTCATTAAAAAGGATTAGAGAATATGAATAAGATTTCTTGACAGGAAACCAACAAAATAGAATATCACAAGTAAACAAATGTTTGTTTTTATTACAATAATTTATTTATACATAGCCATATAGTACTGTGCATGTTTTTAGAGGCAAGCATATAATGTTAAAGGAATTAAAAATAGTCTGTGGTACATCTTTGGAATGTAAAAAGTAAAAATAGAGAGTTGATGAGGAGCAGGGATTTGGCCTAGAGGTTAACATGCCAGTGTCCTAAACTGGAGTGCCCAGGTTCAAGTCCTGGCTCTGACTCCTGACTCCAGCTTCCAGCTAATGCACGCTCTAGAAGGCAGCAGGTAGTGTCTCAAGTAGTTAGGTCCCTGCTACCCCTGTGGGAGACCTGGATTGAGTTCCTGGCTCCCAGGTATTTGGAGAGTGATTTTTATTTAGATATTCATTTTTATTTGAAAGCCAGAGAGACACACAGAGAAACACAGAGACATACAGAGAGAGCTCTTCCATGTACTCGTTCACTCCCCAAATGTCCCTAACAGCTGAATCTGGGCCAGGCTAAAACCAGGAGCCTAGAACAAAATCCAAGTCTGTCCCATGGGTGCCAGGGACCCAAGTACTTGAACTGTCACATGACAACCTTCCCAGGGTGTACATTCGTTGGAAGATGGAATTGCAAATGGAGTGAGGACTCAAACCAGGCACCTCAGTATAGGATGCAGGTATCCCAAGTGACATCTTAACTGCTATACTAAACTCCTGCTCCTCTCTGTCCATATATTTCTGGTAAACACCTTATTTATTAAATTAGGGCTTTATCATCTAATGCTACTGACAGAAATCTTTCTTCTAGTGTCTCAGACTTAGATTTTTCCTAGGTTTTTTGATCACCTTCAGCGGAAAAAAGAAATAAAAAGTGGGCACCTTTTTAGGATCCTCACTGATTAAGAGCCGAGGAATTTGCAATGGAAACCAGTCTTTTTTCAATGAAGCTGGAATCCATCTCCACTGCCTTTGGCCTTCTCCATCTTGCTGTTAAATGTCACATCTGCCTGCATCACTCAATATGTTTTGCATAGGTCACAACGTGTCCCCAGTTAAGCTGAGGAGAGATGAAGTCTTGGGCGTTAAGGATTCATCAACTTTATAGATATTGAATGCTGGAAAGAAAAGCCACCAAGAAAAGTCTTTAGAGAAGGGTTATGAGAAATGATTTAATCTCAGATGTTTTATCCAAGAAATATTTTGAATGTTATCCTAGGTGTCCTTTGATGGCATCAGAAAAGGGTGACTTTTAACTGGTTTGTAAAAATTGCTTGTTAACAGTTGTGTGGCTGCTGTGTAACGTTCATGAGGTGTGCGTCACTTGTGCCAATGCTGATCGGAGATGAATCTAGAATATTGGGTGAGAGCTTGAGGAGCAAGCCTTCTGTTCAGCCATCAGATGTGTATTGCCGAATTCAAATAATACTTCATGTCTGGTGCACATTTCAGTGGGAAAGTTATCCTTGGGTCCTTTCCCACCCCTCTTGAAAACTTGTAATTGGTGTGTTGTGTTTAAGGCATAGTCTAAGTTTTGTTTGTGCAGTTAACTCTCCTAGGATATCTATTTTGAACAGAAATAGCAAGAATAGGAGGCGGATGTTTTGCCTAGAGAATTAATCTAAGAACCCAAACAGAATCCTTTCCAGAGGCAAGAAAATTGACAGAAAATGATGGGTGAGACACAGTTGCTGTCAGAGTAATCATCTTTAGTTGTGGGAAGGGGGAGTAGAGGGTGAGAATGATCACCATTAAATGAAACAGGTATCATGGTGAACACATTTCTGGGAGCACATTTTGATGGAGATGCCTCATCAACCGCCAAATCTCTCAGCAGCTTTGCAGGGATCATTCTGAAAATGGCCATTGCGATCTGGATTTCATCATTTCACATTTGCACCTTGCAGCTTTTAAGGGCCATTAGAACCTAAATGCTGCCCCATCAAAGCTCAACCTAAAAGGGGTGATTCCCAGCAGCCAGATAACTCATGAAAATCTCAGCTTTCGACGGTTCCTAATAGGTAAATACTATTGCTTATGCGAGAAAATGATGATCTGGGAATGCTGATGCGCTAAAACTCTGACTGCGGCCCCGAGCACTTGGAGATTTGACATTGACTCCTTTAACAGTCCTATGATAGCACAGCTGCCCTGAGGGGTGGTCTTGAGTATCAGAGACCTTGTCTTTTGAAAATTTTGCATAATGTGAGACATTAAAATTAAGGCTGGTGTTTACTGTTCAGTTTTTACAGATATTCCCAGATTCAGAGCGAGATATTATTTTCCTCGGAAATGCTTTCTGTCTCTGACAGTTAGTGAATGCAATCAGATAGCTTTGCGTGGGCTGGCATACCAATTAGAGGTCTTGTCTGGGTTACGTGTGATGTATTCTCCCCTAAACTCTATGGCTTGTCTACAGATAAACACATACAGAGAGAAGAAAGCCCAGTTCCCGTAAAAACCTTGAAATGATTTTTTTTTCTTAAAAATCAAATGTATACACTCAAAGCAGAAAGCAAAATAACCATAAAGCACAGCAAATAAAAGAAGATTAATGAGGAAAAGAATCTGACAAAAATATTTAATTAGAATGCAATGGCCTGGCCCTATTATCTTGTATTATTATACATCTTGTCATTAACCAAATCTGTAGCTAAACTGTGGGCATTTGTCTTCATTATGTAGTAAAACGGTATAATGAGCAGTTTCCAAACAATAAAACGATCACAAACCTGGAGAATGGGAAGCATTTCCATTTTGGTTCAATGAGGTCTGGTAGCCAGAGCTTAAAGGAAAGGTGAAGCAGGAGAATTCTGTGTTTAACATTGTGAATAGATACATAAAATCAAGGTGCCTTAGTGACATTCCATGAACATGGCACCCACGGAGCTAGTGTCAGCTGTGAAATCCCTGTGAGATCTTTTTGGATTGTAGTTTCCTCATCTGTCAGACATGATGAATCTCTGTTATCTCAAAGGTCCCTTCTGGTGCTAATATTTTGTGTTCAAGAAAATTATCTGAATTGTTCATTCCTGTTTGAGGTTTAGATTAACTGAAGTATAGGAACCAATTATTCATTCATTCATTCACTTGAATATTGGTAAGCATTTATTGAGTGTCAACATAATGCAAGTGTTAACAGTGCAGAGATTAAAATTCTGTCTTTTGGCTGTGCTGCGGCTCACTAGGCTAATCCTCCACCTGCAGCGCTGGCACCCTGGGTTCTAGTCCTGGTTGGGGCGCCGGTTCTGCCCCGGTTGCTCCTCTTCCAGTCTAGCTCTCTGCTGTGGCCTGGGAAGGCAGTGGAGGATGGCCCAGGTGCTTGGGCCCTGCACCCGCAAGGGAGACCAGGAGGAAGCACCTGGTTCCTGGCTTAAGATCGGCGCGGCGTGCTAGCCGTGGCAGCCATTTGGGGGGTGAACCAACAGAGGAAGACCTTTCTCTCTCTCTCTCTCACTGTCTAACTCTGCCTGTCAAAAAAAAAAAAAAATTGTCTTTAATTTAATTTACTGCTCTGGCTCTTCCTCCTAGCTATGCATAAGACCATCTATCATTCATTTTTTCTTTATTTTTATTTTAAGATTTATTTATTTGGAAGGCAGTGTGCCAGAGACAGAAGGAGAGACAGACAGAAGAAACAGTCTTGAGAATTAACTGGAAGCTGGATCAGAAGCAGAGTAGCTGGTACTTGAACAGGAGCTCTGATTTGGGATGCCAGTGTTACAAGTGACAATGTAACTTGCTGAACCACAATGCGATCCCCCATGGAATATTTTTAAAACTCTGATGCTTGGGCCCTGGCCCTCGAGGCTTTTGGTTTGCAAAAGGGCTCCATTCTATAGAGCGACCTGGCCTGGGAAATTTCTGATCTAGTGGCTGTTGGAAAACATCATACCATTGTGTTACGTGCGCTTTCTCTTAGAGGAACACCTTGCACTCAATGAGAGAACAACAGGGTACGCGAGAAGCTCTTCCAAGTATCCTGTGAGATCAATCTTAGTGGATGTGCGAGAGTTACATTGGCTGAGAGGGAGAGCAAAGGTGTTCCAGGAAGGTTGGGTAGCACACACAAAATGCACAGATGTGAGAAAGCATGGAATGGTCCAGGATCTCAAGAGTTCCACTGTGGTCAGAGCACAGAGAAAAAGGTTCCCGAGATCAAGGTTAGGAATGAAACAAACTGCTTGCTGATTGTCCCCCATTATCCCTGAGCTTCAGAAAAGAGAACGTCCACCCAGCCAGCAACCGCCCCCAACTCCCTAGCTTCTAGGTATTTCAAATGGCTCAGTCATGGCCTAAAGGGATGTGAGTAGAAATGACGTGAACACTTTCTAGAACTTACCCCGAGAGAACACTTCTTGCCTCCCTCCTCCTTCTCCCCTCCTGTGACCTAAAGCACCACAACGATGCTGGTGCCTCAACTACAGCTACACTGGTGAACGATGCCTGAGGAAGTAAGATAACAGAGCAGGAGCCATTTCTTTTCAGAATGATAACGGGATCCTCCCCTAGCATGGACGTCAACAACTGTGCGTTACTGCCTGTCTTAGCAGTGTGGGCTGCTTCCTAACTGAAAACACCACTAGGTTTCCTACATGGGGAAAAAAAATCTCTGCATTTGGAGGGGTGGCTTTTAAGAATATGCTGTTTTAGCTGGTGCCACAGCTCACTTGGCTTATCCTCCACCTGCGGCGCCAGCACACCGGGTTCTAGTCCTGGTCGGGGCACCGGATTCTGTCCCGGTTGCCCCTCTTCCAGGCCAGCTCTCTGCTGTGGCCCAGGAGTGCAGTGGCCCTGCACCTGCATGGGAGACCAGGAGAAGCACCTGGTTTCTGGCTTCGGATTAGCACGGTGTGCTGGCCACAGCGCACCAGCCACAGTGGCCACTGGAGGGTGAACCAACGGAAAAGGAAGACCTTTCTCTGTCTCTCTCTCACTGTCCACTCTTCCTGTCAAAAAAAAAAAAAAAAAAAAAAAAAAAAAAAAAGAATATGCTGCTTTGGGGGCTGGCACTGTGGCATAGTGGGTGAAGCTGCTGCCTGCAGTGCCGGCATCCCATATGGGCACCGACTCCAGTCCCAGCTGCTCCACTTCCAATCCAGCTCTCTGCTATGGCCTGGGAAAGCAGTAGAAAATGGCCCAAAACCTTGAGTCCCTGCACCCAAGTGGGATACCCGGGTGAAGCTCCTAGCTCCTAGCTTCAGATCGGCTCAGCTCTGGCCGTCTGGGGAATGAACTAGCAGATGGAAGACCTCTCTCTCTCTGTCTCTCCCTCTCTCTCTTTCTCAACCTTGCCTTTCAAATAAATAAATAAAAATCTTTGGGAAAAAAAAGGAATATGTTGTTTTGTAAAGATCAGTTGTAGAACATTTAACATGGGATATTGTAGAAAAGGAATAAATCCTCTGAATGATATTTTCTCACAAACAACTGCTTGCACTCAATAAAGTTTTAGTGTAGCCAACATGTGCTAGAATTTCCAAAGGTCTCAATATTATTGATACATATTCTCAAATAAAAAAATCTGCCTTTACCCAGCTATAATTCCAAAGATCTATATTGTTGGAAGGGAACTGGAATTGATCTTTTGTTTAATATGCTAGGATATGATTTTAGTGTGCAATTCCCAGCCTCCAGGGTAGTACAAATTCTTAGACATTTTATTGGGTTTTGATTGAGAATATTTGCAGGAGCAATTTCCAAGGGGAACATTTAGGTGATATGCCTCAGGAGGCCACAGAGCTAGCAGCAATCTCGGGTCCTGAGGGGATAGAAATCGCTAGTGGAAACAGAACTATTACTGGGGAAATAGATCTTCCTGACAGGACATAAATCAGAAGCTCTGACCAGATGTGGCAGTGAAAATACCCTTGGTTGTCCTAGGAGATCAGAGGTGTTAACCCTAACATTGTCAGGGCAAGGTAGCAAAGAAAACTGGTTTGTGTGCCAGAAACCTCTCTCTTGCCTCATTCTGTGTTGTACATAGCCCCACTTGCAAATACTGGGGGATCAGAGAAGTCAGTCAAGTGTGTTATGGGGCCTGCATTCCCAAATGAAGGTTTCTGCCTTCACTTCTCTGAGACAGTGACCTCATTCAGTCTTGCTCCTAAGACTTTGTCTCAGCTGGAAACTCTCTCTCTGTAATCTCTGAGGCTCCTGTTCTCCAAGGCTCCCTTGTTCTTGCCTTGGTTCAAGTTCCCCACCATATTTTACCTGGGCTGCTACAGCAGCTGACTGCTACCTCGTCTTCCATCTTCTCTTGGTTCTCTCCACTCTGATCTCAAATTTGATCATTCTCCTTCCCTGTTCCAGCCCAATCTTTCTTCCCTTTGCCTGCAGGATTCTTACTGGACCAGATCTGCTGAATTCTTTATCGTGCCTTTGGCTTCACTTATTCTTCTTCCCTTAGCTTGGCAGACGCATTGCTTCCCACTGGCTTTGGGAGTGGGTGGTACCAGTTTCATTGGTAGTGATGGAGGAGACATCTAGCCCCTGCGCAGAACTCCTCTACCTGGTTTTCTTACCCTTCTTCCATTTTCCCCACATCCTGGGGAGCAGTAGTGCCCCGTGGTGGATGTGCCCAGTCTATTCACTATTGGTATCCTTGTAACTGCTTTCTCACCATTCAAGGTGCTTCTGCTCTGAGGATGAGAGATCAGATTGCATGTGGATGGTTGTTAGAACATATCCTATATTTAACAATGGCAGTGGGTGTTACTTTCATAATTCATAAAATTCTAAGAAGCATTAAGTCCCCCTCCAATCCAACACATACTCATTCTCTCTCTCTCGTTCTCTCTCTTGCACACACACACACACATCTTTCATTTCTAAGAATAAAACTATTATATGAAACACCAAAAAAAGCTGTAGAGAATGAAAGAGCATTAGGTGGGGAGGCACAGAGGAAAAACAGAAAGATGACAATGATTCTGAAAGACAATAGAAGTGGCCAAGAGAAACTTTGAAACTTCAAATAGTTCTCAGTTTTGTCAAGAGTTGGCCTGAACCCAAACGTCTGTGGCAGAGGTGGCTGGGTTTTTGTGCCCTGTGGATTGATGACTTCCAAGGCTCCTAACATTTGGTAGTAATAGTCCATGTGAAAATTCTATGATGAGATGCTTGGTTGCTAGTCTTTTTCCTCTGACTCCCTTCAGGACTGGAGAAGAAGGGTAATGAATGCAAAAAGCATTGCACTGATGATAAAAAAAAAAACAAAAAAACAAACAAACAAAAAAAACTGGCTTTCAATCCCAGCTTTCCTATTTACTTCCTTGGTGCCCCTGGATAAGTCATTTACTACACTTTACTTAGCAACAAACAAGCCTCTTTGTATTAGGAATCTCAGTTAGATAAGGATGTTTACTTACCAGCACTAAACCAGCAAGTCTAAGTGATCACCAGATACTTTCTCTTCTCTCTCCTGAACATTAATCTTATTTATAGCAAACAGTTGAAGGACCATTTGCTTTGTCTCTCACTGGGCTGTTAGAATCTATCATAAACTAATATGCATTGACATATCATTGTACGACATAAAGCACTGTGTAATGTTAAATGTAAGCAAGATAATTTTGTTGTTGCTCTTGCTTTGTTCATTATTGTTATGAATGTTGTAATGATGATTGATGAGACCCGAAACTTAACACTCTACTTCTAAATGGTAATGATCCCTACTTTAAGAAATGGAGATACCAGGTTCATGGTCAATTCATGTCACTCCTGGGGGCTGGCCTGCCCACTTGGGAAAGAGGGAGAAAGGCCAGAGAGAAGCTTAGCAGTACCTTGGAGAAGAGAGTTAATGAATAGTAATCAGGTCAGAACTTGGTCTTTGCTCTATAATCTCTGGTTCTCTGGGTGATGCCAGAAAGCTCAGAACGCTTTGTTGGAGCACAGTGATAGTGAAAGAAAAATATGGAGTCCATATCTTAATGATGGCTGTCACTACCTAACATATTCCTGCCCCTACCTCAACACTGAACTCAAGCATTGCCTATTCTTTTTAAAAAGGTTTATTTTATTCATTTGAAAGAGTTACAGAGAGAGGTACACACACACACACTCACGCACACACACACACATCCAGAGAGAGAGAGAGAGAGAGAGAGAGAAAGTATTCCATCTGCTGGTTCACTCCCTAAATGGCCGAAATAGCGGGAGCTGAACAGATCAGAAGCCAGGATCCAGGAGCTTCTTCCCAGTCTCCCACGTGGGTGCAGAGGCCCAAGGACTCGGGCCATCCTCTGCTGCTTTTCCAGGTGCATCAGCAGGAAGCTGGATCAGAAGTGGAGCAGATGGGACTCAAATTTGCACCCATATGTGATGCTGATGCTGCAGACTGGGGCCTTAAGCTGCTGTGCCATAGCGCCGGCCCCAAACATCGCCTGTTTTACATGGGTTTGATTTCTTCCCCATGCTCCCACAGAATCCCTTCCTTACCTCTACTAATGTAGCTCTCATATGGTATTCATCCGTCTGTCCATCTGCTCTTCAGTAAATATCTACTGAATGTCTCTCACAGGACCAACAGTGCCCTAAATGCTGAAGGTATAGCAGCTGTTTCATTCACCTATTCCTTACACTAGTCCTGTGATCATTTTTTTTATTCATGCCTACATCCTTGGGGCTTAGCCTGGGGCCTGGTACATAATGGACACTCAGGAGACAGTATAGCATGGTGATTAAGAGCATATCAAGTTCTGCACAGCTGCTGAAGCCCTAAACAAAAGTTTCCTCAATTGTTGTAACAGTACCTACCTCCTACTGTTTACTTGTAAGGATAGAAATGCGATACTCTCATAAAGCACTTAGCAAGGTACCTGAAATCTAGTAAGTACTATGTAAATGGTAGCAATAATCATAATGAATAAATTACTCAGGCTTCACCCCTAGGCACAGGAGACTGGCATGTCACAATGGAGGGAGGGAGCTCATTTTCCCTTTCCCTCCTTTTTTTTTTTTATTTTATTTTTTGACAGGCAGAGTGGACAGTGAGAAAGAGAAACAGAGAGAAAGGTCTTCCTTTTCCGTTGGTTTGCCCCACAATGGCCACTGTGGCCGGCATACTGCAGGCGGCACACCCCGCTGATCCGAAGCCAGGAGCCAGGTACTTCTCCTGGTCTCCCATGGGGTGCAGGGCCCAAGCACTTGGGCCATCCTCCACTGCACTCCCGGGCCACAGCAGAGAGCTGGCCTGGAAGAGGGGCAACCGGGACAGAATCCGGCGCCCCAACCAGGACTAGAACCCGGTGTGCCGGTGCTGCAGGCGGAGGATTAGCCTATTGAGCTGCGGCGCCAGCCACTTTTTCTCCTTTTGTACCTGTACAACCACATGCATGGACAGCAGTCTCTTGCATGACTTCTTGTCCTGGAGCTTAGCTGGGGTGCAGAATTTACTGCTACCTCTGGCAGGGCTTCCCTGTACCAGGTGTCATATGTCCAGTTCTGAGCAACTTCATCTTCCTTTCTGTTCCCACATCAAGGAATTAGTGTCCCTAGGGGCAAAATTCATATCCAAGCACAAAACATTCCACTTTAGAAGCAATACTGAAACTGTCTGGCCACGAACAATGTCCTTTCCTCAGGATTAATGTTTCCTTTTCATAACTGCTGATCAAATTAAGACTACAATGTGAGAAAGCCAAGGATGGCAGAAACGAGTCCACAGAATGCAGAGAATTCTCTTTCACTCTCCACAGAGCCAACCCCATAGGGCTAGAAGCTGAAGCAAAATTAAAAGGAAAGAGAAAAAGGGAGAGACCAAATGGATTAGGTGCTGCTGTATGGTTTAGAAAATCAGTTTAACTAAAATTTTTTTCCAAATTCTGTAGTTTCTGTTATAGAATTTAAAAATGCATCTCCTCAGATAAAATCCACTTTGCCCTCTCTTGCTGCCAACTCATGCTGATGCTGGATCAGTGGCAGTGTGTCTCCCGCCTCCATGACCAGAGTCCTTGTGCTGCTCGGCAGGTGACAGCCACAATTCCAGGGAGACCAGGAAGAATCCTAACCAAAGATGTGGGCTTGGGACCAGTTAAATCTGAGTCCCATTCCACATCCATGCCTTTTAAGTAACGTGGCTTTGGACGAGTTGTTGAAATTCTCTGAGCATGCCCCGACCCTCTGTAGCATGGGCATAACAGTACCTTGCAGTATAACTATGTGGATTACATAAGACAGGTGTTTTAATCCATTTTGTGTCGCCATGACAAAGTACCTGAGACAGAGAAATTATAAGGAAAAGAGATTTAATGTAGCCCATGATTTAGAGGTTGGTAAGTCCACAATTGAGCAGCTGCGTTGGGTCAGCTTCTGGTGAGGGTCCCATGCTGCATCATAAGATGGAGAAGAAGTGGAAAGGGGAAGTGAGTGTGTGTGAAGAAGGAGCATGCATGCCAGAGTGAGGGGGAGGTGCCAGCCACTGCATGATGACACATTCTCATAGTAACTAAGCCATTCTCCTAAGAATTAACCCAGTCTCATGAGAAAGACATCATCCATTCCTGAAAGTGGAACCCCTATGCCCTAATCACCTTTTTTTTTTTTTTTTTTTTTGACAGGCAGAGTGGACAGTGAGAGAGAGAGAGAGAGAGAGAAAGGTCTTCCTTTTCCATTGGTTCACCTCCCAATGGCTGCCACGGCTGGCGCGCTGCGGCCAGTGCACCTCACTGATCCGAAGCCAGGAGCCAGGTGCCTCTCCCGATCTCCCATGGGGTGCAGGACCCAAGGACTTGGGCCATCCTCCACTGCACTCCCAGGCCACAGCAGAGAGCTGGACTGGAAGAGGAGCAACCGGGACTAGAACCCAGTGTGCTGGCGCCGCAGGTGGAGGATTAGCCTATTGAGCCGCGGGGCCAGCCCCTAATCACCTTTTAAAGGCCTTCACCACATAGCTCCTTTATATTGGCAATCAAACTTAAACGTGATGACAAACCAACCCAAACCACAGCAGTGCATCAATTGTCCAGCATATAGTATGTGCCCTACAATAATTGTTTTATCTTTGATACCTGAAGCCTCTTCCTTTTGGTTTTGTTTTGATCTCCCTGAAAATGCAAATACCCATGAAACGGGTAACTCTTTAAGCTAGTATAAATTATTTACTCTTGAATGGGTCTCAGATTCTTTTTTTCTGAAGAAATACAATTTGTTATAGAGAAGGTGGAGAGGCAAATGCAATCTGATGGTTACGCAGTGGTCAGAGGATCCTTGGGAGAAGGTATCCACAGAATGTGGAAGAATTACAGAATCAGGTGACCAGGAGTCTGATGACCTAGCACCTCCTTTCTGTCTTTATTTTTTTTAAAAGATTTATCCATTTATTTGCAAGTCATAGTTACACAGAGAGAGGAGAGAGAGAGAGAGAGAGAGAGAGAGAGAGGTCTTCTATCCGATGGTTCACTCCCCAACCAGCTGCAAACAGCCGGAGCTATGCCGATCTGAAGCCAGGAGCCAAGAGCTTTTTTCCAGGTCTTCCACGCGGGTGCAAGGACCTGGGCCATTCTCCACTGCTTTCCCAGGCCACAGCAGAGAGCCTGATCAGAAGTGGAGCACCTGGGTCGAACCGGCACCCATATTGGATGCCAGCGCTCCAGGCCAGGGTGTAAACCTGCTGTGCCACAGCACCGGCCCCGTAGCGCCTCATTTCTAAGCCTAGCACTAGCTAATCCCTTCCTCCCATCTTTCTTCCCTCCCTCTCTCCCTCCCTTCTTTTTTCCTTTCCTTCCTCCCTCTTTTCATTCCTTCTTTCCTTCCTCCCTTCTTCCCCCTGTTTTAAATTTTGATATTTCAAAATGATAGAGATCATAGTGTCAAAAGAAATAATTGAAAAGCCCAAAGAAGTGATCTACTACTCAAACGCAGAATTAAAAGTGTCTTGGGGTGACTGGGTATAGGAGCCTTAGGAAGAGACATGGCTTTCAGCCTTGGCTGTTTTTCTGCTTCTTGACTCTTTGGGCAATTTTTAAGTGCTAAAGGAAGAAACACACACACATGTGCGCGCACACATACACCGCAATGTATACTCCATTACAGATGGCCCTTGGTTTAATGGTTGAATGTGTGATTTTCCCACTTTATGATGTTGTAAAAGCAGGGCACATTCGGCAGAAGCTGTATTTAACGTTTTGAATTTTGATCTTTTCCTAGACTAGTGATATTCTGTATGAGGTTCTTCTCTACAACTGTATGCCTTGTCAGGGGAAAGTGTGTGCCTTCAAAGACAATTAAGTTGTTTCCAAAACAGTGAAAATGGACACCCAAATGGGTGAGAACAAGAAATATCTCCTACAGCACTCTCAGAGATGGGTATCATTGTCCTTGTCACACAGATGAACAAATTTAGGGTCAAAGGGGTTACATGACCTGCACACAGAGCTATTGAATACAGAGTCAGGACTTGGGCTGACATTTGCTGATTTCAGAGCATCCATTTTTATCTAGTGCTATGCCGCTTAAACTAGAATTTAAAGCGAGCACCTGGTTAACTTTTACATGTTTTCTAGATTGAGGTAACTCCTGTTTGTTTATAAAGGCCATACAGGATAAAAGTTCTCCTCCCCTCATTTCTTAGATCCAGCTCTCTCTTCCTTCTGAATAGAGAATGGCTCTTCCTAAAGCATGTTTGTAAATTAGTTCTTATTTAGTAAATTCCAGGCAATAATGTTTAACTGCTTGCAGCTTTTTGAAGACAACAACAGAAAATGAAGCAAGAATTTCTTCTCCTCAATGTCAGCCTTGTCAAACTGAAAAGTATAGAAATCTAAGTGTGGCAGCCACGGTCCATAGTGGAAATAGATTTTTTTTATTTATTTCTACATTTGTGTTAAGGTCAGTGTATTCATTTCACAGTAGGGAAGGATGAATTTTGACATTTTTATAAGGGTGATTGATTGGTTTGTGTCCATTTGTGAGACTCTACATGGCAAGAGGCCACAGCTAATGGAAAGGGGAGGAAAAAAATGACTATTTTTGTTGGAAGCCTGCCTATCACCATGTTGGAAGGGACCCAGAAATATTGGCTATGGGCACAGATCTGAGCAGAAGATAGAAAAGTGTTTGACACACATTAATTAAAGTGCAAATGGGGAGGTTATTGACAGGAATCACATTTGAATTATGTGTTCCAGAAAGAGTTATGCATACCCCTTATGTTCCCTACCCCCGGCTCATGAACCTTCTGTATTACTGGTTAGAACATATCACTAAGGAATAAAACCTCACAAAAGGAAACAGGCTGCACCCTTTGCATGGAACTCGCTCATCCCTACTTCATAGTCTCCATTCAAAGCTCAAGTGAAATGAGCTTCAATCTTCAAGCCCTCATTGAGGAGTCAGAGCCTGAGTGAGCCACGCAACAGCAATTTCCGGCCTGATCCTTTGACCTCCACATGATGATAATCAGCACACTTTTAATTGCTTGCTTTACAACTTCTCTGTTAGACTCTAAGTTTGCGGAGGCTAATGAGCATTTGCATCTGCTCATTACTATATATCATGTGTTGAGCATAGGGCATAATGATAGTAGGCACTATCAAATGCTTGTTACATGACTGAATGAATGGCTTTTTATTCATTTCACTGTCTGCCTTTTGAATTATGGAATAAACACACCTTTTCTTCATTCCAAAGATGAGAGCAAACTTCATTTAAATTGCTATGTTTATAGATTATTGATTAAGAAACCACAAACATTTATCTGGGAAGCAATTTCTCCTAAACACAGAATGCTATCAGTGATTTTCCATCTTTTTCCCTGATGACATGGACTTCTGTGAATTCGTGTGCGTTAGGCTTTGCTTAAGAGCATTTGAAGTCAGAAGACTTTTGTGTGAACACTGGTGCTTATCACCCCACCTCATAAAGCTACCCATTG